>NC_041390.1:76175028-76288771 GCF_002162155.2 Triticum dicoccoides
AGGCCGCACGGATGCGTAAAACCCTACTGCTGCTTGTTTGTGTGTATTGAATCTTTGCTCAGGAGCGATCGACGCTACCAGACTGAGCGTGGGAGTGTTTCTGGTATCTCCAATGAGCCGAACTGGCCGAACCTCCTCTACGTTGCGCTTGGGCCTCCTTTTATACTTTCAAGGGGTTACCCACAGGTCGCAACGTAGACTAGAAGGGTAAAAATGGAAAAGGATGCGGTAGGTGCAGCTACCGCTACTGTGGATACAGTGCACCCTACCTAACTCTGACGGCAGGGGACAAGGGCATTAAATGCCTGTCTGAGTCTCCTAAACAGTGCAAAAGGTGACCGTTAGGAGCGCCACCGTTTGCCACGATGGGCTTCTCTTCATCTCCGCTTGCCACCACGTACCCCTAGCTGCACGGCCTCCTACCATGTGTGCTTGGGAGAGTCCCAGAGCGACACGTTAGCAGGTGTGCTGGAGCGCGGGCACGAAGTGGGGGTTTCCCGCGGCAAGCTCCTTGCCGCGGCCGTCATCTTGTCGCGTCCGGAAGCTTGTCGCTCGCCGGATCTTGCCGGGACGCAGGGCGCGTCGCGGCAAGCTTTCTTGGTATGCCTTGAGTAGTCTTCCCGGCAAGCTCCTCTTGCCGGGGTCTTGTCTCTTCCCGGCAAGATCCTCTTGCCGGGGCCTTGTTTGGCCTCCCCGGCAAGCTCCTCTTGCCGGGGCCTTGGTTTGAGTACTTTGTTCTTGGATGGTCTTCAAGGGATCCATGGAGGGTCTTGGCGGTCACCCGGCAAGCCTTGTCGTGGGGTGCTACAACTGCCCGTGCACGAGTTCGGGATACTAGGGTACCCCTACTCTAGTACACCGACATGCGTATAATCCATGGACTCAACATTAGTCATAAAGAACTCACATACTTATTGCAAAAATTTATTAGTTATCAAACCAAAGTATTACGCGCATGCTGCTAGGGGGATAGATTGGTAGGAAAACACCATCGCTCGTCCCCGACCGCCACTCATAAGGAAGGCAATCAATAAATAAACCATGCTCCGACTTCATCACATAACGGTTCACCATACGTGCATGCTATGGGAATCACAAACTTTAACACAAGTAGCTCTCAAATTCACAACTAATCGCTAGCATGACTCCAATATTACCATCCTCATATCTCAAAACAACCATCAAGTATCAAACTTCTCATAGTATTCAATGCACTCTATATGAAAGTTTTTATTATATCCCTCTTGGATGCCCATCATATTAGGACCAGTTTCATAACCAAAGCAAACTACCATGCTGTTCTAAAGACTCTCAAAATAATATAAGTGAATCATGAGATTTCATCTAAAACTACCACCACGCTCTAAAAATATATAAGTGAAGTGCTAGAGCAAATGACAAACTACTCCGAAAGATATAAGTGAAGATCAATGAGTAGTCGAATAATTGTGCAACTATGTGAAGACTCTCTAACATTTAAGAATTTCAGATCTTGGTATTTTATTCAAACAGCAAGCAAAACAAAATAAAATAAAATGACGCTCCAAGCAAAGCACATATCATGTGGCGAATAAAAATATAGCTCCAAGTAAAGTTACCGATGAACGAAGAAGAAAGAGGGGATGCCTTCCGGGGCATCCCCAAGCTTAGGCTTTTGGTTGTCCTTGAATATTACCTTGGGGTGCCTTGGGCATCCCCAAGCTTATACTCTTGCCACTCCTTATTCCATAGTCCATCGAATCTTTACCCAAAACATGAAAACTTCACAACACAAAACTTAAGAGAAAACTCGTAAGCTCCGTTAGTATAAGAAAGCAAATCACCATCATAAGGTACTGTTGTGAACTAATTCTTGATTTATATTGGTGTTAAACCTACTGTATTCCAACTTCTATATGGTTTATAAAATATTTTAGTAGCCATAGATTCATCAAAATAAGTAAACAACACATGAAAAAGAGAATCTGTCAAAAACAGAATAGTCTGTAGTAATCTGGATCAAACGTATACTTATGGAACCCCAAAAATTCTAAACTAAATTTCTGTACCTGAGGAATTTATCTATTAATCATCTGCAAAAATAATTAACTAAATATCACTCTCCAAATAAAAATGGCAACAATTCTCGTGAGCGCTAAAGTTTCTGTTTTTTACAGCAAGATCAACAAGACTTTCCCCAAAGTCTTCCCAACGGTTCTACTTGGCACAAACACTAATTAAAACATAAAAAATACTATCATAACAGAGGCTATATATATTATTTATTACTAAACAGGATAAAAAAGCAAGGAACAAAAATAAAGTTGGGTTGCCTCCCAACAAGCGCTATCGTTTAACGCCCCTAGCTAGGCATGATGATTTCAATGATGCTCACATAAAGGATAAGAATTGAAACATAAAGAGAGCATCATGAAGAATATTACTAGCACATTTAAGTCTAACCCACTTCCTATGCATATGGATTTTTTGAGCAAACAAATTGTGGGAACAAGAATCAACTTGCATAGGAAGGTAAAACAAGGATAACTTTAAAACTTTAAGCACATAGAGAGGGAACTTGATATTATTGCAATTCCTACAAGCATAAGTTCCTCCCTCATAATAATTTTCAGTAGCATCATGAATGAATTCAACAATATAACCATCACATAAAGCACTCTTTTCATGATCTACAAGCATATAATTTTTATTACTCTCCACATAAGCAAAATTCTTCTCATTCGGAATAGTGGGAGTATCATAAGAGACCCGAATACTATAAATTGTTTCCACATTAGAAGAGTAATGTTCATAAAATGGATAATCATAATCATGGCAAGTTTTATAAATATAATCACTACTTTTTATAGCATAAGTATCATCACAATAATCATCATAGGTAGGAGGCATGCTATCATCATTATAAATTTGCATATCAAAACTTGGGAGACTAAAAATATCATCTTCATTAAACGTAGCATCCCCAAGCTTGGGACAAACATTAATTGCAGCAAATATATTCTCAAAAACATCATATTCATCAAACATAGCATCCCCAATCTTGGGCCTTTTCATATTATAAGCATAATCACTCTCATCATTAATAGTATGGATAGCACCAATAGTATAGCAATTATCATATTCTTCCAAGCAAGTGCCAAAAAGATTTTCAAGATCATAAGAAGTATCATTATCTTCCACAATTATATTTTCATGAGGCACAATAGTAATAGGAGCAGCATTATTTGGGAGAGATATCTTTTTACCTCTCTTCCTTTTTCTTTTCTTCTTCTTTACCACATCATGTGTGGGTTCAATCCTCTTTTTGGAGCTCCTTATTAATGAGATTGGTTGAATAGGAGGCTCCTCCTCGTTACCTGATTCATCATAAGAAATAATAGGAGGTTATTGGGAAGTCTCTTCCCTTTCATTAGTATTCTCTTCATCTTATATTTGTTTTCTTTTCTTTATGTAGTTGGCAATATAAGGATTTTCAATACAATTCACCGCACAATACATATAAATTTCCTCTAGATCAAAATGAAGAACTCTATCAAGGGAAAATTTTGGAATATCCTTAGTTATACATTTCATTTCCTCATAACCCAAGAGCAAACTAAGTTCATTATGATGTGCAAGGGAAATCAAGTCATCACAATTTTTGGACACGATACGATCATGAAACAATTTGCATTGGGTATTGAAATGATCATGTTCATTGCAAAGCTCACAAGTATGGCCAAGATAATTTAAATTTTCAGCACATTCATCTAGCCTTTCTTGCAACAATTTAGTTTCTAAGTACTTATGCCTCTTGCAATATCTATCTTCCCTATTTGGTGTGTACTTACAAACCCAATGTACTCCACAAAAATTGACATGTTTATAGGAGACATCATAACTAGTGCAATCATCATTAGTATCATGGATATTCAAAGAATTCGTACTAACACCATTGCAATCATGCTCATCATTCAAAGATTTAGTGCCAAACATTTTATAGACTTATTCCTCTAGCACTTGAGCACAATTTTCCTTTCCATCATACTCACGAAAGATATTAAAAAGATGAAGCGTATGAGACAAACTCAATTCCATATTTTTGTAGTTTTATTTTATAAACTAAACTAGTGCTAAAACAAGAAACTAAAAGACTTGATTGCAAGATCTAAAGATATACCTTCAAGCACTAACCTCCCCGGCAACGGCGCCAGAAAAGAGCTTGATGTCTACTACACAACCTTCTTCTTGTAGACGTTGTTGGGCCTCCAAGTGCAGAGGTTTGTAGGACAGTAGAAAATTTCCCTCAAGTGGATGACGTAAGGTTTATCAATCCATAGGAGGCGTAGGATGAAGATGGTCTATCTCAAGCAACCCTGCAACCAAATAACAAAGAGTCTCTTGTGTCCCCAACACACCCAAGACAATGGTAAATTGTATAGGTGCACTAGTTCGGCGAAGAGATGGTGATACAAGTGGTATATGGATAGTAGATAATAGTTTTTGTAATCTGAAAATATTAAAACAGCAAGGTAACTAATGATAAAAGTGAGTGTCAACGGTATTGCAATGCGTTGAAACAAGGCCTAGGGTTCATACTTTCGCTAGTGCAAGTTCCCTCAACAATACTAACATAATTGGATCACATAACTATCCCTCAACATGAAACAAAGAGTCACTCCAAAGTCACTAATAGCGGAGAACAAACAAAGAGATTATGGTAGGGTACGAAACCACCTCAAAGTTATTCTTTCCAATTAATCCGTTGGGCTATTCCTATAAGTGTCATAAACAGCCCTAGAGTTCATACTAGAATAACACCTTAAGACATAAATCAACCAAAACCCTAATGTCACCTAGATACTCCAATGTCACCTCAAGTATCCGTGGGTATGATTATACGATATGCATCACACAATCTCAGATTCATCTATTCAACCAACACATAGAACCTCAAAGAGTGCCCCAAAGTTCCTACCGGAGAATCACGGCGAAAACATGTGCCAACCCCTATGCATAGGTTCATGGGCGGAACCCGCAAGTTGATCACCAAAACATACATCAAGTGAATCACGTGGTATCCCATTGTCACCACAGATACGCACGACAAGACATACATCAAGTGTTCTCAAATCTTTAAAGACTCAATCCGATAAGATAACTTCAAAGGGGAAACTCAATCCATTACAAGAGAGTAGAGGGGGAGGAGAAACATAAGATCCAACTATAATAGCAAAGCTCGCGATACATCAAGATCGTGCCAAATCAAGAACACGAGAGAGAAAGAGAGAGAGAGAGAGAGAGAGAGAGAGAGAGAGAGAGATCAAACACATAGCTACTGGTACATACCCTCGGCCCCGAGGGAGAACTACTCCCTCCTCGTCATGGAAAGCACCGGGATGATGAAGATGGTCACCGGAGAGGGATTCCCCCTCCTGCAGGGTGCCAGAACGGGTCTAGATTGGCTTTCGGTGGCTACGGAGGCTTCTGGCGGCGGAACTCCCGATCTATTGTGCTCCCCGATCGTTTTAGTGTATATGGAGATATATAGGCGGAAGAAGTACGTCAGGGGAGCCACGAGGGTGGAGGGCGCGTCCCCTACCTCGTGGCCTCCTCGAAGCTTCCCTTACATGGACTCCAAGCCTTCTGGGCTTCTTCTGATCCAAAAATAAGTTCCGTGAAGTTTCAAGTCAATTGGACTCCGTTTGATTTTCCTTTTCTGTGATATTCTAAAACAAAAAACAGGAACTGGCACTGGGCTCTGGGTTAATAGGTTAGTCCCAAAAATCATATAAAATAGCATATAAATGCATATAAAACATCCAAGGTTGATAATATAATAGCATGGAACAATTAAAAATTATAGATATGTTGGAGACGTATCAGCTAGCGAGATACCATCTTGTCATATCATATCATGATTATTTTGAGAAAGTGTTGTCATCTGAGATTTATTATTATTGCTTGCTAGTTGATTATGTCATTGATATGAGTAAACATGAGACCTAAGTGTTATTGTGAATATAGTTAGTTCATAATCTTTGCTGAAAACCTGAATGCTGGCTTTACATATTTACAACAACAAGAGCAAACAGAGTTTGTAAAAGTTTTTCTTTATCACTTTCAGTTTATCAACTGAATTGCTTGCGGACAAGCAAAGGTTTAAGCTTGGGGGAGTTGATACGTCTCTGTCGTATCTACTTTTCGAAACACTTTTGCCCTTGTTTTGGACTCTAACTTGCATGATTTGAATGGAACTAACCTGGACTGACGCTGTTTTCAGCATAATTGCCATGGTGTTATTTTTGTGCAGAAATAAAAGTTCTTGGAATGACCTGAAAATCAATGGAGAATTATTTTGGAATATATAAAAAATACTCAAAGAAAGATCCACGTCAGGGGGGCCTCCACCCGTCCACGAGGGTGGGGGCGCGCCCCCCTGCCTCGTGGGCCCCCTGATACTCCACCGACCTCAACCCTGACTCCATATATTCACTTTCGGGGAGAAAAAATCAGAGAGAAGGATTCATCGTGTTTTACGATACAGAGCCTCCGCCAAGCCCTAAACTCTCTCGGGAGGGCTGATCTGGAGTCCGTTCGGGGCTCTGGAGAGGGGAATCCGTTACCATGGTCATCATTAACCTTCCTCCATCACCAATTTCATGATGCTCACCGCTGTGTGTGAGTAATTCCATCGTAGGCTTGCTGGACGGTAATGGGTTGGATGAGATTTATCATGTAATCGAGTTAGTTTTGTTAGGGTTTGTCGGCGTTCTGGGAACGGGGGTCCCCAGACTTGCCTGCCTGCGGCCTGTGGAGTGGCTCAAAGGGGGGCCCAGCACGGCCCATCTTCATCAACACAGACCCAAGACCCTCGCGAGGGGCCAAGCCTCGCGGGGCGGACGACATGGAGCTTCCTCAGGCACGGCCTCATCAGGCTGGCTCGCGAGGAGGCGAAGAGATCAAGGCAGGGTACCTCACAAGGTGCCCATGACGCAACCATGACGACCAAAGGCGCCAGGCGGGCGCCAGCCCATGCAGTATCCTCCTTTCCTCTTTGGTGCAAAGGGAGCAAGCACAGCCGTGGAGTACCGAGGCATCAGGCAAAGGTTGCCATTTCGGTGCGACAAGACCAAGACCAGGAAGACTGCAAGACGAAGGTCATCGTGGAGCCCAAGACGGCGTCACCACCAGAGCTTTGTGCAGGCGAAGACTACTTTTGTCAGGATAGCTAGTACTAGCTATCCTCCTTCAAATTAGCCCGCCATTGTTGGCTCCCTTCCCGCTCGATATTTGGGAAGAGGACCAGGGCCTCTATAAATAGGACTAGCCACCATAGTAGGAAGAGGACATCGAAATCCGGGAGGAGATCGAAATCAGAGAGGCAGAGGCTAAGGACGAAGAAGAGAAGATCGAAATTAGAGAGAGAGAGAGAGAGAGAGAGAGAGAGAAGGGTGACTGAACTCCTCCTAGCAGTTCGTCCCCCCCAGCCAAGAACAGACCCTCGCGAGGCTGTTCTTCCTTGTATTGTTCATCATCATCAGCCCAAGAGGCAATCCACCACACCACACACTGGAGTAGGGATTACACCATAATGGTGGCCCGAACCAGTATAAACCCTGTGTCCCTTGTGTCGTTCTTCCCATAGCCTAGATCTTAGCGAGGCGGAGGGGTGCAGGTAGGTAGGAGGCGAAATCTCCGCGCGCACCCTAGTGTTCGAACCTCAAGGGTCTGCCGAAACCCGAAATCCGACATTTGGCGTGCCAGGTAGGGGTGCGCCGGAATTCGTCTTCCACCACCCCGTCCTCCTCCGACCATCGCGCCCATGTCTGACGCTTGTCGGGCCCGCGCCGAGCGCCGGTCCGCTCTCGCTTCCTGCGTCGCCCAGATGACTCCTGTCGGCGGGCGTCCTCGCCGTTCCCCGTCACCTGCCGTCAACGCCGCCACCGGCCCGGCGGGGGACGAGCAGCAAGCATTGTCTCAGCATCCGTCCGTGCAGCAAGACGGCCGCACCGCAACTCCCTCGCTCACCCCAGCTGGTTCTTCGTCCCGCGCGCTCCGCGCACCCATGGAGGCTCGAGCTGCGCTCATCGCGGCAAACGAGCTCCTGCGCTACCATCCCGTCGACGATGTCTATGAAGAATGGCTCGACCGCATCGCCGAGCTCGTCCGCACCGCAGGGGGCTCTCCTACGCCGTCCGTTCCGCTGCACGGCACCCCGCCCCACGCGGGCGACGAAGCTCCGGCGGCGCCCCGGCCGCCTCCTCCTCAAGAAGGCACCATGGCTCCAAGGCGCGTGGCCCCTGGGCAGAACCCGCTTTGTCAGGTGCCAGCGCGGCAAGAGCAGAGCTGCCAGGAAGTCCCTCGCCCGCAAGAAGCCGCTCGGGCGCTCCCTGCTCCAGCACATCGCGACCATGCTCCTGCTCCCGCACGTCAAGACCCCGCGCTGCTCCCAGCTGCAGCGTGTGGGGACATGCAAGACCAAGCTCTCCGTCACCCAAGGCCTCCCGTGGCCACAGCAGGCCGTCGTGCCTTCACCATGGAGCTACGCAGCATCGCTTGGCCCAGCAAGTTCAAGCCAGACCTGCCTCCTCGTTACGACGACACGGCTGACCCTGCGGAGTTCCTCCAGCTCTACGAGCTGGGCATCGAAGCTGCCAACGGAGACGAGAAGGTCATGGCGAACTGGTTTCCCATGGCGCTCAAGGACGGGGCCCGCACCTGGCTCCTGAACCTGGCTCCGGGCACGATCTCCTCCTGGGACGAGATGCGCACCCGCTTCATCGCCAACTTCCAAGGTACTCGCGACCGGCCACCCGCCACGAGCGACATGCGCCGCATCAAGCAACAACCCGGGGAGGCCCTACAGAAGTACATCCAGCGCTTCAACAACGCACGCCTCAAGATTCCCAGGGTGACTGAGGAGGCCATCATCTCAGCCTTCTCCGACGGCGTGCGCGATGTCAAGATGAAGGAGGAGCTGGCGATGCATGAAGACCTGTGCGCTTCCTTGGAGCTATTCAACTTGGCAACCAAGTGCGCCAGGGCTGAGGAGGGGCGTCTCTCCCTCCTCAAGCTGCCTGCCACAGACCCAGAAGAGAAGAAGCCAAAGGCCAAGGATGTGAAGCGCAAGGGGGCTGTCGTGCTCGCGGCAGAACTAGACACCAAGCGGGGCAGAGATCAGCCCGAACCTTCCAAGGGCAGTCGGTACTGTGTGTACCACAACCTCCACACCCACAACACCAACGAATGTCAAGAGCTCCGAGCCGTGCGAGAAGGAAGGATCGGCCGTCGCCCCGACCGCGGTGACCGGGGCTACGGTCGAGGAGGAGGAAGGAATGCAGGATGCTGGGAAGACCGTGGCCCGCGCCAAGGGTGGCGCGATCAACCTCGCGAGGGTCGCTGGCAAGACCCGCCTCGCAAGGGAGACTGGAGGGATCAGCCTCGCGAGGATCGCCCGCAAGGCAACGCAGGCCTCCCTCCGCTACCACCGCAGCCAAGGAGAAACGAGGACCGCCACCAGGACGAGGGGGACTGGGGGCTTCCAGGAGCCGCGCGCGATCGCCTGCATCCTGGGCAGGGCTCAAGCCCCAGCCTCTCAATGCATCTTCAAGCAGTTTGCCTGCGAAGTGAATGCAATCCTCCCCAGGCTCGAAGCCACGCGCCCTCTCAGGTAGTCGGCGTGCGCCATCACGTTCAGCTCAGCAGATCAGCTCACGTGTGCGGCTACAGTCGGAGTCCTCCCGATGCTTTGTTCCCCAATCATCAGCAACGTGGTGGTCACCAGGACCCTCATCGATGGCGGGGCAGGGCTCAACGTCCTGTCCGTGGAAACATTCAACAATATCCAAGTGCCCTACAGCCAGCTTCGGCCAACCAAGCCTTTCTCCGGAATCACCGACGGCTCCACGGTCCTGATTGGGCAGGTCCGCCTCCCTGTCACCTTCGGGGCACGCGACAACTACCGCACCGAGCTCATCGACTTCGACGTCGCTCACATTCTCCTGCCGTACAACGCCATCCTTGGGTACCCAGCGCTGGCCAAGTTCATGGCCGTAACTCACCACGGATACAATGTCCTCAAGATACCAGGAAGTGGCGGAGTCATCACAGTGCCCTGTGAAGAAAAGGACGCTGTGTGTTCCCTGGAACGAGCCTTTCAGGCCACGTCACTGGAAGACCCGGATCGCGAAAGCAGGAGGCTTCCCGAGGCCGCCCCCAAGAAGAAGAAGACATCGTCCGGCCCGGCCCCTCAGGAGGCAGGCCCCTCTGGGCCCGTGCCTACCCAGGAGGAACCTCCTTCCATCACATAGGAAAGCGCGCCCGGCGCCCTCCTCAGGCAGGGCTCGGGGGCTCTCCCCTGAAAGGCCACCGACCTGGCTAGGGTCACGAGGGAGGCGCTTGGGCACCACATGGAAGCGTGTTTCGAAGAATGTTTCCCTCAAGAAGGAGTAAGGCAAGGAGAGCCAGACCCTCAGGAGTTCGTCAGCAAGGCCATTCAGGAGCTACAGGAGTCAAGAGTCATGAAAGGCAGTCGCCGCCTACCAGCAGTGGCTCCCCATCCAGGCGAGGATGGTGGGCTGCGCGTCTGCATCGACATACCAGGGCTCAACCGAGTCACCTCTCTGGAGCACCTCTGGCCCTCGCGAGTGGGGCGCTGCGGAGGCCCACCCCACAGCTACGTTCGCATGCCTTACGGCTTGCCAAACGCGGCTGCCACGTACCAGCGCCTCATGAGGGGCATCATGGAGGCACAAGAGGCCAGGCGTTCCGCGGCCCTGGCGGAGATGGAGATGGTCCACGAGGAGCCACCAGCGCCTCCGGAGCCTCCCGAGGCTCCTGGGCCTGGGGCTCATGAGGATTGGCTTCCGCAGCCCACCGAGTCTGCTACACCAACACCCCTTCGTCCTCAACGTCATCAGGTGACATCTTTCAAGTTTCACTTCCAGCTGGGAGCGCCCCCCAGGGCTGCATTATTCCTAGGCCGCGTGGGTCCGTCCCTGCGGTGTGTATCCCTTTTATTTCATGTTGTTAGCTTACCTTGTTGGGAGTGCCGCTCGGGCTGCATCATCCCCAAGTCGCTCGGGCCTGACCCAGTGATGTACGCCTTCCTAGCATCTATTTGGATGAATCCACTCCTTCGCGGCTAATGTGTTTGACCTAGCTGCCCGCTCAACTGACGCCAACTGACGGAACTGCTCCCAAACGGCACGACGCTTGCACATGGGTCCGTCCCTGCAACGTCGACAAACCTGAATGGCTGAGCTCTGGCCACGGCAGCCCCGCATGGCGCCACCTCGTCAAGCCTTCAGTGCCTCGTTACCCCTCGGAAGCAACCAACGGCTGACTGTCAATTGTCATGGCAACCCCTTGTTCTTTCTTTGATGGGTCTACAGGATCTCTTAAAGGGGCTGCGTCAGGCAAGGCCCTTGCGGTGTCTCCTCCACTCTCATCCGCGCGAACCGCTTGCACGTTAAAGGGGGGTACCTGAGCATCGTGACTCAGGGCTCCTACTGGCTCTCCAGCCCTCACCCTCTGGCCTTGTCCACGGCATCGCGACCTAGCATACCAGCGACGGCTGAGACTCGCTCGAGGGCCGGGACCCGAGGACGTAGAGCAGAAAGGGGAGCAAAGGCGGGAGGGGAGGGACACACGAGGACCTCGCCGAGCAACCTCGCGCCTGCCGATGCATGGACCCGGCGACACACGAGAGAGCGGCCCCTGATTCTCGAGATAAGTCATCACCCGGAAGCGTCAACTACCGTGGCACCATCCTCGCACCTAATGCAATCCCGTGTTAGCGACACCGCCCTCCTTTCTCACCGAACGACGGCTGCTTGGGTGCCAAAGGGGACCTCCTGAGCATCGCGACTCAGGGGCTCTTACCAGACTCCGGGTCGCTCACCTCCTGGCCTTGACCACGGCATCGCGACCTGGCATACCAGCGATGGCTGAAGCCGCCTTGGGACTAGGACCTGTCGGCGCAGAGCACCAAGCCCTCGTGAGGTTCGAAAGGGAGGATTGAGCTAAGACGGAATGAGCAACTCGCACAATTCTACGACAAGGGTTATATTAACAAAACAAGATCACAGGCACCTTACAAGCCCCCACGGGACGCGTCTTTGATTCCTCGCAGGGAACAGATCCTAAAGGGACACTAACTACGTGCGCCCCTGCAGAAGACGCCATCATCAACAGTGGGCCGTCAAGCACCGGCGCCAACCCCATCCAGATCAGAGTCAGCGGCGGCCTGATGAGCCCACCCTGCTCCAGGCGCGGCGCCGGCTCGGGGGCTCGTAGCTTTCGTCGCTCGTCTCCGGAGTCGCGAAGAGATCGTCGGAGTCGCTGGAACCTCTGACGCCTCCGCCACCTGAGGAGCCGCCAAGGGAGCGGTCGGCGGGCCCAGTCCTTGCCGCAGTAGGGTCCCGGACACCTCTCCCGGGGCAGCACTCCAACCGGTGCCCGTTCGCATCAAAGACCTTGAAGAACATCACCGAAGCACCATCATAATCCAAGTGGATCGCGAAGGCGCCCCTTGTCCTGCAAACCCGGGCGATTTCGCCCCAGCCCCGAGTCATGAAGACCTCGCCCGAGGCAACGACCGCGACCTCTGCCTCGGTCGCGAGGGTGCTGCAGCTAAAGCTCCAGGGGCTCTCCCTGCGGGATGATGGAGGCGAAGAAGGGAGGAAGGCGAATGCAAGACTGAGGAGGCATGGCGGCGTGGAACACGAACTCTCGGGAGGAGCCCTCGGTGTGGACCCCAGGGGGGACAACCCACACCTTCGTGACCCGTCGGCGCCGACGGTGGCGCCACCCGTGGCGATCAGCATCAGCTCCTTCAGGGCCCTCATTGTGGGCGTACAAGGGAAGCGGGAACCCCGGCGATGCCCGCTCGCACCAGGGCCTCGACACCACCTGATGAGCCCCCTTGTCCGGGCCGCGGAGGACGGGCCGTTTCTTCGGCGGGAGCGGGTCTGGTTCCTCTCGGGGAGCCTTTTCCTTCTCTGCCATCGAGAACCGGTGGATCGGAGCCATCGCAGCAAGACGGAGCAAGGACCGGGAAGAAGGAGAAGCAAGAAGGGATAGACTGGAAGGGCACGCGCCGTTCCGTACTTATAGCTGGTGAAGGCCAACCGCCGACCTCCACGATCGCAGGTAATCATGACCCGCTTTGCATGCAGGGACTTGTCCAATCCGTGTAGTTGCCGAGGCACCATGGGGAAGTGGAGACGCCCACGTCCAATCAACCGCCACGCGGCGCCTAAGGCTGCAGGCTGTTAGGGCCCGCGGCGCTTCGCTCTTGCCCTTCCGCCTCCCTACACGGCCAAGTCCGGGCGCGCCTTGGGCCCAGGGGCTACTGTCGGCGTTCTGGGAACGGGGGTCCCCAGACTTGCCTGCCTGCGGCCTGCAGCATGGCTCAAAGTGGGGCCCAGCATGGCCCATCTTCATCAACACAGACCCAAGACCCTCGCGAGGGGCCAAGCCTCGCTGGGCGGATGACACGGAGCTTCCTCAGGCACGGCCTCATCAGGCTGGCTCGCGAGGAGGCGGAGAGATCAAGGCGGGGTACCTCACGAGGTGCCTGTGATGCAAGCCATGACGACCAAAGGCGCCAGGTGGGCGCCAGCCCGCGCAGTGTCCTCCTTTCCTTTTTGGTGCAAAGGGAGCAAGCGCAGCCGCGGAGTACCGAGGCATCAGGCAAAGGTTGCCATCTCGGTGCAACAAGACCAAGACCAAGAGGACTGCAAGACGGAGGTCATCGTGGAGCCCAAGACGGCGTCACCACCAGAGCTTTGTGCAGGCGAAGACTACTTTTGTCAGGATAGCTAGTACTAGCTGTCCCCCTTCAAATTAGCCCGCCATTGTTGGCTCCCTTCCCGCTCGATATTTGGGAAGAGGACCAGGGCCTCTATAAATAGGACTAGCCACCATAGTAGGAAGAGGAGATCGAAATCCGGGAGGAGATCGAAATCAGAGAGGCAGAGGCTAAGGACGAAGAAGAGAAGATCGAAATTAGAGAGAGAGAGAGAAGGGTGACTGAACTCCTCCTAGCAGTTCGTCCCCCCAGCCAAGAACAGACCCTCGCGAGGTTGTTCTTCCTTGTATTGTTCATCATCATCAGCCCAAGAGGCAATCTGCCACACCACACACTGGAGTAGGGTATTACACCACAATGGTGGCCCGAACCAGTATAAACCCTGTGTCCCTTGTGTCGTTCTTCCCATAGCCTAGATCTTAGCGAGGCGGAGGGGTGCAGGTAGGTAGGAGGCGAAATCTCCGAGCGCACCCCAGTGTTCGAACCTCAAGGGTCTGCCGGAACCCGAAATCCGATAGGGTTTGATCCCTAGTATCCACTATGTTCGGAGATTGATGTTGCTATGACTTTGCTATGCTTAATGCTTTTCACTAGGGCCCGAGTGCCATGATTTCAAATATGAACCTATTATGTTTTCATGAATATATGCGAGTTCTTGATCCTATCTTGCAAGTCTATAGTCACCTACTATGTGTTATGATCCGATAACCCCGAAGTGACAATAATCGGGGCCACTCTCGGTGATGATCGTAGTTTGAGGAGTTCATGTATTCACTATGTGTTAATGCTTTGGTCCGGTACTCTATTAAAAGGAGGCCTTAATATCCCTTAGTTTCCAATAGGACCCCACTACCAAGGGAGGGTAGGACAAAAGATGTCATGGAAGTTCTTTTCCATAAGAACGTATGACTATATTCGGAATACATGGGTACATTACATTGATGAACTGGAGCTAGTTCTGTGTCACCCTAGGTTATGACTGTTACATGATCAATCGCATCTGGCATAATTCTCCATCACCGATCCAATGCCTACGAGATTTTCCTATATATATTGTCCTTCGCTTATTTACTTTTCCGTTGCTACTGTTATAATCACTACAAAACCCAAAAATATTACTTTTGCTACCGTTACCTTTTGCCACCGTTACCACTACTATCATATTACTTTGCTACTAAATACCTTGCTGCAGATGTTAAGTTTCCAGGTGTGGTTGAATTGACAACTGAGCTGCTGATACTTGAGAATATTCTTTGGCTCCCCTTGTGTCGAATCAATAAATTTGGGTTGAATACTCTACCCTCGAAAACTTTTGAGATCCCCTATACTTGTGGGTTATCACATGCACGTAGGTACTTTGTTTCGATAGCTAATGGACTTTTGCAATAAGTATGTGAGTTCTTTATGACTAATGTTGAGTCCATGGATTATACGCACTCTCACCCTTACATCATTGCTAGCCTCTTCGGTATCGTGCATTGCCCTTTCTCACCTCGAGAGTTGGTGCAAACTTCGCCGGTGCATCCAAACCCCGTGATACGATACGCTCTATCACACATAAGCCTCCTTATATCTTCCTCAAAACAACCACCATACCTACCTATTATGGCATTTCCATAGCCATTCCGAGATATATTGACATGCAACTTCCATCATCATCATATACATGACTTGAGCATTCATTGTCATATTGCTTTGCATGATCGTAAGATAGCTAGCATGATATTTTCATGGCTTGTCCGTTTTTTTATATCTTTTCTATGCTAGATCATCGCACATACTGGTACACTGCCAGAGGCATTCATATAGAGTCATATCTTTGTTCTAGTATCGAGTAGTAATATTGAGTTGTAAGTAAATAAAAGTGTGATGACCATCATTATTAGAACATTGTTCCATGTGAGGTTATCAAAATAAAAGAGGCCAAAGAAGCCCAAATAAAAAAGAGGCCAAAGAAGCCCACCAAAAAAACAAAAAATTGAGATAAAAGAGAGAAGGGACAATGTTACTATCCTTTTGCCACACTTGTGCTTCAGAGTAGCACCATGTTCTTCATATAGATAGTCTCTTGAGTTATCACTTTCATATACTAGTGGGAATTCTCATTATAGAACTTGGCTTGTATATTCCAACGATGGGCTTCCTCAAATGCCCTAGGTCTTCATGAGCAAGCAAGTTGGATGCACACCCACTTAGTTTTCAGTTTGAGCTTTCATACACTTATAGCTCTTAGTGCATCCGTTGCATGGCAATACCTACTCCTCGCATTGACATCAATTGATGGGCATCTCCATAGCCCATTGATTAGCCGTGTCGATGTGAGACTTTCTTCCTTTTTGTCTTCTCCACACAATCTCCATCATCATATTCTATCCCACCTATAGTGCTATATTCATGGCTCACGCTCATGTATTGCGTGAAAGTTGAAATGGTTTGAGAACATCAAAAGTATGAAACAATTGCTTGGCTTGTCATAGGGGTTGTGCATGATTTGAATATTTTGTGTGTTGAAGATGGAGCATAGCCAGACCATATGATTTTGTAGGGATAACTTTCCTTGGCCACATTATTTTGAAAAGACATGATTGCTTTATTAGTATGCTTGAAGTATTATTGTCTTAATGTGAAATGATAACTATTGCTTTCAATCACTCATGTCTTAATATTCATGCCATGATTAGATTACATGATCAAGATTATGCTAGGTAGCATTCCACATCAAAAATTATCTTTTTTATCATTTACATACTCGAGGACGAGCAAGAATTAAGCTTGGGGATGCTGATACATCTCCGTCATATCTATAATTTTTGATTGTTCCATGCCAATATTCTACAACTTTCATATACTTTTGGCAACTTTTTTATACTATTTTGGGACTAACATATTGATCCAGTGCCGAGTGCCAGTTCCTATTTGTTGCATGTTTTTTTGTTTCGCAGAAAATCCATATCAAACGAAGTCCAAACGGGATAAAAACTGACGGAGATTTTTTTGGAATATATGTGAATTTTGGGAAGAAGAATCAACGCGAGACGATGCCCGAGGGGGCCACGAGGTAGCGGGGCGCGCCCCAGGGGGTCAGGCCTGCCCTGGGCCCTCGTGGCCACCCCGTAAGTCGGTTGGTGCCCTCCTTTCGCCGCAAGAAAGCTAATATCTAGATAAAAATCGTGTCCAAATTTCAGCCCAATCGGAGGTACGGATCTCCGGGAATATAAGAAACGGTGAAAGGGCAGAATCTGGAATGCAGAAACAGAGAGAGACAGAGAGACAGATCCAATCTAAGAGGGGCTCTCGCCCCTCCGCCGCCATGGAGGCCATGGACCAGAGGGGAAACCCTTCTCCCATCTAGGGAGAAGGTCAAGGAAGAAGAAGATGAAGAAGGGGGCTCTCTCTCCCCCTCTCTCTCGGTGGCGCCGGAATGTCGCTGGGGCCATCATCATCACCGCAATCTACACCAACACCTCCGTCATCTTCACCAACATCTCCATCACCATCCCCCATCTATCTACAACGGTCCACTCTCCCGCAACCCGCTGTACCCTCTACTTGAACATGGTGCTTTATGCTTCATATTATTATCCAATGATGTGTTGCCATCCTATGATGTCTGAGTAGATTTTCATTGTCCTATCGGTAATTGGTGGATTGCTATGATTGTTTTAATTTGCTTGTGGTTATGTTGTTGTCCTTTGGTGCCCATCATATGAGCGCACGCGTGGATCACACCATAGGGTTAGCTGTATGTTGATAGGACTATGTATTGGAGGGCAAGAGTGATAGAAGGTTCAACCTAGCATAGAAATTGATGCATACGGGATTGAAGGGGGACCAATATATCTTAATGCTATATATGGTTGGGTTTTACCTTAATGAACATTAGTAGTTGCGGATGCTTGCTAATAGTTCCAATCATAAGTGCATAGAATTCCAAGTCAGGGATGACATTCTAGCAGTGGCCTCTCGCACATAAAACTTGTTATCGGTCTAGTAAAGTAGTCAATTGCTTAGGGACAATTTCGCAACTCCTACCACCACTTTTCCACACTCGCTATACTAACTTTATTGCTTCTTTACCTAAGCAGCCGCTACTTTTTATTTACGCGCTCTTTATTATCTTGCAAACCTATCCAAAAACACCTACAAAGTACATCTAGTTTCATACTTGTTCTAGGTAAAGCGAACGTTAAGCGTGCGTAGAGTTGTATCGGTGGTCGATAGAACTTGAGGGAATATTTGTTCTACCTTTAGCTCCTCGTTGGGTTTGACACTCTTACAATTGGTCCCCTATACTTGTGGGTTATCAACGCCATGGAGGAAGTGGCCGGCGACGTCGCCGTGGATGGGGTCGCGTCGTGTCGGCTCAGGACCGAGCACCGGCAGCACCGTGAGATTGAATCAAGAAGAAAATGCGGCGATAAGTGTATAACCTCTTTGGTGGCGCCGATTAGGCCTCAGCTTCATCTGAGGAAACTGTGATGATGATGCTCTTTCGGTGGTGCAGGTGAAGATGGCGGTGTGGGAATGGAGGTGGCACGAAAGACGAGGTGAACATCGGGGCAGCTCCTTGGAGGTGGAGGATGGGGTGGCTGAACCAGTGGGACGACGATATCAATGACGGATCCTCATCCGGTACCGTGGATGAGGGACGTCGAGGTGTTACTATGGATGACGTCGTCGGGGAAGAGGCTCCAGCTGTGTGGCGGATGGAGGAGGGTGTGGGGCTTCGCGGGTTTTCGCAGCCTTGGTGTACGAATGGGTGGGCGGATGGGATGGGAGTGGGGAACCATCGCTTAGGGACGCGCTTGTCCTAAATGTGGGGTAAGTTACGAAAGTACCCCCACCGATTTGAGCTAGGCGGTTCTTTCGGTTCAGGGTATCATGGGCATTTCGCGTGTCGAGATTTCGCAGGTGGTGGTAGTTTTCGCGCGCGTTGTAATTTTGGAATAGCAAGGCGCGGGTTGAGATGGAGGGAGTTGTCGGAGCACAACGAGACAAATATATATCTTAAATATTTCAGGGTAACAAGGCGCGGGTTAAAGAGGCGGGAGTTTCGCAGCACGATAGATAGAGACGCTAGCTTGAAATTTCGGCATAACAAGGCGCGGCTTGAAATTTCGAGAGAACAAGCTTAACGGGTACCAAAAAAAGACAATTCGCACCTCATCACTAGAGAGAGCTATGTCCCGTTTTACTATATTACTAGAAATGCATTCAAATACAACAAAAAAACTAAAAAAATCAGGACAACAAACATAACATGTACAGTACCAAAACAATTTGCACTTCCCTCAACAATTAAAAACAATGTGTGTTGTCTAGCATATGGACTAAATTTGAGTACATTTAACCTGTTTGAATGGGATTGTACTCGGGTTAATTATACAACCATCTAAATATTATCTTCACAACACATGACATGAATATAGGACAAGTAAATTCCTATATAAATACGAACTACGTGTACATACGATCTCAAATTCAAATATATGTGTAGATTTTATGTTGAATTCAAATCATAGTACATGTATTCTCTAGCTAGATGTTCGGAATCTAAACCATGTATGACATACTACGTACAATGTGTTTAACAAGCACAATACACACACAAACACCATTTAAACTAGTAAGGTACACGTGCATTGTACGCATGAGATTTGGCAACCAAATTATGAATAAATACCACGTTATAGCATGTAAGCTTTGAGTCATATATGCATGTTGTAGACGTTCGTTTAATTCTTATAGTTCATTTCATTCAAAATCATCTAGTTTTTATATGAAAGCTAATCTATTTTAAGATTCATGTAATTGTGTGTTGTAAGGCATAAAGTAAAAAACAAATGATGGCAAATCATGTAGAAAAACATTTGGGCAATTCTGATATGTAAGATTCTAGAACAAAGAAGAAGTGCTTGTGTTTTGAGATTGTGCATTATACTTAAGTTCAACCATGGAGTCTTCTAGATTGTACATGTGGCAAAATATGGTCGAATCTAGATGATATCCAACGGCCAGTTGTGCTCAGATTTTCCATCTCTGCACCATTGGATTGGCCTCATCCAACGACCATCTTTCAAAGTTAAAGTTATCTGCACACTATATAAAAATATAAAATATAATATATATAGGGGTATAGATATAGATATGTGATGCGAAAGCCACCCATCATCTCCAATTAGAATAGTGTGTCCATGCACGGATGCAATGTGGCTAAACAATGTCTGCCATCGATATCTCAAATACAAATCAGTCTGACCTTGTTCAATGTGTATACAGTACAACATGCTCGTTGATAACCCACAAGTATAGGGGATCGCAACAGTTTTCGAGGGTAGAGTATTCAACCCAAATTTATTGATTCGACACAAGGGGAGCCAAAGAATATTCTCAAGTATTAGCAGCTGAGTTGTCAATTCAACCACACCTGGAAACTTAATATCTACCACAAAGTATTTAGTAGCAAAGTAATATGATAGTAGTGGTAACGGTAGCAAAAGGTAATGATAACAAAAGTAATGTTTTTGGTATTTTGTAGTGATTGTAACAATAGCAATGGAAAAGTAAATAAGCGGAGAACAATATATGGAAAGCTCGTAGGCAATGGATCGGTGATAGAGAATTATGCCGGATGCGGTTCATCATGTAACAGTCATAACCTAGGGTGACACAGGACTAGCTCCAATTCATCAATGTAATGTAGGCATGTATTCCGAATATAGTCATACATGCTTATGGAAAAGAACTTGCATGACATCTTTTGTCCTACCCTCCTGTGGCAGCGGGGTCCTAGCGGAAACTAAGGGATATTAAGGCCTCCTTTTAATAGAGTACCGGAACAAAGCATTAACACATAGTGAATACATGAACTCCTCAAACTACGGTCATCACTGGGAGTGGTCCCGATTATTGTCACTTCGGGGTTGCCGGATCATAACACATAGTAGGTGACTATAGACTTGCAAGATAGGATCGAGAACTCTCATATATTCATGAAAACATAATAGGTTCAGATCTGAAATCATGGCACTCGGGCCCTAGTGACAAGCATTAAGCATAGCAAAGTCATAGCAACATCAATCTCAGAACATAGTGGATACTAGGGATCAAACCCTAACAAAACTAACTCGATTACATGATAAATCTCATCCAACCCATCACCGTCTAGCAAGCCTACGATGGAATTACTCACGCACGGCGGTGAGTATCATGAAATTGGTGATGGAGGATGGTTGATGATGACGATGGCGACGGATTACCCTCTCCGAAGCCCCGAACGGACTCCAGATCAGCCCTCCCGAGAGGTGTTAGGGCTTGGTGGTGGCTCCGTATAGTAAAACGCGATGAATCCTTCTCCTTGATTTTTATCCTCCCCGAAAGTGAATATATAGAGTTGGAGTTGAGGTCGGAGGAGCTCCAGGAGGCCCACGAGGTAGGGGGCGCGCCCCCACCCTCGTGGCTATGGTGTGGACCCCCTGGTCTTGATCTTTTGCCGGTATTTTTTATTATTTCCAAAAATACGCTCCGTGGAGTTTCAGGTCACTCCGAGAACTTTTGTTTCTGCACACAAATAACACCATGGCAATTCTGCTGAAAACAGCGTCAGTCCGGGTTAGTTCCATTCAAATCATGCAAGTTAGAGTCCAAAACAAGGGCAAAAGTGTTTGGAAAAGTAGATACGATGGAGACGTATCAACTCCCCCAAGCTTAAACCTTTGTTTGTCCTCAAGCAATTCAGTTGACAAACTGAAAGTGATAAAGAAAGACTTTTACAAACTCTGTTTGCTTTTGTTGTTGAAAATATATAAAGCCAGCATTCAAGTTTTCAGCAAAGATTATAAGCTAACCATATTCACAATAACGCTTAGGTCTCATGTTAACTCATGTCAATGGCATAATCAACTAGCGAGCAATAATAATAAATCTCGGATGACAACACTTTCTCAAAACAATCATAATATGATATAACAAGATGGTATCTCGCTGGCCCTTTCTGAGACCGCAAAACATAAATGCAGAGCACCTTTAAAGATCAAAGACTGACTAGACATTGTAATTCATGGTAAAAGAGATCCAGTCAAGTCATACTCAATGTAAACTAACAGTAATGAATGCAAATGACAGTGGTGCTCTCCAACTGGTGCTATTTAATAAGAGGATGATGACTCAACATGAAAGTAAATAGATAGGCCCTTCGTAGAGGGAAGCAGGGATTTGTAGAGGTGCTAGAGCTCGGTTTTGAAATAGAGATGAATAATATTTTGAGCGGTATACTTTCATTGTCAACATAACAACCAAGAGATGGTGATATCTTCCATGCTACACACATTATAGGCAGTTCCCAAACAGAATGGTAAAGTTTATACTCCCCCTCCACCAACAAGCATCAATCCATGGCTTGATCGAAACAACGAGTGCCTCCAACTAACAAGAGTCCCGGGGGGAGTTTTGTTTGCAATTATTTTGATTTGATTTGCATAAAGCATGGGACTGGGCATCCCGGTGACCAGACATTTTCTCGTGAGTGAGGAGCGGAGCCCACTCCTCTTGAGAATAACCCGCCTAACATGGAAGATACGGACAGCCCTAGTTGATACATGAGCTATTCGAGCATACAAAACAAAATGTTTATTTGAAGGCTTAGAGTTTGGCACATACAAATTTACTTGGAACGGCAGGTAGATACCGTATATAGGTAGGTATGGTGGACTCATATGGAATAACTTTGGGGTTTATGGGATTGGATGCACAAGCAGTATTCCCGCTTAGTACAGGTGGAGGCTAGAAAAAGACTGGGAAGCGACCAGCTAGAGATCGACAACAGTCATGAACATGCATTAAAATTAATCAACACCGAATTCAAGCATGAGTAGGATATAATGCACCATGAACATAAATATCGTAGAGGCTATGTTGATTTTGTTTCACCTATATGCGTGAACATGCGCCAAGTCAAGCCACTCGAATCGTTCAAAAGAGGATACCACCCTATCATACCACATCACAACCATTTTAATAGCATGTTGGCACGCAAGGTAAACCATTATAAGCTCCTAGCTAATTAAACATGGCACAAGAAACTATGATCTCTAGTTGTCATTGCAAACATGTTTATTCATAATAGGCTGAATCAGGAATGATAAACTAATCATATTTACAAAAACAAGAGAGGTCGAGTTCATACCAGCTTTTCTCATCTTAGTCAGTCCATCATATATCGTCATAATTGCCTTTCACTTGCACGACCGAACGATGTGGATAATAATAATAGTGCGCATGCATTGGACTAAGCTGGAATCTGCAAGCATTCAATAAACAGGAGAAGACAAGGCAATATGGGCTCTTTTGTCAGATCAACAATAATGCATATAAGAGCCACTTCAACAATTTAATTATGGTCTTCTCCTATCGACCCCCAAAGAAAAGAAAATAAATAAAAATATTTACACGTGAAAGCTCCCAACAAGCAAAAGAAGAACGGGAAATCTTTTTGGGTTTTATTTTTAATTACTACTACAAGCATGGAAATTAAGCTAATTAAAAGCTACAACTAATTTTTTTGGTTTTTCTTAAGGTTTATTAAACACACAAGAAGAAAGCATAAAAAGAGAAAATAAACTAGCATGGATGATACAATGAAAAAGTATGAGCACCGACATCTAGCAATGAGTGTGTGAACATAAATGTAATGTCAGTGAGAAATACGTACTCCCCCAAGCTTATGCTTTTGGCCTAAGTTGGTCTATGGCCACGGTTGGCCTGGCGGATATCCTTAGTAATAGTTGGGGTCGTACTGCGAAGAAGAAGACTCTGATTGCCACTGGTTGGCAATCATCTCCGGATCCCACTGGTAATTAGACTGTCGTGGAGGATCAACTTGTGGTTTCGACTCTGGCTCTGTGGCTGATGTAGGGTTCCGGTAGGCGTGAATAGCCTCCAATGGAACAAGGTATTTGATGTTTGCGTTGGTCGTGGAGGAAGGGGGTGAGGCCTCCGCGATACAAGGCAGATTATATTTGGGCTTCTTTGCTTCTTACTTTTGCTTTTCCTTCGAGCTTCAGCTCGATGAGCCCCTCAAAAATCTCTTCATTATTTTCTAAAAAAATCTGAAATTTTTAGTAACTTCAAAATAAAAGTAAGCCAAGCTCAACAAAATTGATAGCAACTACTCCTACAAGTGCCTAGAGCCTATATCATGCATTAGAACTACTTGGAACCATATAAATTTGACATGCAAGCTCAAGAACAGGGTCACCTAGGCAGCAAAAATATGCAATGAATAAAGCACTAGAACAAAAACTAATTGGACCAATGGAGGAGTCACATACCAAGGAACAATCCCCCTGCTGTGTTCTTGTGAGAGGTGCTTTGAGCAAGGAGATCGAAAATGGCAGCAAAATGATCTTGGACTCGGGTTTGAGCTGGATAATGGTGTTTGTGGGAGGAACAAGGAGTGTGTGGGTGCAAGAATAAGTGGAGGAGGGCCACCATGGGCCACGAGGCAGGGGGCGTGCCTAGGGGGTAGGGCGCGCCCTCCACCCTCGTGGCCAGCTGGATGCCCCCCTGTTGTGTTCTCAGTGCCAAATATTCTCAAATATTCCAGAAAAATCATATTTAAATTTCAGGGCATTTGGAGAACTTTTATTTTTGAGGTATTTTTATATTGCACGGATAATTCAGATAACAGACAGAAAATACTATTTTTATTTTATTTAATATAAATACAGAAAGTAAAATGAGGGTACAGAGAGTTGTGTTTTCTAAATTCATCCATCTCATGATCATCAAAAGGAATCCATTAACAAGGTTGATCAGGTCTTGTTAACAAACTCATTCCGAATAACATGGAACCGGAGAATTTTCTAATAACACTAGGTTACCTCAACGGGAATATGCACATCCCCAATAATTAGAATATCATATTTCTTCTTGATAGTAGGAATAGGAAATTCAAAACCTCCAAAAATAATCGATGGAATTTTTCCAATAGAATTAATATTGTGGACTTGAGGTTGTTTCCTCAAAAAGTGTATCGTATGCTCATTACCATTAACATGAAAAGTGACATGGCCTTTGTTGCAATCAATAACAGCCCCTGCAGTATTCAAAAGGGTCTTCCAAGAATAATAGACATACTATCGTCCTCGGGAATATCAAGAATAACAAAGTTCGTTAAAATAGTAACGTTTGCAACCACAACAGGCACATCCTCACAAATGCCCACAGGTATAGCAGTTGATTTATCAGCCATTTGCAAAGATATTTCGGTAGGTGTCAACTTATTCGAATAAAGTCTACGATATAAATAGAAAGGCATAACACTAACACCGCCTCCAAGATCACATAAAGCAGTTTTGACATAGTTTCTTTAATTGGAGCATGGTATAGTGGATACTCTTGGATCTCCAAGTTTCTTTGGTATTCCACCTTTAAAAGTATAATTAGCAAGCATGGTGGAAATTTCAGCTTCAGGTATCTTTCTTTTATTAGTAACAATATCTTTCATATACTTAGCATAAGGATTCATTTTGAGCATATAGGTTAATCGCATACGCAAAAAGATAGGTCTAATCATTTCAGCAAAGCGCTCAAAATCCTCATCATCCTTTTTCTTGGATGGTTTGGGAGGAAAAGGCATGGGTTTCTGAACCCATGGTTCTCTTTCTTTACCATGTTTTCTGGCAACAAAGTCTCTCTTATCATAACTTTGATTCTTTGATTGTGGGTTATCAAGATCAACATCAGGTTCAATTTATATATCATTATCAGGGCTAGGTTGAGCATCAACATGAACATTATCATTAACATTATCACTAGTTTCAGGTTCATTACCAGATTGTGTTTCAGCATCAGAAATAAAAATATCATTTGGATTCTCAGGTGTGTTAATAATAGGTTCACTAGAAGCATGCAAAGTCCTATCATTTTTCTTTTTCTTCCTTTTAGAAGGACTAGGTGCATCTATATTATTTCTCTGAGAAACTTGCTCAATTCTCTTAGGGTGGCCTTTAGGATACAAAGGTTTCTGAGTCAATTTACCAGTTATAGTAGCCACTCTAACAGCATAATCATTATTCTTACTATTCAATTCATTGAGCAAATCATTTTGAGCTTTAAGTACTTGTTCTACTTGAGTGGTAACAATAGAATCATGTTTACTAATAAATTTAAGTTCACCTTTGACATTAGCCATATAATCACCCAAGTGTTCAAGCATATCAGCACTGTGTTTTAATTCTCTACCAAAATAAGGATTGAAGTCTTCTTGCTTAACCATAAATTTATCAAACTCATCTAAGCATGGGCTAGCAAACTTAGTAAATGGGATTTCAGCTTTATCATATCTATAGAGAGAATTTACCTTCACTACCTGTGTCGGGTTATCAAGACCATGTATTTCTTCAATAGGAGATGGATTTAAGTTATGCATTTCTTCGACAGGCGGTAAATTAAGACCATGTATTTCTTCAATAGGAGGTAAATTCTTAACATCTTCAGCTTTAATACCCTTTTCTTTCATGGATTTCTTTGCCTCTTGCATATCTTCAGGACTAAGAAATAGAACACCTCTCTTCTTCGAAGTTGGTTTAGGAATAGGCTCAGGAAGTGTCCAATTATTTTCATTAGTCAACATATTATTTAATAGAATTTCAGCTTCATTCGGTGTTCTTTCCCTAAAAACAGAACCAGCACAACTATCCAGGTAATCTCTGGAAGCATCGGTTAGTCCATTATAAAATATATCAAGTATTTCATTTTTCTTAAGAGGATGATCAGGCAAAGCATTAAGTAATTGGAGAAGCCTCCCCCAAGCTTGTGGGAGACTCTCTTCTTCAATTTGCACAAAATTATATATATCCCTTAAGGCAGCTTGTTTCTTATGAGCACAGAAATATTTAGAAGAGAAGTAATAAATCATATCCTGGGGACTACGCACACAACCAGGATCAAGAGAATTAAACCATATCTTAGCATCACCCTTTAATGAGAACCGAAATATTTTAAGGATATAAAAGTAGCAAGTTCTCTCACCATTAGTGAACAGGGTGGCTATATCATTTAATTTAGTAAGATGTGCCACAACAGTTTCAGATTCATATCCATAAAAAGGATCAGATTCAACCAAAGTAATTATATCAGGATCAACAGAGAATTCATAATCCTTATCGGTAACATAGATAGGTGAAGTAGCAAAAGCAGGGTTGGGTTTCATTCTAGCATTAAGCGATTGCTGCTTCCATTTAGCTAATAACCTCTTTAGATCATATCTATCATTGCAAGCTAAAATAGCTCTAGTAGCTTCTTCATCCATAACATAACCCTCAGGAACAACAGGCAATTCATATTTATTAGGGGGAGAGTCTTCATCATCACTTTCATCAATATTATCAGTTTCAATAATTTCATTCTCTCTAACCCTAGCAAGTTGTTCATCAAGAAATTCACCAAGTGGCACAGTAGTATCAAGCATAGAAGTAGTTTCATCATAAGTATCATGTAACACCCTCGATGCGGCTATATCTCACACGTGTCGAAGCATGACTTAGAGGCATAACCGCATTGAAAGCAATGTCGCAAGTGAGGTAATCTTCGCAAACAACCCATGTAATACAATAAGGGAAAAGATACATAGTTGGCTTACAATCGCCACTTCACACAATACATGAATAAAGCATTGAATCATCCAAATACAATCAAGGTCCGACTAGGGAACCAAAATAAAAGAAGAACCCCAAATGCGACAAGGCCCCCGATCGACCCCAACTGGGCTCCACTACTGATCAACTAGAACGAAACAACACAAAGTATAAGATCTTCAACGAGCTTCTCCTTGAGCTTGGTTGCGTCATCTGCACGGTCTCATCGGCACCTGCAAGCTGGTTTTGGAAGTATCTGTGAGCCACGGGGACTCAGCAATCTCGCACCCTCGTGATCAAGACTATTTAAGCTTATGGGTAAGGTAAAGGTATGAGGTGGAGCTGCAGCAAGCGACTAGCATATAGGGTGGCTAACATACGCAAAAGAGAGCGAGACGAGAAGGCAAAGCACGATCGAGAAACTATGATCAAGAAGTGATCCTACAACAACCTACGTCAAGCATAACTCCAACATCGTGTTCATTTCCCGGGCACCGCCGAGAAGAGACCATCACGGTTACACATGCGGTTGATGTATTTTAATTAAGGTCAACTTCAGATTTTCTACAACCGGACATTAACAAATTCCCATCTGCCCATAACCGCGGGCACGGCTTTCGAAAGTTCAAATCCCTGCAGGGGTGTCCCAACTTAGCCCATCACAAGCTCTCACGGTCAACGAAGGATATTCCTTCTAGCGGGAAGACCCGATCAGGCTCGGAATCCCGGTTACAAGACATCCTCGACAATGGTAAAACAAGTCCAGCAACACCGCCCGAATGTGCCGAGAAATCCCAATAGGATCTGCACATATCTTGTTCTCAGGGCACACTCAGATGAGCAGTCCGTACAACTAAAACCAGCCCTCGAGTTTTCCCGAGGTGGCGCTGCAAGGGGCTCTAGTTTGGACCAACACTCAGAGGAGCACTGGCCCGGGGGGGTTAAAATAATGATGACCCTTGAGTCTGCAGAACCCAAGGGAAAGAAAAGGCTAGGTGGCAAATGGTAAAACCAATGTTGGGCATTGCTGGAGGAGTTTTATTCAAGGCGAACTGTCAAGGGGTTCCCATTATAACCCAACCGCGTAAGGAACGCAAAATCCGGGAACATAACACCGATATGACGGAAACTAGGGCGGCAAGAGCGGAACAAAACACCAGGCATAAGGCCGAGCCTTCCACCCTTTACCAAGTATATAGATGCATTAATTAAATAAGAGATATTGTGATATCCCAACAAAATATCCATGTTCCAACATGGAACAAGCTCCAATCTTCACCTGCAACTAACAACGCTATAAGAGGGGCTGAGCAAAGCGGTAACATAGCCAAACAACGGTTTGCTAGGACAAGGTGGGTTAGAGGCTTGGCTTAACAATATGGGAGGCATGATAAGCAAGTGGTAGGTATCGCAACATAGGCATAGCAAAAGAGCGAGCAACTAGCAAGCAAAGATAGAAGTGATTTCGAGGGTATGGTCATCTTGCCTGAGATCCCGCAAGGAAGAAGAACGAGTCCATGAAGAAGACAAACGGACGTAGTCGAACGGTTCCTCACAAACGCGACGTTATCGGAACTAACCCGAAGAAGCAACACCGGAAAGAAGCAAACAACATAGTAACCACCCACGACATAATCATGGCATGATGCACAAACAATTAAGATGCATGTTCGGTTTAATGAAGCATGGCATGGCAAAGTGCTCAAGCAATACTACAAGTTAAGTGGAGCTCAATATGCAACGAGTTGCATATTGACGGAACACCACAACGGTTATTTAGTTCTCTCCCATTTAAGTTCTCAACAATATTAAATGTTGGTTAACATGGCAAGAGGTGAAGCATAACAAAACTATACCATTTAAACAGTTTAAATGGGGCCGGATATAACAAACAACAAATCCGGTAATTCCCCACATGCATATAGAAATTTGATGGAAACAACAATTATAAACATTCTTGAAGTTGTTATCATGATACGGATGACATGCACGTTTTATGCAATATTTATGAAAATGTTGATAAGAGCATATTAAGAAGCTTTTGTCACCGTGGTGGAAAGAAAGGGAGTGCCACGGCAACGATAATGGTTCCGGTAGCTCATGGAAATACCGATGCAAAAGGAAAAGTGATGGGAGCATGCAAAAGATGGTGGGGTGATCCCGACTACCGGGTTCCCATGGGTTAGTGGCATGGAAAACGAGTGACAAATCAGACACGGTGCAGACAAAGGGTGCACCCCATACGACACAAGCATTCATTCTTGGACATTCGTTCTTGGCGGTTATACCTTCAAAGCATGCAAATGGGACGGTTCGAGTTCGTCGAGGGAAGTAGAGGAAGTAGTTGTTCCACGACGGTAGTCGTTCACGTTCATAGTGGAAGTAGCGGTTCACGCGACGGTAGTCGAACTTGACGTTCGCGTTACACGGGTCTTTGGCGACGGTCGACGTACATGGTTCGGAGTGGTACTTGCACCTTTGGACTTGACGAATCCGAGGGCTTCGGGGTTCACTGTTGAACTTGATGAAACCCACGGCGACGGAGAGGTACACGTCGGTGGTAGTCGTTCGGGCGGAGAGCATCGTCGAACTTGGCGTTCTTTGGACTTGCTGGTCTCGTCGAAACGAAGGGGTACTTGGTACAATCCGCGTAGTCGTGCACTTGTCGTCGAGGGACTTGATGGTCTTGACAAAACGAAGGGGTACTCGGCAAAACCCTGTTCTTCGGAGGTCGACAGTAGTGGTACTTGGCAAAATGCACGTCGAGGGTAGTTGTTCTCGTATCGACGTGGTACTTGGCGATTTTGGAGACGATGGAAGACAAACTTGGCGGTCCTCGTAGAACTAGTACTTGGCGTTAGTGATACACGTTTCGAAAGCAGTTCACGATGATGGCAGCCGAAACTTGGTGATCCGAAGGGGTACTTGACGAATAACGGCCGTCGTGGTACTTGGTGAAATCCTCGGAGATGGACTTGACGCATGAAAGGTCTTCGGTGCCACGGTACTTGTCAGATCATCATGCAGACGTTCTTTCGAAGAGGAACTTGTCGCGTCCCAAAATGAGCAAGGCAAAAGCCCTCATTCAACGAAGCTCGAACTTGACGAAATCCACAAACAGGACTTGGCGCGGGCGTGATGATGCAAAGGAAATGTGCGGCGGACGCTGCTGTTCATCTGCTTCGAGCAGAGGCGAGGCCATGGTGGATGCAGACGATGACGTAGCAGCAGACTTGACACCGGGGAGCAGCAGAGGGACTATGATGAACAACATGATGCAGGTTGGGCGGCGGAGCTTGACGGGTCCAGGCGAGGTCGCCGGCAGCAGGGGCTGTGACGTGGCTGGGCGCCGGGTCTGGTGGTGCGGCGCGAGGAAGGAGAGGCTGGCAGGGGCGCGGAAAACAATGGAGGCCGGCGGTGCCATGGACATGGGGATCGGCGCGAGGAGAGGACGAAGGAGCTCGCTAAGGCGCGGCATCCAGAGAAGCAGCGGGCGAAGCCGACGCTCCGGCGTTGTTGCTCCTCTCCTCATGGAGCTCCTGGACGAGGGGGCTCGGGAACTCAGCGCGCGAGGCTGCAGGAAGGTCCGGTGGAGCTCATGAACGGAGCAGCATGGCGGAGGCACCGCGCTCCAGGTCGCCAAAGTCCAGCAGGGCCACGGCGGCGGCCCCCGGCGAGGAAGCCGAAGGGAGTCGGGGCGAGGCGCAGGGAGATGGCGGCTCTGGCCGGTCGTCCGGGTCACGGAGGACGAAGATCCGGCGGGGCACGAAGGTACAGGGCGGTGGAGGCTCTCCTGATGCTTGATGTGTACGTGCATGTGGCACAGGGAAGGAACGGGGAGATGAGGAATCGGGAGCATGGGCTCTTGGCGGCAGGAGGAGGGAGACGAGGGAAGATGGGATCCGTCAGAGGGATCCGGTCAGGGCTAGGGTTAGGAGGGTAGGTGGGCCGGCACGGGAATAGGCCTAGGGAGGCCCAGTGGAGAGGGAAGCGTCTAAGCGCAGATGGGCCTGCCTGGCTGGGCTCTCTTCTCCCCCATAACCTCTCTACTCAAAACAGAGGAGAGAAGAGAAAAAAAGGAAGGAAGGAAAAGAGAGAAAAGTAAGGATTAGGGAAGGAATTTGGGAATTAATTTTTCTGGACTCACGAAAAAGTGCTCGTTCCAAGAAAATTGGAGTGGCAAGATTGCAAGATTTAAATTCAAACTCATTTGAATTTAATTCAAATGGTTTGAACTGGGACTTGGGTTTTGAAGTGTCCAAAAATGTTGAAATTTTTGGAGGAACCTCGACAAAAGGGAAGAGAAAAGCGGGCAAGGTTTTGAAGTCAAACTTGAAGTAGAAAAGACATGGGGAATATTTGCAAGTGTGTTATGGTTAATTCCAAATAAATGGAATAATTTTTATCATAGCTCCCTAATATTGGGATATATGTTGTAAAGAGAATCACCACGTGAATTCCCTCGGTTTAAATAGATCAACGATCTATGCAATTTATTTAGTTGAGTTGCAAATGACATGATGCAATGCAAAAATAAAAGGGTAGGCACAAATGAAACACACAGCGAAACCCGGAACATATGGAAGTCTTCTCGAGCATCGGTCTCGGGGCATCACATATCATGCGTAGCAGAAGTGGCATCGTCTATAACACGCGACATATCAGAATGAATAGCAGAAGCAGGTTTAGGTGTCGCAAGCTTACTCAAAACAGAAGGTGAATCAAGTGCAGAGCTAGATGGCAGTTCCTTACCTCCCCTCGTAGTTGAGGGATAAATCTTGGTTCTTGGATCTTTCAAGTAATTCATAATGATAAACAGATATAAATCCCAAGTGACTCAAAGAATAGAGCTATGCTCCCCGGCAACGGCGCCAGAAAATAGTCTTGATAACCCACAAGTATAGGGGATCGCAACAGTTTTCGAGGGTAGAGTATTCAACCCAAATTTATTGATTCGACACAAGGGGAGCCAAAGAATATTCTCAAGTATTCGCAGCTGAGTTGTCAATTCAATCACACCTTGAAACTTAATATCTACCACAAAGTATTTAGTAGCAAAGTAATATGATAGTAGTGGTAACGGTAGCAAAAGGTAATGATAACAAAAGTAATGTTTTTGGTATTTTGTAGTGATTGTAACAATAGCAACAGAAAAGTACATAAGCGGAGAACAATATATGAAAGCTCGTAGGCAATGGACCGGTGATAGAGAATTATGCCGGATGCGGTTAATCAAGTAACAGTCATAACCTAGGGTGACACAGAACTAGCTCCAATTCATAAATGTAATGTAGGCATGTATTCCGAATATAGTCATACGTGCTTATGGAAAAGAACTTGCATGACATCTTTTGTCCTACCCTCCCGTGGCAGCGGGGTCCTAGCGGAAACTAAGGGATATTAAGGCCTCCTTTTAATAGAGTACCGGACCAAAGCATTAACACATAGTGAATACATGAACTCCTCAAACTACGGTCATCACCGGGAGTGGTCTCGATTATTGTCATTTCAGGGTTGCCGGATCATAACACATAGTAGGTGACTATAGACTTGCAAGATAGGATCAAGAACTCTCATATATTGATGAAAATATAATAGGTTCAGATCTGAAATCATGGCACTCGGGCCCTAGTGACAAGCATTAAGCATAGCAAAGTCATAGCAACATCAATCTCAGAACATAGTGGATACTAGGGATCAAACCCTAACAAAACTAACTCAATTACATGATAAATCTCATCCAACCCATCACCGTCCAGTAAGCCTACGATGTAATTACTCACGCACGGCGGTGAGCATCATGAAATTGGTGATGGAGGATGGTTGATGATGACGATGGCGACGGATTCCCCTCTCCGGAGCCCCGAACGGACTCCAGATCAGCCCTCCCGAGAGGTTTTAGGGCTTGGCGGGAGCTCTGTATCGTAAAACGCGATGAATCCTTCTCCTTGATTTTTTCCTCTCCGAAAGTGAATATATAGAGTTGGAGTTGAGGTCGGAGGAGCTCCAGGGGGCCCACGAGGTAGGGGGGCGCCCAGGGGGGCAGGCACGCCCCCACCCTCGTGGCTATGGTGTGGGCCCCCTGGTCTTGATCTTTTGCCAGTAGTTTTTATTATTTCCAAAAATACGCTTCATGGAGTTTCAGGTCATTCCGAGAACTTTTGTTTCTACACATAAATAACACCATGGCAATTCTGCTGAAAACAGCATCAGTCTGGGTTAGTTCCATTCAAATCATGCAAGTTAGAGTCCAAAACAAGGGCAAAAGTGTTTGGAAAAGTAGATATGACGGAGACGTATCACTAGTTTCCATAACCACACGACGCATATCTCAGTTATATTCATGCATGCATGGGTTTCAAACATCATGATCTCTTATTCAAATATTTGAATTCTACTTTACATTGATTATGACGTCACCTAGTCTTTTACACCCACACAGTCATCTTCTCTTTATAATTGTACCATTAACTTTCTCTCGTGCATGCATGCACACACAGTACCAGTCGTCATTATCCATCGCACACATGCAATATTTTTCTTCAGGTCGTTCTCCCATGCATGCACACACACACCTCCCCCTCCCCATCATATTGGGCATTCTTTATATCTCACGTGCATACGCAACGATCGATGTTCCTCTTGTGTGTGTATATATAGCTAGGTATTTCACAGTTTTCCTCACAAACCGATCAATCTATATATCTAGTGAGGTCTCACCCTCTTTCCCACGTCCACATGGATCAATCTATACATCTCTATATAGGATTACATAGCTAATACACCACATTAATTATATATCCAACGTCCCCCTCTCATCATACATGCCTCCGCTTCATCTGTCAGACGCGCGCACAGTGACGAAGACAGGGGGCAGCAAGGGCCCTCCCCCCCTAACATCACTATATATCAAGGCTAATATGAATGTGATCATTAGACAATTGCTGGTAAAATGATTTAAGTTGATGAGTTTGCCCTCCTCGTAAAGGATTAGCAATGCTTGGCCCCCTAGCTCATTTATTTTTCATGGCTCTGCCACTGCGTGCAACAGCACACGTTCTCACCCCCTCTCTTCAAATATTGATCTCGCACTTGTGCACTCCTTCATATCCTCCCTCCACTTGGCCCCTCGCAGTTGACGCTCAAAATTGGCACAGTCATAAAATTAACATAGGTTATATCAAGACCAATTCAAACTTATGATTGGGAGTCACCTTGGAATGTCTCTCTTCGAGAAGATCAAGATGGATATGAAGATGGTCCAAAACGGAGTTCGGACTCAAAAGTTATGACAAGTTCAGAGATGCTTATGTTGACACCAGAGTAAAGAAATGCATAAAACTCAATCAATATGGCCTCTGATGGAAACTGTTTCAACATGAAAGTTGTGCGTCTCGTCAAAACGATAGATTTTGATATAAAAATCGTCTTAATCCGAGTTCGTATGCAACCTGTGGAGACAAAACAAGGTCAGAAACAGAAGCTGCGGAGTCATTTCGGACCAACCGAGTTGATTGACTCGGTGAGACCGAGTTGATCCGAAAAATTACAGAAAGTTATAGAAAGTTTGCAACGTTCACTCGGTGGGACCGAAAAAAACTAATTGGTGAGACCGAGATTGATCCGGAAATTGCCAAAGATTCTTGTCCGAGTTAGGTTAGGGTTTTTGATGTTTTGGATGGAATTTTTAGTCCTTTTCTTGTACGGGAAGTCCAGCCGCCTCTTATATATGTTGGGGGTGACGGCCGATTGAAACAACACACAATCGAACAAATCTATCTACATCTTTTACCTTTACTTTTCCTTCTCCCTTGTTCTTCTTCTTCCTCGTTCTTCGTTCGTTCTTCTTCATTGTAGGGCGGCGAACCTCGAGGCCCTAGGGGCGATCAGGTCAACCTAGGGCAGCCCATAGCCGCTACGCACCCTGACGGGGTCCCTCCCGGGCGTGTGGGGTTTCGGGTCCTCAAAAGCGCCCGCCGGATTGTCTTGCGTACCGCGCTTCCAGCAGGTCTCCTTCGACGTGAGCTGCGGTGCATCACCCCCGGCGTCGAGGGCACACGGTGACATGTTCGTGTGCGAACACACTTTTTGGCGACTCCGCTGGGGACGAAGCTTTGAACGGTCTCCGGCCCGTTCTTGCTACGAAGAGATCGTCATCTAGGGTTTGCAATCTACAAAGGTAATATGAATACCCAATTCACATATGTAGATGCAAATAATGCGTATGTTGTTGCTAGATCAGCTAATGAGCATAATGTATCGGCTAGCCCTATATTTATCAATCATGCATCTAATTATGTGCAAGGGCCGATGCAACAAAATCTCCATGATTCTACTTCATATAATTTTAGCAACATGCAACATATGTATCCCAACTCCCATGCATCGGCAACCCCAAAAATTTATATGTCGATGAATAACATGATGAGTTTGGGCAATCAAGTTGAAACACCTCTTGTAGGAACTTCCAATATCATGCGACAAAGTGTTTCACCTTTTTATTCATCGGCAACTAATTTGCAATATACTAGTTCAGCCATGGCGATGGATGGGAGAATCGGCCATGCTACTACTAGCTATTCGGCCAATTACTCTCAACCGTCATATGCTACACCCCATCTCAGTAATCTTTCAGCACCATACACAACTGTAGATGTTCATAATTCGGCTTCACACCTTCCTGGTCATAGCCGAATAAATGTAAATTTTACAGGGGAGGTTGTTCCCAATATTGTAGAAGATGAGGTAGTAGTGGCTGCATTGAAGAGTTTAGTCCAAAATAAGAGGATTAGTGCTCTTTGCCTTGAACAACATGAAAAGGGGCTATTTCCTGATTATGCCGCAATAAAAGCTAGAGTTTTGCAAGAAGATGAATCTTTGCCAATTGATAAGATTGGCGAGCAAAAATATGGTTTTACAACAATGCATATGCCTTCACCTAGTACTACATCATATTATACAGCCCCTACACAATTGCAAAGTTTCGGCAACACCCATGTACCATTGCTGAAAGAATCTAAAAGCATTGGGGGGCAATCGTATCCGAAGTGGGCTGAAATTGAGAAAAAGATTAAAGCCAATTTTGCCGCTTGCCGCCAGAAACAAAAAGAAACAGAATTGGCTCAAGTGAAAGAAGCATTGCCAATTGGTAGAAGCAATGTAAAGAAAGATGATTCAGAACATGAAAGTGCTCCGGTTAAAAGAGCCGAATCAAGAAGTATATATTCCGAATCCATCAAATGCAAAGAGGCAAGCATTATTGAGAAAGGGCATGGCAAGCATAGCAAAGCGACCATACTTGATTTTTCCAAAGTTAATGGAACCTACTTCCTGGCCTATGAGTTTCGTGCCAGAGAAATTGATGAATTTCAAGGACAAGAACAAGTAGCCGAACAAAGTTCGGCCGACAAAATTTTTCAATGTAATGATGCACGGAATCAAGAAAAAGATGATGAAGAGGCGTTGGGGAGCCATCCAAAGGCGGAGCAAGATATTGTTCAAGTCACACCACCATCGTGCTCTCCCAACATATTTGAAGAGGTATGTTTAGCAAGTAATTTACCTATTTTCAGATTTGGTCAGGACTTTATTGTTGATGCATCTATTAGAAAAATCCTCATAAGTAATTTTGAAAGACCAATGAAGAAGGGTAATTTACTTGCTAGCAATAAAGTTGTTATTGAGCATATCGGTCAACCCATTACGCCATTTATAAAGACCGGTAGTTACTTATTATTACAGCCAAAGCTTTCCCCGTTGCTTTATCTAAAGTTCATATCTATTTGGGTAGCTTTGCTTATTTCATACTTGGCTTGCACTTGGTCTCAATTGAGATATGTGTGTTCTAACTATTTTTGTTTTAGAAATTTAAAGCCAAGATTAAATTCTGTTGAGAAAACCGATGCTAGTATAATATCTTACCCAAAGACATCGAAGATAGAGTGCAAAACACAATGCATAGCTGAATGGTGTGATGCCAAATCTGAACCATTCGTTTGCTTAACTCCAAAGTTGTTCTCACAACAAGATCGGCTAGAAAACAAAAGGTATACCTTCAATTCAAACATGTGTGATCAAATCTTTGCGTTGTTGTTGAAAAATAATTACATTAGAATTCTTGATCACCATGTCAAGCCATCTATCCAAGGACGAATGTATTGTAAGTTGCATGATTCGTCCAAGCATAATTTTGAGGACTGCAACATGTTTCGTCAAATAGTTAAATCGGCCATTGAAAAAGGACGATTGAAGTTTGCTGAAACACCAAGATATGACCTGTCTATTCCGATTGGTCCCGATGGCAAAGAGTTTTTGCACCGGCTGCTTCAAGCTGATCCATTTAAAGAGAAGGTAAAAACTGCAGGTGATGGGATCAAGCTTTCAAGTAAAGAAGTTGTTGAAGAGCATAATGAACATAATCTTGAGGGCAAGAATTCCATCGAAGCTACAATGGAGACGCCAAGGACTGGGGGGCAGCAAGCAAATCCAACGATCGATGAAAGCAAACCAAAAGAAAACAAAGGCCGAAATAAGCGCAAGTGTAAAAGATCAAAAGTCACCTTCGCTGAACTATTGGAGAAATATCAAAAGAAGAGTGAAGAGAATAATGCTTATCGGCCCAATCATGCAAAGAAACCAAGATCACCCCCAAGGCGCAAATATGAGGATCGGTATTGGCAAAGTGAGAGTTTCAATGCAACATATTCATATCCTTATTTTGGGCCACCAATGCCAATGCTGTGGAGGCCTCCCTATGCTCATGTAGATCCATATTCATCATGGGACAGGTATGATACAAGGGCACATTCTCCATCTTATTTTAGACCATCTCACCAATGTTATGCGGCTCCGAGAAGATCAACATTTGAACAGTCACATAAAGACTGTTTCAATTATAAGGAATCGGTCCGGACACCATGGATGAAAAAAGAGGTGGTCAAGCAAGTCTATCGCGTGAAAAGAGATGGTCGTAAGTGTGCTACTTCAGATTTGATCTCAAATAATAAAGAGCCAATTAACATGTTGACATTGGCTACTAAAGGCAATGAGATGAAGCAACCAATTATCAAGAGTCAAAGTGCCAAATCTGAAGAAAAGAAGTTAACAGTGCACAAGGTAAAACAAGAATTTCCATTGCTTCAAACAAAATCACAGCCAGGATGCCTACTCGGCTTATCGTATTGGCGAAAGAAGGAATTACAAAAACTTAGTGCACAAGAGCTGAAAAAGAAGAACATGGCATGGGTTCCCAAGAGGAGTAGTCAAAATAAAAATGATGTGCAACCTTCTATTGCAACAAGTGTTATAAAAGTGAAGAAAGAGAAGGATGGAAACCAGAAACAATTAAGCCGAAGGTTTGCATCACCCCATCAAAATCTTCGGTTAGCACATCATCCATGTTTTTCAACCATACCATTGATGCCTTTGCCATGGAATTCATCATCAGGTATGATAAATTACCCTCCCTGGATTTATTTTGATCCATGGTAGCGACATAATTTTCTGCATCATGAGAGGGTATTACCAAATCCCTATACAATTTATTAGCTACATTTTTTCTTGCTAATCCAAAGGGCCGAAATATTTGGTTGCTATTTCATTTGTTTATTTCGGCTATACATGATTTGGTGAATGAATTCTACATGGACCTCATGGTAGTGGCCGATACTTATCTATCGCCCTAAGAATATATGTAAGAATGGCCGGTGTGGTGCTCTAACACCGTCCTTAGTTTGAGTGGAGATTGAGATAAGTGCTTGCAAAGGAATTTGTCAAATTGATGCCATTGAGGATATTATGCATAGACCAATTCACCAAAATTGCAAAGTGAACTTATGTTTTGATTGGATGTGCTTTGGCTTGTTAGTTTTCAGAACTTACGTAAGGCCAAATCATGGTTGATTTTATTATTGAGCATCATATTGACATCATGCATAATATTGATTTTAGCTTGATCTCTTTAGTACCATGGAGATTATACTTTGATGGGTCAGTTTGTGGCAATGGCCAAGGTGTTGGTATTGTTTATATATCTCCTCATGGTGCTGTTTTTGAAGCCTCATGCCGCTTAGAATATTTTTGCACAAACAATCAAGCCGAATATGAAGCATTGTTATTCGGCCTAGAGATGTTACTTGCTATAGGTGTTACACATATTGAGGCTTATGGTGATTCGTTACTAGTGGTACAGCAAATATCCAAAGTCTTTCAGTGTTTGGACGAATCACTTAATGTTTATCTTGATAAATGTCTAGATATAATCTCTAATTTGGATTGTTTTAGCATTGCACATATATCTAGACATGACGACTGGAAAGCAAATGAGTTGGCACAACAAGCATCTGGATACCATGTTGATCATGGCATGTTTCATATTTCTCAAAATCCGATGGCTTGTCTTACCAGTATAGAAGAGGCCAAACCAGAACCCACTGATGCAGTCATTAACAAAAAATCTAGTGCAGGTGACAATTCTGACTGGAGGAAGCCCATTGTTGCTTACTTGCGTAATCCGAGGGAAAGGGTGGACAGGGCTGTTCGGCATATGGCTTTTAAATATACTATGAGGGATGATGATCTTTATCGCCGAACGGTTGATGATGTTCTTTTAAAGTGCTTGGATGAGGACCAAGCAAGAGTTGCTATGGGAGAGGTACATGAAGGCATTTGTGGTACTCACCAGTCGGCTCCCAAGATGAAATGGTTATTACGACGTGCTGGGTTTTATTGGCCGACCATGATTAATGATTGCTTCAGATATTATAAAGGGTGCGAAGCTTGTCAAAAATTTGGTGATATTCAATTGGCTCCTGCTGCTATGTTGCATCCTATTATCAAGCCGTGGCCTTTCAGAGGATGGGGTTTAGACTTTATTGGGCAAATCCATCCGTCTTCTTCAAAGGGGCATCGGTTCGTATTGGTGGCAACTGATTATTTCACTAAGTGGTCTGAAGCAGTACCTCTCAAGAACATGACGCATACGGAGGTAATTAAATTCATAACCGAGCACATTATTCATAGATTCGGTATTCCTCAAACGTTAACTACAGATCAAGGTTCATCTTTTATGTCACACCAAGTCAGAGAGTCTGCCAAATCTTATAACATAAAGTTGCTCAATTTCTCCCCATATTATGCCCAAGCTAATGGACAAGATGATTCTAGCAATAAAATTTTAATCAAGCTCATCAAGAAGAAGATTGAGGATAATCCAAGGAGATGGCATGACTTGTTGTCTGAGGCATTATGGGCACATAGAATCTCAAGGCATGGTGTTACGAAAGTGACTCCATATGAGCTAGTATATGGTCAGGAGGCTGTTTTACCAATGGAAGTAAATTTGAATGCTTTGAGAATAGCCAAACAAAATGATTTATCGGCAATAGACTTCTAGAACTTGATGATGGACAACATTGCTGAGGTTGCTGATAAACGTTTGGCTGCTTTGAATGCCATAGAGAGAGATAAGTTGAGGGTGGCAAGGGCTTACAATAAGAAAGTCAAGTTGAAGAATTTTCAAGTTGGTGATCTCGTCGGGAAAGTGATTCTACCGATTGGTTCAAGAGATAGAAAATTCGGGAGGTGGTCTCCAAGTTGGGAAGGTCCTTTTAGGATTACAAGAGTTGTTCCCGGAAATTCATATTTGGTGGAATCAATACAGGGGGCATTGTTACCTCGAGCTCTCAATGGCAAATATTTGAAGAAGTACCACCCGAGTGTGTGGCAGGAAGCCTAAGTAGGCAACGGCCGATATACGATTATCGCCCTTAGCACAAAGATGGCCGATAAATAATTATCGCCCTGAGAAAAATAAAATGGCCGATGGAGTGTTGGCATCGTCCTTAGAACCAACATGGTACAAGTTATTTTTCGGCACGCTAGTTATGCCGAAAAACAGGGGGGGCATGTGTTGACGCTCAAAATTGGCACAGTCATAAAATTAACACAGGTTATATCAAGACCAATTCAAGCTTATGATTGGGAGTCACCTTGGAATGTCTCTCTTCGAGAAGATCAAGATGGATATGAAGATGGTCCAAAACGGAGTTCGGACTCAAAAGTTATGACAAGTTCAGAGATGCTTATGTTGACACCAGAGTAAATAAATGCATAAAACTCAATCAATATGGCCTCTGATGGAAACTGTTTCAACATGAAAGTTGTGCGTCTCGTCGAAACGATAGATTTTGATATAAAAATCATCTTAATCCGAGTTCGTATGCAACCTGTGGAGACAAAACAAGGTCAGAAACAGAAGCTGCGGAGTCATTTCGGACCAACCGAGTTGATTGACTCGGTGAGACCGAGTTGATCCGAAAAATTACAGAAAGTTATAGAAAGTTTGCAACGTTCACTCGGTGGGACCGAAAAAAACTAATCGGTGAGACCGAGATTGATCCGGAAATTGCCAAAGATTCCTGTCCGAGTTAGGTTAGGGTTTTTGATGTTTTGGACGGAATTTTTAGTCCTTTTCTTGTACGGGAAGTCCAGCCGCCTCTTATATATGTTGGGGGTGACGGCCGATTGAAACAACACACAATCGAACAAATCTATCTACATCTTTTACCTTTACTTTTCCTTCTCCCTTGTTCTTCTTCTTCCTCGTTCTTCGTTCGTTCTTCTTCATTGTAGGGCGGCGAACCTCGAGGCCCTAGGGGCGATCAGGTCGACCTAGGGCAGCCCATAGCCGCTACGCGCCCTGACGGGGTCCCTCCCGGGCGTGTGGGGTTTCGGGTCCTCAAAAGCGCCCGCCGGATTGTCTTGCGTACCGCGCTTCCGGCAGGTCTCCTTCGACGTGAGCTGCGGTGCATCACCCCCGGCGTCGAGGGTACACGGTGACGTGTTCGTGTGCGAACACCATCTTCTAGCCCCCCACCGGATTTTGCCACATGTACAATCTAGCAGAATCAATGGTTGAACTTAAGCATAATGCACAAACCTCAAAACACAAGTGCTTCTCCTTTGTTCTAGAATCTTCCGTATCATAACTGCCCAAACTTTTTTTCTAGTTGAATTGCCATTATTTGTTTTTTACTTTATGCTTTACAACGCACAATTCCATGAATCATAAAATAGATTAAGGGCTTCTTTGATTCAAAGGATTCTCAAAGGAATTTTGGAGGATTCTAATCCTTAGGAATTTTTCCTATCTTGGTTGTTTGATTCGTAGGATTGTAAACCATAGATTTTTTTTCATAGGATTCATTTGCACTAGATTTCATAGGAAACATCCCATCCACTCAAACCACTTCGAAAGAATCCTGCGCTTTTTCTATGCACAATCAAACACTCGTACAATCCTGTAGGATTCAAGACGACATTCCATTCTAATCCCATGTTTTTCCTATTCCCGCGTTTTGGAAATCCTACGAATCAAAGAGGCCCTAGCTTTTTTATAAAAACTAATTTATTTTGAATGAGATGAACTATAAGAATTAAACGAAGGTCTACATTAGGCATATACGACTCGGAGCTTACATGCTATAGTGTGGTATTTATTCATAATTTGGTTGCCAAATCTGATGCGTGCAATGCACGTGTACCTTACTAGCTAGTACTTCGAGTATGTGCAAACACGTAAATTAGAATTCCAATGGCACACTACACTGTGTCTCTCTTACAGTTCATGAAGCTACGTGGCACATGTGGAGGCGTTGTCGCGACCTCCTTGTGTGGATTGATCACAGTGACGTGCTACTGCTTCCAGAAGAATGTACTCGTCCTCTCTGAGCCACACTGGCAGTACATGCATGAAGCGAAGATGTGCACGCACGCACTCATTCCCTTGCACGCACACGCGGGTACACAGGGCGACGCATTTTTGTACGAAGATCCACCCCATGTGATAATTTGACACGTGTAAAGTCCGTCATTTCGTTGATGGTCAACTAATACAGCGCGTGCAAATTGAGTGGACGTGAGGGCAGAAGAAAGACATTGCTACTCCACTGCGCGCATGCGAGTAGTTAAATCATGGGGTGCCAGTACTTCCATTGGTCTCCTTCGTATTTTGTGCCAATTATTTACCATATTTGTAAGTAACATAATATTTATGCATGTCATAAAAAGTGGCACAAAAAGGGGGCCAATAAACCAGGACGCAGGCAGCATGATCAATTTTTGCCAGGGCTACTGTTGGTGGCCTTTGTATTTAAATATGGACGGAGTGGAGTAGTACTATCTTTATCTTAGCCTCATAGGGCTCTCCAGCGCCTAGGCTCGCCTCCCCGCCTCGCCCACCGGATCCCGCCATGGATAATCCCTTAGATCCCAGGATCCCGCAGGCTGCCCTCTCGCTGAGGCCCGTGGCACTACCACCTTTGAGCAAAACCCACATGTGTTTTAGAGGGGATCCATTGCTCTGGAATCACAGATCGGTGGCGTCGGAGGACATGCCAGGGCTGCGTTTCAGGTGGTCAGCAGCAAGGGCAAATCGGATCGAGGAAGCGTCGCATCGATTGGAGAGAAGTTCCAAGGAGCTGCGCCTGGTGCAGCACAAGCCGTAGGCGCAAGTCGATCTCAGGGGAGAGATGCTGAGGGATGTCAGCATCTGGCAGCGTCGCGTTGATTTCGAGCTAGGGCTAATGGTAGAGATCATATTCACGGAGTCGACTGTGGAGGAAAGAACGCGCATGCATGCGCAATGGCATGAGCAGCCGGTGCAACTGTTTAAATGGGCGGTAGGAGAAGCCAAATCCCAGGACCAGTTGCGGTGGCGCCACTGGGCATGCATTGTAGGCGAGGTGAGCTGCCCTCCTTCCCCACCAGCGATGCAGTGACCTACTCGGTTGCTGCTGAAGTGAACTTGCAACACTATGTCGGTTTGCAACTTTGACAATCACTCCATCTATATGTATTGTTTTCCTATAAAAAAATACTTGGTCGTTTGGAAAAAGATGGTAATTGATCTATCACTAGTTTTAGAATGCTTGGTCATGACAATCAACCAAAGCCACAACCATAAGTCTCCATCGCGTAAGTACTTTACGGTCGGTCGCACCAACAGACGATCGGTCGGCCCCGCGTCTCACCGAAGGGATACGTATCGGCTTGGTCTGACATGTACAACCAGTTACATCACTGACTTGTGCGACTGCATTTGAGTAGTGTAGTACTCCCTCTATCTCAATTTACAAGTCTTGCACGTGTACCTAGGTCGTTAATTTTACCAACTTAATAAGAGGCATACATTACAAAAAATATATCATTACAAACTTCAAATATTCTATTTTAATGATATGTTTTTTATGTTAAACAATTTATGTTCTACTAAACTCATCGGGAGTACTTGAAATTTATGTTCCACTAAACTCATAGGGAGCCATTTCGGGCCTCGAAACCAAAACCATCAATTAATCTTTACCTTGTTCCCATCACATTCCAATGTACTAGTGCTACAACTAAGTGCAAGCCTGCTTACACCTACCAGTACATACCAAACCTGAACGTGTTCCCACTATGCAGATTTTAGTACTAGTGCTAGTACTTAGGTTATAAAAAGGAGAACTACCAAACCGAAAATTACTCTACCTTCCTCCTCATAAGTCTTCCTTCTTCGTCCTTCCTTGCCATGGCCAGTGTGCAGAGCTCTAGGTCAAGAACTACTCATAACAAGGGAGCGGCAACCAAGGCTGCGGAAAAAAAGAGAGGGCTCACCACCATGCAGAGACCTCAAAAGATCTCTCACGGGCAGGCGATGGCTCCCAGGAGCGCCCTAGCCGCGGAGGCGAACATGCCGAGCTGGCGGCGCTGGAGTCGTCATCCCTCGACGGCATGCCCGATCAGCTCAATAAAGCACCTCAATAAGCAGAAGGAGTTCATCCACGGCTTGGTGGAGCTGCTGAAGGAGAGCCTCGACGACATGCCCACTAAGCTCAATGAGCAGGGGGAGTTGACCGCCGGCTTGGTGATGCTGCTGAAGAAGAGCATTGCCTCGGAGAAGAAGGTGTTGGAAATATGCCCTAGAGGCAATAATAAATTAGTTATTATTATATTTCCTTGTTCATGATAATCATTTATTATCCATGCTAGAATTGTATTGATAGGAAACTCAGATACATGTGTGGATACATAGGAAACGCGGAGGTGCCGTCCGTTCGGCGCTAGGATCATCGGTGATTTGGATCACGACGAGTACGACTCCATCAACCCCGTTCTCTTGAACGCTTCCGCGCGCGATCTACAAGGGTATGTAGATCCACTCCTCCCTCGTTGCTAGATGACTCCATAGATTGATCTTGGTGACACGTAGGAAAATTTTGAATTTATGCTACGTTCCCCAACAGAAGGCGACCGGCGAAATCCTACAACTTCTGGAGGACAAGGCGAAGCTCTGCCACGAGCTCGACCTGCTGAAGGAGGAGAACGCCGGCTGGAAGAAGCTGCATGAGAATAGTAGTTCCTCGATGAAGATGCTCCAGGCCCTCGTCATGGAACAGAAGGAGGAGTTGGCGAAGCTCTGCATCGAGCACCTGGCTGCTATCAAGGTACGTAATGCAGCCGTGGAATAGATGATGAAGGCTCGCGTTGAGAAATCCCGCATCATGGACACAATGAAGAAGATGGCGAAGGATACGCGCAAGGAGATGGAGGTCGTGGAGGCGATGAAGAAGCAGTTACGACTCCGCGGCCAGCAACCCTTCATGTAGTGAGAGCAGCCCCCCAGACTTGTGTGTGCGTCTTCCTTTTGGGGGGGGGTGATAATCTTCCTTCTTCTTTTGCTCCTATGTTTCTTCTTTTGCTTCGGCTGTTTCGCCGCACGTGTCATGTTCTCTGCGAGGCATGAATAGAACAATGCTAAAAATGAGATGACTAGCAAATTAGATCATTCTTTATCACCAATAGAACAATGCCTCTTGCTAGTAATATATAATAAGAGTATAGAGTAGAGATATGGCACTGGGCTGCCGTGTTTCGTGCTCCTCCGTCGTACTCCAGTGGAAAATTTGAGTATACCGCACGATTCTTTACTCCTCCTCAGGTCGTTGGCACATTTATACGAGCAGTCAAATCACAAGGCCACGCCTTCCAGCAGTAATGAGCTGTCAAATCACAAAGGCCCTTGCCTCTCTTGAAACCGACCTAGCTAGACTGCCCCGCCCTCTAGCCTTTTAAAAAATGTATACTTTAGCATAGTAGTAGGATCAATGGATTGCGCCATGGAGCAAAACTAACAAGATGAAATTAAAGAAAAAAGGTGGTACATATAGAGAGCGCTCGTCGCCAAATTATGCATATAGTATTATTAAAAAAGCTAGTACATGCTTAAATGGGGTGCTAAATTATATTAAAGAAGTTAGCATACCTATTTAATTCTTGGGTTCTTATTATTTATGCCACTAGTTTGTGTATCACTACTTAGTTTTGCCATTATAAGTTACAACTACTCAAAAATTCCATCGATCCGTGAGATGCCTGCTCAAAAATGCAATTAGATATCTCAAAAATTCCATCGTCAAGTTAGATGTTTTCTCAAAAATTCCATTAGACATTGTGATTTTCACGTCAAACCCGTTGACCATGTTACATGACAAAAATAAGCCGATTCTCGCAATGATAAGTGTGGCCCCGCTTGTCAGGAGTAACCAAGCAAACAATTTTACAGGAAAATAAGAATGCTATTGGGATCAAGTAGGCCCCACACTTTATTTTACTGTAGTGAGGTAGAGGGAGAGCTGGCATGTTGGTCCATCGGTATTTATGTCATTATAACAAGAGATTTTAGTCACAATAATGGTGTCCAGCACAACACACCCGTCAAATAAAACTAAGCACCCTGAAGTTCTTTGACAAAACTAAGTCCCCTGAAATTCTTTGACAACTAAACTACTGGCTATATGATGTTGGCCATATATATTGTACGTTTATAATGTGAAGAAACGAGTGGTAGTCATAGTACTATACCAACTAAAAATGAACTGTAATAAATACTAGTATGTACGTACTGAAGAGTTAAAGTAACGAGAAGAAACATAACATAGTTCTGCTGGGGGCTCAGCACAACACACCCCTCAAATAAAACTAAGCACACCATAAATTAAACTAAGCAACTAATCCGGTAGACACTGCATTAGAACCATCATGAGCAATGACACTGCCACCTTACTTGGAGTCCTCGTCCACTTCCTCGACTTCGTCCTTGTCCCTCTTCCTCTTGGGCGATACTTCTTTGCTTGAACTACACACTTGGCTCTTGCTTTTTATCCAACCCTTGTAGATATTGAAACAAAGGTAGCCATCCATTTCAGCGTAGTGGATGTGGTCTATATCTAGTACATTCCACTGCCATGCACAATGAAACGTGTGCGGAGGTTTCTTTAGTTTACCGTACGAAGGATGAACCATGGCTCCCTGCCAGGGTCAGCATTAAAGGCTAATCACGGGAGGGCACCAACCCTTCTTTCTGGAGGTCGAAGGGGTTGCCTACAACGAGGCCTATCCGACCCAGGATTTCCTTATCGTTCCTAAAGTCTACAATAACGAATTTGACTCAGTCGCCCTTGAGGAACTTCTTAAATTCCTCGCACTCAAAGTTAGCATGGCATATGTGGTAGACCAAGCATAAGTCATGCACGCAAACCTAGATCACAGCGGGCTTCTTCTTCTTTGCCTCCTTTAGATTCTTCTCGCTTCCCAGGACTGTGGTGTACTCAACATCTAGCCTAGCGACCCACTCATCATTTGAGTTTTCGAACATGCGTTTGAAGCGAGCAAGGCATTCTTTCACCGTTGCAGAAGAACGAGTGTAGATGACGTCGAACTCATCGCTGGTGATGGTTCTAACCTTGTACTCACCGCCGATCATGGTGATTTGGGACGCCATGGATTTGGGAGGAGGGTTAGGATTAGTGGAACTACCGTAATGTGAAAGCACGGGACGACTAGGAGCGGTTTATCGATTGTAAAAATGCCGAGTGGGGGCGCGTGCGAACGGCAGGGTAGTGGCTTGCCTGGATAAATGGATTCATGCACAGTACTATGGGGCCCAATTAGATGACATGTCTACCCGACACCCAATTAAATGGCTTTCGATGTCATGTCAAGTGTCAGGAAAATTACAGGTGATACGAAGCTTTCCATTCTCCCATGATACGGGCTTCCGAGAGCCCTTGGATCTGAGATCGAACGGTTGCATGTCGTGATTCTAGACCTATGGGTGAATATCATATCCTGGAGGGTTATTCTGCAAATTTTCAGCAACTTAGCATGCGACCGTTCGATCTTAGATCCTAGGGCTGCCAGCAGCCCGTATCATGGTCGCACCTACCACGACCGACGCCTCACTCACGCGGCCGCACCCTTGGAGATTTAACACGGTGCGTTAGGCTATCTGATGTTGGCATGTCATACATAGTCATCACTTAGTCACTCATACAACAAGGTTAGCTATAAGGTTGGCTATAAGAGTATTTTTTTTGTTTACTTATCTCTATCTCTTTCTTCGTAGTATTTATTGCATTTGCCAAGGAGTGACCTATTCCAATGAAATGGTGCTTAGATGAGGTGCTATGGGCATTAAATGGCTTAGCAACTCAAGTCCCCAATGCATAGGTGCTTAGTTTTTGTTGCTAAGTTTGCTTCATCTAGGTACACGCGCTTAGCACTGTTTCTTCCTGGGGTCACCAAACTAGTCTCTCTCTTCTTAATTAACTTGCCACATCAGACTTTATGCCTATGTGGCATGCTTTAGCACCTGTAGGATCAAGTACAATAGTGGGCTATAAGCCCACTTTACATGGCATTTTTGCATATGTGGGGGAAAGAGGCAAGGAAAAAGTGGAGGAGTGGGCTCTCAAGCAAGAGCTAGCCCCTACCTGGTGGAGCATCGGGAGAGGCACCTGTATGGAGGTGGTCAGGAATCGGGAGACTCACGCCGGTCGTAGCGCTACAGTTAAAATGATAATGGCAAGTTAAATCACCGGGCCCCACCTGTCCAGCAGTAACTCGCTGTCAAATCACACAACCCTATGTTTGAAGTAGCCTACTCCCTCATATTCTCACATCTCTGTCGAACCGACTAGGCGGAACTGCCCCGCCTACCGCGCGGGAAAAGCCCCGCCCTCGACTTTTAAATAGTACAGTATACTAATTTTGTATCCATGGATTGCGCCATGGAGCAAAGCCTGAAGAAAACGGCGGCACGCATTTACGGAGTATAGTATACAGCACGCCCGTCGCGTTCGCATCGCACCCCAGACAGTCGGTCGGTCTGGCACGCTGCTCTCCGAATGGAATGCGCATCATATTGCGTTTGCACACACATGTGGGACCGAAATTGAGAACCAACCATAGGCACACTCCCCGTCCCCGCAAGTCAGGTGAGTTAATAGAAGAGAGAGACGAGCAATAGTACTAGAGAACTGTTGTACAGACGTTGGTGCCTGGACGATCCCTGCATGACACGGAAGATCAATTCGTCCATGCATGTGACCAGACTCCAGCAGACACGCCTGGATTGGCTATCGTCTACATATCATGCAGGCTGTGTTGTACAGGGCTGTAGTTCTGGTGAGAAATCTAAAAAAAGGTTTCTTATCATCTCGCAAAATTAGCTGTCATGTGCTTCGGATCACTACGAGGGTTAAACAGCGACAACTGAGTTCCTCCAAGGCGCCTATCATGGGGGCCACATGCATGAAGACTACTCGGCTACCATCTATGTCAAGCCGGCTATGTTAATTAGGGCATCTATCGATGGACCCCTTTTCTACGAGTTTATCTTTAATTTGAGCTTTGATCCTCATCTAGTTTGTCCGTCAGGATTCATGTTGTCTCCTTTGGGCAGTGAGGTTATGGTTTCTTGTCATGTTATAATCTGGTGCTTTAGATCAAAATGATGACAACCACGCCTTCGGGGCACGTGCAAGAAGACAATCATTGACAAGGTCAAGCCGACTCCGGTAGACAAAAGAAAACTAGTAGTACCCCCACTATATATAGGCAGGAGCCTCCGCGCTTGCTTGCTAGTGTTCCTCTCTTCACACTGTCTCGTCCTCTCCAGATCTAAACACGACAGCGGTGGACACACTCTCTCTCTCTGCTCACCGCTGGTCACAGATCCAGTCAGATCCTCTCCGCCGGGGAAGGTGAGAAGGTGCAACATTCACGTGGTCGTCCTCGGCGATGGCTCTTACCCACTGTCGGTGCGTCTCGATTAGCATGCCTTGCCATTTTCTCCCAAGCACCGCTGGCTAGGGAGGGCCTCCGACCCCTTCTTCCTCGCTACCGTAGTGTGGGCAGATTTGGCCTCCCGCCGCCCACCTAGCGACATCTCGGCAAACCTCAGGTATAACTTCCTTTGAAACCGGCCTTTCTCTACTTCCCGAGCTCCTGACGTCGCTGCATTTGTATCTTTTACTATTTCCCTAGCCCCCTCGTAGATACTCCCTCCGTTCCAAAATAGATGACCCAACTTTGTATTAACTTTGTACTAAAGTTAGTACAAAGTTGAGTCATCTATTTTGGAACGGGGGGAGTAGGATCGATAGGCTGTTTGAAAGCCACCTAAATTTTTACTGTTAAGAGGTAAAACTAGTTCATGCACTCAAATCTGGTACTACTTGGTTCAAACAAGGAAGAAAGGGGTGGGGTGGGGTGGGGTAGATTTGTTACCTGAATCTAGGACTTGGTCAAAAGAGGAAATAATGGGGGCGAAAAGTAGCAGAGACTAGCTATCCAATTGGTCTCTAGGTCTAATAGGGAAATAAAGGGAAACGCAGTACAAACTCAATATAAACCCGATCTATTGGTTGAAAAAGGAAAGAAAGTGGGGACTGGGGGACAAGTCAACAGAGTAAGTCCAGCACTGGATTTGCTAGCGTCACACAATATAAGGTGGCTATACCGAACAAAAATGGGACCAACCCAGATATCCTGTTATGATGTTTGTTGCCTCGAGCCACTCTTATGTAATGCCACTGGTAAAATGTAGCAGTCGCGCTGCTAAAAGTAAGGATGCATTAAACCAATGTTGCTAGTAAAATGAAGCAATGGCACCATTAAACTAATGTCGTATTTAACGGTTGTCATAGTTAATCCTAATGCCCACACTAATATCTAGCAATGCTGCTGCTTTAGAAATTGCTACTGTCCTTGTAGGATTGCCATTCAGATAAGGAACATGTTTATTTTCATTTGATGTATGTTTCATCACTTGTTTCTCACCCTCATTTCCACCTTTTTTGTGCAAATAGAGACATACATTTCACGCTTGATCTTAGTTCAACTGGACAAATGATATAGTTGAACATTCCAGGAGCTTCACGACCAACCTTGATGTTGCTCAATTTTATTGCAACTAATGAAGAAGAAGCTCTGTGGGTTTCGTTTTCTGATGGAAATGGAACCGGGGCTGGAGCCCTTTCCTTAAAAAAATGAAGAAGCTACTAGCTCATGAGACATTGCTTCATTTTAGGTGAACTGCAACAAATGGTCACATGAATTGAATCATCCATGTTGGTGACTGGTACTGGCATCCCTTCTACTATGGCGTTGACTACAGACATGGTTCCCATCACGAGGTATGTTCCTTTTTGGTCTGACCATTTGCCAAAGATCCTGCATGTTGAGTCTGCTCTTGTGCTACTTGTTTTGGCACTGCCATGATAAAGCAGTAATGTTATTATTTTGCACCTTAATCTAGTGGCACTATTAATTTGAGGCAATGTTTTGACCCCGCTAGTGGCACTAAATATTTTTATATATCGAAAGAGGGGGTTTCCTCCGATTTCATTAAATAAATCCAACCATAGAGAACCATTATCCGACAACATCTTAGTGTAAACGGGCAGTTATGCAACTACTACTAGAACGGACTGAGTACTAGCAGGAGACAAGTTTGCCACATGAGGTAGGCAGGTAGAGGGACACAGCACCAGCTCGACCAAGTTTGGATTACAACCCAAATGCTACCACAGAAACATCAGAGGGGAAGATAGGGACTGAAAGAGCCAGCTTCAGCATCCCAATCTAAGCACCCCCGACCTCCATCCTTGTGACACACGATACACCTCGTTTGCCACCTGCTCGACCCTAGTGCCACTGGTAAGATGAAGTAATAATACAGTTAAAATAGAGCGAGTGTCCTCTCTATCATTTCATTTCCAATATAGATAAAGAAGGTGCTTCTCTTTGTTAGTATATGTTTCATCAACTAGTCCCATTGTTAATGTTTAAGCGTTTCTGCAAACTGGGGTGCTTAATTTTAGTTGATCTGCACAAAAATAGAGATTGGAATGTCTCAAGGCCCCTCCTTGTACTACCGCTGTACACTGATGTTCATCACTGGCAGAAGGTGTATCGGGGAGACTTGGGTCGATTTCCAATATGAGGCGTACCTATGAGGCGTCGCAGGGCTCAACTCGCCCTCGCAGCATGGCATACTATAGGATCTAGAAGTAGATGTGTCTAGAAGGGGGGGTTAGACACTTAATGCTAAAGTTGCAATTTTTAAGCTTTTTCGGTTTGAGTGGAGTTTAGGCATAATTTCAACACACACAATACATATCAAGCAAGCATGCAAAGAGTATATGAGCAGCGGAATGTAAAGCATGCAACTTGCAAGAATGTAAAGGGAAGGGTTTGGAGAATTCAAACGCAATTGGAGACACGGATGTTTTTCCCGTGGTTTGGATAGGTGGTTCTATCCTACATCCACGTTGATGGAGACTTCAACCCACGAAGGGTAACGGTTGCGCGAGTCCACACAGGGCTCCACCCAAGGGTAACGGTTGCGCGAGTCTACACAGGGCTCCACCCACGAAGGGTCCACGAAGAAGCAACCACCCACAAAGGGTCCACGAAGAAGCAACCTTGTCTATCCCACCATGGCCATCGCCCACACAGGACTTGCCTCACTAGCGGTAGATCTTCACGAAGTAGGCGATCTCCTTGCCCTTACAAACTCCTTGGTTCAACTCCACAATCTTGTCGGAGGCTCCCAAGTGACACCTAGCCAATCTAGGAGACACCACTCTCCAAGAAATAACAAATGGTGTGTAGGTAATGAACTCCTTGCTCTTGTGCTTCAAATGATAGTCTCCCCAACACTTGACTCTCTCTCATAGGATTTGGATTTGGTGGAAAGAAGATTTGAGTGGAAAGCAACTTGGGAAAGGCTAGAGATCAAGATTCATATGGTAGGAATGGAATATCTTGGTCTCAACACATGAGTAGGTGGTTCTCTCTCAGAACATATGAGTTGGAAAGGTGTATGCGTTCTAATGGCTCTCTCCACGAATGAAGAGGAGGTGGAGGGGTATATATAGCCTCCACACAAAATCCAACCGTTACACACAGTTTTCCAATCTCGGTAGGACCGAATCAACAAACTCGGTCGGACCGAAAAGGTAAACCTAGTGACCGTTAGAGATTTCGGTGGGACCGACTGGATCAACTCGGTGGGACCGATGTGCTAGGGTTAGGGTAAATCCAAAACTCGGTTTGACTGATTACTCAAACTCGGTGGGACCGATTTGGGTAATAAGTGAAACTGAGATTTGGCCAAGCAAACTCGGCGGGACCGATTGCATATCTTGGTGGGACCGAGAATATTGCAATGGGTAACAGAGAGTTTGCAAGCCCATCTCGGTGAGACCGAGATCCCATCGGTGAGACCGAACTGATTAGGATTTGGCAGTGGCTTATGACAAGTGAAACTCGGTGGCGCCGGATAGGATGAATCGGTAGGACCGAGTTTGGCTTAGGGTTTAGGTCATATGTGGAAGTGGGAAAGTAGCTGAGGGTTTTGGAGCATATCACTAAGCACATGAAGCAAGAGGCTCATTAAGCAACACCTCATCCCTCCTTGATAGTATTGGCTTTTCCTATGGACTCAATGTGATCTTGGATCACTAAAATGTAAAATGAAGAGTCTTGAGCTTTAAGCTTTAGCCAATCCTTTGTCCTTAGCATCTTGAAGGAGTTCCCACAACCTTTAGTCCATGCCACTCCATTGTTGAACTTATCTGAAACATGCTAGATAGAAATGTTAGTCCAACAAGAGATATGTTGTCATCAATTATCAAAACCACCTAGGGAGCACTTGTGCTTTCAATCTCCCCCTTTTGGTAATTGATGGCAACATACATCAAAGCTTTAGATAAAGATATAAAGAACAGCAAGTAAAGCTTTGGAAGGACATGTAACAAGCATAGGCTCCCCCTACATGTATGCACTCATGTAAATATGAAATATAGAGACATGTGAGAGCATAACCATGACAGAGTAGGCAATGTGTTACATGCATCTTGGCCATATGCATCAGAGCAAAAGATTATCAAGGAAAATACCTTCATGCTCATGAGTCCTTCTTGCAAACAGTATGTACATAAGCAAGAACTCCTCATACTCATGATTTTGATGCATATACTTACCTTGTGGTCTTGAGTTGGCTTAGGATGGAATGAACCTGCACAAACAAGGTTAGATAACACAGGTACGTCCACTAGCCAGAGCAAACAAAAGAAACCACAAGAATACCAAGACTGGGATGACATGTAGAGAGTGAGTACAAGGTACCACATTGAATTCAACATGTCCCCAAGAATAAAGATATGCAATGAATTTGACTGATTTCTTTCCCTTAGGTGTCTTGCTCCCCCTGAATCTTACATGGGATATTGGGAGAAGATAGGAAACAGAAAATCAGAGCTGAAAGATATGAATAGAACTTAATTCGACTGAGTTCATATGAACATGTCTTTCCCCCAAAAAGACATGTGGCATCTCTCCTCTTGAACATCAAGCATCTGGGATCCTTGAGTATTTCTCTCCCCCTTGAGGTCTCTCTCTCCCCCTTAATACTTTCTCTCTTGTAGGTTTGGTCCTTGAGACGATCTCTCTCTCCTACAAGCTTTGATGTGATCTCTCTCTCCCCCTTTCACATCAATTTCCAAGTAGGTTTTTCCTGGAATCCGTCAAATAGGTTTGGTCCTTGAGATTCAGCACAAAGCAGAGGATAAAATTGTGATGCTTGTAGAGGACAAGATTCATTGAGTGGAGCTGGATCAGAAGAAATGTAGAACAAGTGGCAAACTGTTTTTCTGATTGCAAAGTCGGTGGCACCGAGTGGCATATTTCGGTGGTACCGAAAAGATTCGGTTGGACCGAAAATTGCGAGTCGGTGAAACCGAGTTTACACAGAGAAAAACACTTGTCACCTCAGCTCACTAGACAAGTAAGATCTCACAAAGATTTGCAATGAATTAGCTGAGAGATTTGCAAGGAATTTGATGCAGAAATATGCAGAACAAAGATCAAAAAGAAAAGAGTGAAAGTTTCTAGATGAAGTTTTTTTTTGAAAAAGAAGGAAACAAATATGCAAGGGACAAATGCAATAACTCAGAAAAGAACACAAAAGAACTTCATCTAGAATTGGGCGGTGACATAGTCACCTATGTTAGAGTATATTGACTTAGGAGTCAAGTGAGGACACTTGATCGTAGGTCATACTCATCGTTTCAAGCTCAAAATGGGGTTACCATTTTTCGTTTAAGCATCTTGATGTATTCTCACCTTGTTAAGTTGCTTTGACTCATGTCTTGGAGTAAAGCTTCTCTAAGATGGAATAACATACCATGGGTGGTGGTGTGGTTCTTGCTCATGTAGTTGAACTTGTGTGGGTGCTCAAGGTTGATGTAGCTCATCAAGAGTTGGGAGCACCACTTGGAGTTTGAGTTCATCTACCTATATGGGTTAGTTCTTGCAAGGAAGAGCACTTGTGTATCCAAAAATGACAATCATGAAGCTTAACATAGAATTTGTCAAAGGATATGTTTGAATGGTTTTGTGCTTCCTTGTCTTCAACCACTATTGTGTAGAGTCTTGGTCTTGTAGAGATTGCTCAAGATGTGAGTGAGTCGCAATCTCATGGAATTAGATTCAACCAAGCACCTACATGGGTTAGGCAACATGCAAGGTGCAAATATATCCAAGACATAAGATAGTTATCATAAGAGATATATCATGGATTAGTCATAAGCTCATGTCTTACATGTATCCAATGGAGTTTCTACTCCAAGTTCGAAGCATCAATGATGTTCAATTCTCCTCTCAACCTGCAAAACACTTTCTCATCAAGTGGTTTAGTGAATATATCCGCTAATTGCTTGTTGGTGCGAACATGCTTAAGATTGATGTGACCCTTAGCAACATGATCTCGAATGAAATGATGACGAACTTCAATATGCTTAGTTCAAGAATGTTGTACAGGATTATGACCAATTTTGATAGCACTTTCATTGTCACAAAGCAGTGGAACATGTTTCACATAAATCCCATAATCTTTAAGAGTTTGGGTCATCCAAAGTAATTGAGCACAACATGAACCAGCGGCAATGTATTCCGCTTCGGCGGTGGATAAGGATACCGAGTTTTGTTTCTTGGAAGACCAAGACACAAGAGATCTACCAAGAAATTGACAAGTACCCGAAGTGGACTTTCTATCAACCTTGTCTCCGGCATAATCCGAGTCGGAATAGCCAACAAGATCAAAAGAAGACCTCTTAGGATACCAAATGCCAAAATTTGGTGTATGGATTAAATATCTCACTATCCTTTTCACAGCCTTAAGATGACAATCTTTAGGAGCAGCTTGATATCGTGCACACATGCACACACTTAGCATAATATCGGGACGTGAAGCACATAGGTATAACAATGAACCAATCATAGAGCGATAAACCTTTTGATCAACTGGTTCACCATCTTTGGTTAAATCATTATGTCCACTAGTAGGCATGGGTGTAGACATACCTTTGCATTCTTGCATATTGAACTTCTTGAATAAGTCCTTGGTGTACTTTGTTTGAGAGACAAATGTACCTTCCTTAGTTTGCTTGATTTGCAATCCGAGAAAGAATTTGAGTTCACTCATCATAGACATCTCAAACTTCTCTGACATTAGCTTTCCAAACTTTTCACTAAAGAGAGGGTTAGTTGAACCAAATATGATATCATCAACATAAATTTGGCATACAAATAGTTATCCATTAACCCTTTTAGTAAAAAGAGTAGAATCAATTTTACCAATTTCAAAACCACTCGTAGTAAGGAACTTGGTCAAGCATTTATACCATGCTCTAGGAGCTTGTTTAAGACCATAAAGAGCTTTGTGAAGTTTGTAAACATGATTTGGTTTCTTAGGATTGATAAAGCTGGGAGGTTGTTTGACATAAACTTCCTCCTCTATTTCACCATTTAGAAAAGCACTTTTAATGTCCATTTGGTACAAGGTGATATTATGGTGATTAGCATAGGCAAGTAAGATGCGAATGGACTCAAGTCTAGCAACGGGAGCATACGTCTCACCATAGTCCATACCTTTGACTTGTGTGTACCCTTGGGCGACGAGACGTGCTTTGTTGTGAACCACTTGTCCATCTTCATCTTGCTTGTTGCGGAACACGCATTTGGTACCAATGATGTTGTGGTTGTTGTCGGGCTTCTCGACCAATGTCCAGACTTGGTTTCTCTCAAAATTATGTAGCTCTTCATGCATAGCGTTTATCCAATCCGGATCTTCCAATGCTTCTTCAACCTTCATAGGTTCAATGCTAGAGATGAATGAATAGTTTTCACAAAAGTTAGCTAAATGAGTTTTTAAGCGAGTGATTCTCCCGGTTTGTATATCATTGAGGATTTGCTCGACGGGATGATCTTTGGCAATTCTTGCTCGAACTCGTGAGAGCTTTTGCTTGGGTCTTCGTTGAACATCTTCTTCATCTTGTTCTTCTTCTTGGCCTTCTTCATTGTTGACGTCGTCGTTCTCTTGTCGTGGTGGAGAAGGAGGTTGTTGATGTTCATCTTGACGTACTTCCTCGTTTTCTTCATCTTGGTGTGTCCCACTTGTGGATGCTTCCGTGTCGATTCTTGGTTCACCTTGTCGTGAAGTAGAAGCTTCCACTTGGACGGATGAAGTACTCTCCTTCACCTCTGTTGGACGAATTTTGCCAATGGACAAGTCTTGAATTGCTTTTGAAGGGTCTTTGTCTCCTACATCAATTGGCAATTGCTCTACTTGCAAGCCATTAGATTCATCAAACTTCACATCTACCGTCTCTTCAACCTTTCGGGTGAAATTGTTGTAGACACGGTAAGTGTGAGAGTTTGAGCCATAACCAAGTAGAAAACCTTCATGAGATTTAGGAGCAAACTTTGAATGATGATGCTTATCAAGAATAGCACTTTGAGCCGAATACTCGAAAGTATCCAACTTGAGGCTTGTTACCGGTGAGGAGCTCGTATGCCATCTTGCCGAGTAGCTTGTGAAGATATAAGCGATTTGTTGCGTGACAAGCTGTCTCAACCGCTTCTGCCCAAAAGTGCTTTGGTGTCTTGTATTCATCAAGCATCGTTCTTGCCATTTCGATGAGTGTCCGGTTCTTCCTCTCAACAACTCCATTTTGTTGAGGTGTGTACGTAGCCGAGAACTCGTGTGAAATCCCTTCTTCGTCAAGAAAGGTGTCCACATTTGCATTCTTGAACTCCGTTCCGTTGTCACTCCGAACCTTCTTGATCTTCACATCAAACTAATTTTGGGCCTTCCTAGCGAAGTTTCTGAAGATCTTCTGGACCTGCGACTTGTCATTAAGAAAGAACACCCACGTAAATCTTGAAAAATCATCAACTATAACTAGACCAAAGGAATTTCCACCGAGACTCTTGTAGGCGTTGGGACCAAAAAGATCCATGTGAAGTAGCTCGAGTGGCCTCCTTGTGGTCATGATGTTCTTCACGGAATGTCTTCCTCCAACCTGTTTACCTGCTTGACAAGCACTACAAAGTCTATCCTTATCAAATATGACATCGTTGACTCCAAGGATATGATTTCCTTTAATAAGCTTGTCAAGGTTTCTCATGCCAACGTGACCTAGTCGTCTATGCCACAACCAACCTTTTGAGGATTTAGCAACAAAGCAAGTTTTAGGTTGTGCCTTTTTAGAGAAATCGACAATGTAAAGATCACCTCTACGCATACCCATAAAGACCATTTTATGATTGTCTCGACGAAATACTTGGCAATCTACCTCAGTAAATAGGACATTCAAACCGAAATCAGCAAGTCTAGATACTGAAAGTAAGTTGTAGCCAAGAGATTCAACGAGCATGACATTTTGAATGGAACTATCATGTGAGATGGCCACCTTACCAAGGCCAACCACTTTACCCTTTGAATTATCACCAAAGGTGACATATTTTCGAGGGCCGTCATTTTCAGCAAGCTCGCGAAACATCTCTTCATCTCCGGTCATATGATTAGTACATCCACTATCAAGAACCCATTCCTTTCCTCCTGATTCATATCCCCGAAGATTTGCCATAAGACCAAAATGTCTCATTGCATCATTAAGATCGAAGTCACTATCATAATATTCATGTTCATCATGATCTTGTGACTCATCATTTCCTAGAGAGGGTAATTCATTAGATAAATGATCATCAAAGTGGTCACTTTTATGAATTCTTATAGCTTTGAATATGATATCATTAATGATTCCAACATCTCCTTTAGCATGCTTAAGATTGGTAAGTTCAAATAGACATTTACCAAAACTAGGATCACTAGAGTTCATATTACTCAAGGCAATAGATTTATGGAGAATTTCATCCAAAGTTTTCAAGGAATGATCGGGAAATCGTTCCTCAAGAAATTTCCATATAGTATAGGCACAATTTTGAGTAGGCAAACTAGCAATCAAATTTTTGGGCAATCCTCTAATGATGAGCTCAATAGTTCTAAGATTGCGAATCATGTCAATATCTTCATCTAGGGTAGGATGCAAAGGATCAATATGAGGTGCACAAGGGCTAGCAATATACTTGTTCAAATGATATTGATTGAAGATTACAAGCATCTCATTTTTCCACTCATGAAAATACTCTCCATCAAGAATAGGCACTCTATGTCTAAGACTCCCTAGAGTAGACACATCCATCTTCCTCCAATGGTGATTAAACCAAGGCAATGGAGACCAAGGCTCTGATACCACTTGTAGGATCTAGAAGTAGATGTGTCTAGAAGGGGGGGGTTAGACACTTAATGCTAAAGTTGCAATTTTTAAGCTTTTTCGGTTTGAGTGGAGTTTAGGCACAATTTCAACACACACAATACATATCAAGCAAGCATGCAAAGAGTATATGAGCAGCGGAATGTAAAGCATGCAACTTGCAAGAATGTAAAGGGAAGGGTTTGGAGAATTCAAACGCAATTGGAGACACGGATGTTTTTCCCATGGTTAGGATAGGTGGTGCTATCCTACATCCACGTTGATGGAGACTTCAACCCACGAAGGGTAACGGTTGCGCGAGTCCACACAGGGCTCCACCCAAGGGTAACGGTTGCACGAGTCCACACAGGGCTCCACCCACGAAGGGTCCACGAAGAAGCAACCACCCACAAAGGGTCCACGAAGAAGCAACCTTGTCTATCCCACCATGGCCATCGCCCACACAGGACTTGCCTCACTAGCGGTAGATCTTCACGAAGTAGGCGATCTCCTTGCCCTTACAAACTCCTTGGTTCAACTCCACAATCTTGTCGGAGGCTCCCAAGTGACACCTAGCCAATCTAGGAGACACCACTCTCCAAGAAGTAACAAATGGTGTGTAGGTAATGAACTCCTTGCTCTTGTGCTTCAAATGATAGTCTCCCCAACACTCAACTCTCTCTCATAGGATTTGGATTTGGTGGAAAGAAGATTTGAGTGGAAAGCAACTTGGGAAAGGCTAGAGATCAAGATTCATATGGTAGGAATGGAATATCTTGGTCTCAACACATGAGTAGGTGGTTCTCTCTCAGAACATATGAGTTGGAATGGTGTATGCGTTCTGATGGCTCTCTCCACGAATAAAGAGGAGGTGGAGGGGTGTATATAGCCTCCACACAAAATCCAACCGTTACACACAGTTTTCCAATCTCGGTAGGACCGAATCAACAAACTCGGTCGGACCGAAAAGGTAAACCTAGTGACCGTTAGAGATTTCGGTGGGACCGACTGGATCAACTCGGTGGGACCAATGTGCTAGGGTTAGGGTAAATCCAAAACTCGGTTTGACTGATTACTCAAACTCGGTGGGACCGATTTGGGTAATAAGTGAAACTGAGATTTGGCCAAGCAAACTCGGCGGGACCGATTGCATATCTCGGTGGGACCAAGAATATTGCAATGGGTAACAGAGAGTTTGCAAGCCCATCTCGGTGAGACCGAGATCCCATCGGTGAGACCGAACTGATTAGGATTTGGCAGTGGCTTATGACAAGTGAAACTCGGTGGCGCCGGATAGGATGAATCGGTAGGACCGAGTTTGGCTTAGGGTTTAGGTCATATGTGGAAGTGGGAAAGTAGCTGAGGGTTTTGGAGAATATCACTAAGCACATGAAGCAAGAGGCTCATTAAGCAACACCTCATCCCTCCTTGATAGTATTGGCTTTTCCTATGGACTCAATGTGATCTTGGATCACTAAAATGTAAAATGAAGAGTCTTGAGCTTTAAGCTTTAGCCAATCCTTTGTCCTTAGCATCTTGAAGGAGTTCCCACAACCTTTAGTCCATGCCACTCCATTGTTGAACTTATCTGAAACATGCTAGATAGAAATGTTAGTCCAACAAGAGATATGTTGTCATCAATTATCAAAACCACCTAGGGAGCACTTGTGCTTTCACATACTATGATACTATCGCAATATTTTCTTCTATTTATTAGTGTATGTTTCATCAACTAGTGTCACTATAATGTAATCACGCCTTTTCATTATCTGTGCAAACAGGGTTATTCAGCTGCATTTTGGTGGAACTGCACAAATGTACGGATGGAACCGGCATATATGCAGAGTGCGAGGTGCCAAGTAAAAATTACTGACACCAACCCTTCTCCATCTAAGAATTGGCATCCACAACCATCAGTGGGATGCGTGGCGCTCACTGTGGATGGATCTTTCTCGGCAACAAATCCTCTAACCAAATACTAGTAGCTTAGACTTAAAAAAATACTAATAGCTTATATTGGCAGTTTTCTAGGGTGTACTCTTTTCTAAAAGAAGCACCAATCTATTTTTCTTTATTTGTACACAGTGTCAAAACTTTGACCCAAAGGTCCAGAGCTATTTTAGGGTGATTGGCGTAGTACTCGAAGACTGATTGTAAGCATGATTTTTATTAGCTGTCACACTGATTGTAAGCATGAGAAGATGGAAGATTAGGTTAGTGCGAAGCTTACCTTAAACCCTACCAACGCTATTGAAATGAGGCGACCATCGAGGGAACCATGGAGAACGGCGGGGAAGTGATGTCGCACCATCCGGCCTCCTCTTGCGGTGGGAGAACGAATACTCCTGTGGCTCCGGCTAGCTCTGCACCCTCTCAAATGGCACATCGTACTCGATCGATTCGTTATCCTATGGGTGCTCGACCTTCGACCTATACGCCCACCACCTCCACCTGACTTTCGCCTCGGGTGAATCTGTCTGCTCCATCGCCCAGAGGAGATACTCGATGAACTCGAAGGACTGCGGCGTGACTGCCGCCGAGGAGTACATCGCCGTCATCTCGCTCTTTCGCATACATTGCCACATGGCCCTCACCATCCTCGAAATCTCCCACTCATTGTCAAACCAAGTAAGGATCTCCTTCAACCTGGCTAACTTTCCTGGTCGCCGCCGACGATCTGGCTGATTCGCTATTGCATCTTCTCCATAGATGTCCTTCTTAGTGGTCCGGTGCTAGGTTTGGAAGATGGGAGGAGAGATGGTGGTCTTGCAATAGAGAAGAGGCGAGAGGCGAGATGGTGGTTTTGGAATGGAGATGATGGAGAGGAGAGGGGTGGTTTTGAAATGGAGAAGAGGGAGAGGCAAGACGGTGGTTTTGGAATGGAGATGAGAGGTTTCCCTGCCTTTCGGTCGCTGACAGGTGGTCCTCGTGCTTGGTGGGACCCATGTGTCAGTGTCTCAATGGCAAGACGGGCTATGTCAGGGGATCCTCGTCCGAGGAGAGAGGAGGTGGTTTTGCAATGGAGAAGAGGAAGAGGCGAGACAGTGGTGTTGGAATGGAGATGATGGAGAGGAGAGGAGTGTTGGGGATCGTAGCAGAATTTTAAAATTTTCTACGCATCACCAAGATCAATCTATGGAGTAATCTAGCAATGAGGGAAGGAGAGAGCATCTACATACCCTTGTAGATCGCTAAGCAGAAGCGTTCAAGTGAACGGGGTTGATGGAGTCGTACTTGTCGTGATCCAAATCACTGATGATCCTAGTGCCGAACGGACGGCACCTCCGCGTTCAACACACGTACAGCCCGGTGACGTCTCCTACGCCTTGATCCAGCAAGGGGAGAAGGAGAGGTTGGGTAAGACTCCATCCAGCAACATCATGATGGCGTGGTGGTGGTGGAGGAGCACGGGACTCCAGCAGGGCTTCGCCAAGCACTACGAGAGACGAGGAGGAAGAGGGGTAGGGCTGCGCCAACAGGGGAAGGACTTCATGTGTTGGGATGACCCTTTGCCTCCACTATATATAGGGGAGAGGGAGGGCTGCACCCCCACCTAGGGTTTCCACCCTAGGGGTGGCGGCAGCCCCAATCCCCATCTGGGGTGGCGGCCAAGTGGGGGGAGAGGGAGGCGCACCAGGCATGGGCCTTAGGGCCCATCTGCCCTTAGGGTTTGCCCCCTCTTCTCTCTAGGCGCATGGGCCTTGGTGGGGAGGCGCCCCAGCACACCTAGGGGCTGGTCCCTTATCACACTTGGCCCATGTATGCCTCCGGGGCCCGTGGCCCCTCCCGGTGGACCCCCGGACCCCTCCGGTGGTCCCGGTACACTACTGGTGATGCCCGGAACACTTCCGGTGGCCAAAACCATACTTCCTATATATCAATCTTTACCTCCGGACCATTTCGGAACTCCTCGTGACGTCCGGGATCTCATCCGGGACTCCGAACAACATTCGGTAACCGCGTACATACTTTCCCTATAACCCTAGCGTCATCGAACCTTAAGTGTGTAGACCCTACGGGCTCGGGAGTCATGCAGACATAGCCGAGACAACTCTCTGGTCAATAACCAACAGCGGGATCTAGATACCCATGTTGGCTCCCACATGCTCCACGATGATCTCATCGGATGAACCACGATGTCGAGGATTCAATCAATCCCGTATACAATTCCCTTTGTCTAGCGGTACGATACTTGCCCGAGATTCGATCGTCGGTATCCCGATACCTTGTTCAGTCTTGTTACCGGCAAGTCTCTTTACTCGTTCCGTAACACATCATCCCGTGATCAACTCCTTGGCCACATTTTGCACATTATGATGATGTCCTACCGAGTGGGCCAAGAGATACCTCTCTGTTTACACGGAGTGACAAATCCCAGTCTCGATTCGTGCTAACCCAACAGACACTTTCGGAGATACCTGTAGTGTACCTTTATAGCCACCCAGTTACGTTGTGACATTTGGCACACCCAAAGCACTCCTACGGTATCCGGGAGTTGCACAATCTCATGGTCTAAGGAAATGATACTTGACATTAGAAAAGCTTTAGCAAACGAACTACACGATCTTGTGCTAGGCTTAGGATTGGGTCTTGTCCATCACATCATTCTCCTAATGATGTGATCCCGTTATCAACGACATCCAATGTCCATGGTCAGGAAAGCGTAACCATCTATTGATCAACGAGCTAGTCAACTAGAGGCTTACTAGGGACATGGTGTTGTCTATGTATCCACACATGTATCTGAGTTTCGTATCAATACAATTCTAGCATGGATAATAAACGGTTATCATGAACAATGAAATATAATAATAATAATAACTAATTTATTATTGCCTCTAGGGCATATTTCCAACAAGGAGGTGGTTTTGCATTGGAGAAGAGGGAGAGGAGCATGCGGTAGTGATATAGGTTTGGAGGAGAAGGCCGACGCGCTGTGACTGGATCAAAATAAAAATCAATTTACCCTTCAATTAAGAAAGCTACCCCACATTAACTAGTCTCCCTTTTATTTTGGGTCATAATTGACCATGATTTTCACAAATATATATGTTATACGTTAAAAATAATATAATTTGAAAGTACATTCAGATACGAACCAAACGATACAATTTTTGGTGACATGCATTCACATTTTGCTTGTCAAATACGGTACATGGTCAAACTTTGACCCAAAATATGCAAAACAAAAAAATACTTCCAAGACTAGTGCCGCTCCTCTCCTCTTAAACCACCGCCGCTCCTCTCTTGTTCCAATCTAAATCCAGCGCCGCTCCTCTCCTCTTCCATTTCAAAACCACCGCCCCTCCTCTCCTGTTCCAATCCAAAACCAGCGTCGCTCCTCTCCCATTCTAATCCAAAACCAGCGCTGCTCCTCTCCTCTTCCATTCAAAAACCACCGCCAGCGAGTGAAGGTGTTGTGGAGAAGTAGATCGATAGAGGAGTACAACCGATACGTGAGGATCGCAGACGGTGATGCTACCTCTTGAGCACTACGTTGGTTTTCCCTTGAAGAGGAAAGAGTGATGCAGTAGAGCAACGTAAGTATTTCCCTCACTTTTTGAGAACCAAGGTATCAATCCAGTAGGAGACCATGCACGAGTCCCTCGCACCTACACAAACAAATAAACTCGTCGCAACCAACACGGTAAAGGGGTTGTCAATCCCTTCACGGTCACCTACGAGAGTGAGATCTGATAGATATGATAAGATAATATTTTTGGTATTTTTATGATAAAGAGAAATAAAGATGCAAGTAAAATAAATGGCAAAGGAAATAACTAAGTATTGGAAGATTAATATGATGGAAAATAGACCCGGGGACCACAGGTTTCACTAGAGGCTTCTCTCAAGAGCATTAGTATTACGGTGGGTAAACAAATTACTGTTGAGCAATTGACATAATTGAGCATAGTTATGAGAATATCTAGGTATGATCATGTATATAGGCATCACGTCCAAGACAAGTAGACCGACTCCTGCCTGCATCTACTACTATTACTCCACACATCGACCGCTATCTAGCATGCATCTAGAGTATAGTTCAAGACAACAGAGTAACGCTTTAAGCAAGATGAGATGATGTAGAGGGATAAACTCATGCAATATGATATAAACCCCATCTTGTTATCCTCGATGGTAACAATACAATACGTGCCTTGCTGCCCCTACTGTCACTGGGAAAGGACACTGCAAGATTGAACCCAAAGCTAAGCACTTCTCCCATTGCAAGAAAGATCAATCTAGTAGGCCAAACCAAACTGATAATTCGAAGAGAGTTGCAAAGATAACTAATCATACATAAAAGAATTCAGAGAAGATTCAAATATTGTTCATAGATAAACTTGATCATAAACCCACAATTCATCGATCTCAACAAACACACCGCAAAAGAAGATTACATCGAATAGATCTCCACAAGAGAGGGGGGAACTTTGTATTGAGATCCAAAAAGAGAGAAGAAGCCATCTAGCTAATAACTATGGACCCGTAGGTCTGAAGTAAACTACTCAAACTTCATTGGAGAGGCTATGGTGTTGATGTAGAAGCCCTCCGTGATTGATACCCCCTCCGGTGGAGCTCCAGAAAAGGCCCCAAGATGGGATCTTGTGGATACAGAAAGTTACGGGGGTGGAATTAGGGTTTTGTCTCCATATCTGGTAGTTTGGGGTCAGCCTAGAAGTGGCGAGCAGGCTTTTCGGCCCGCTTGTGGCCCGTTTAGGACCGGACCGGATGGTCCAGGACCGCTAGAAAATAAGGTCGGTCCGAGCTCTGTAAATCGGCCCGATAACACAACCGGTCCGGTCCTATTTTTAACCGGGCCGACCGAGTGGACTAAGAAGTGGCCCAAGCCCCAGGCACCCCAAAGTGAGTCCAACTCCTTTCGTTGCTAGGGCATGCCGCACCCCCGGTTGACCCAGTCTCCTCCCAGTCGCACGCCGCCACCGAAGGCAGAGACGCCACCTCCAAGTCCAAGGCGCCGACGCCTGCGCACGTCGCCCCATCCGGTCGTCCCTCTCCAATCTCCATTGCCACCTTGGCCTCTCCTACCACGCCATCTCCACCTTGCCCTTGCACGAGCTGGAGGAGCACGGCTACGCCGGTGACGCAGATCAAGCAGCAGGGACGCAACCCGCACGCCGTCGGTCTCGCCTCCCCTGGTTCCTTGTCGAGCGCCCCGAAGAGGGAGGAACTCAGGCAACCTCGTCCTCGATTATCTCATCCTCTATAGTCTGTCCTCTGTTTTAGGTATATGTTGCTATTTATTTGATGATTGATGTACACTCGTTTGTACCAATGTTGGGGATATCGCTTATCAGGAACTTATCGGTCGACCCATGATAAGGGGTAAATCGGCCAGTTTATCAGCATATCGGCCGATTTATCGCCATATCGGCTGATTTATCTTATCGGTCAGACAACAGTAAGCGATAAATCGGTCAATTTATCGGAATATCAGAAGATATCTTGAACAGTGGTTCGTACAGATGAAGTGATGAGGTACAGCTAGAGGTATAGGTTGCTGATTTATTGTTGATAGATCTACATTTGTACTAATGAAGTGATGAGGTAGAGCTAGAGATATAGGTTGCTGCTTTATTGTTGATAGATCTACATTTGTACTGATGAAGTGATGAGGTATAGGCTGAATGAGGTAGAGATAGAGGTTGTTGTTTTTCTGACAATGTAGATGTAGAAGTTGTACATTTGATGATCTAGTCATTGATATTGTGTACTGATTATGTTCTTTTTTTGTAGAGAATGGTGAAGGGGAAGGGGAATGAGAAGGGAAATGCACTTGGGAAGGAGAAGGAGAAGGGCAAGACGAAGGCAAAGGAGAAGAGCTTAAGTTACTTAATTAGGTAAGAATGCCGCTGCCTCCGCCGGTTCGGAAGAAGGGCAAGCCGCCGAGGCAGCTTAAGAAGACGAAAGACTATACCAATGCTCCAATGGCAGATTTGCTTTGTAGGGTAAAAACACCCTCTGCGGCCTTCGCGTCTCCCTGACCGCACCAGCACTGACGTGCGTGCTGCGGAAGCTGCTGCCTCCGGTTCCGCAACCAACTCCGAGATGTCTCATGCATCTACTATAGTATGCTTGTTTTGTTTGATGATGGATGAAGCCATATTCCCATATAGTCATATAGGTACTTTTTTTCTTATTTCTGTGCTCATGTGGTGTTAGGTGTCAGAGGAGGAAGAGGAGGAGGACGATGAGGACAAGGACAAGGGCATTCAGGAGGAGGACAAGGACGATGAGGAATACGATGAATTTGTCGTCCCGCCTGGAGGTGATGATATGTCAGATTCTGATGAGGATACGTCGGAAGGGTACAAGGAATCAGATGTTGAACTAGAAGCCGAAGGAGGTGATGATATGTTGGATTTCGATGAGGATACGTCGGAAGGGTACAAGGAATCAGCTGCTGAACTAGAAGCCGAAGGAGGTGATGATATGTCTGAAGAAGAAATCGTGCATGTTATTTCCAGTGGCGAGGAGGCAAAAGAAAAGAACAAGAAAAAGACCAAGAGGCCAAGAGCCAATGCTCCTATTAGGATGTCGTCAAAAGTTTGGGTCCATTTTCATAAGGACAAGAGGCCATCAAAGGAGGAACCTGGAAAGCTTGTGTTGAAGGCATGATGCAATTGTTGCGAGGCTGAATATGCATATCTCCAAGGTGGTAGCACCTCAACTCTTAGAAGCAGTGGTGGAGCTATGGCTGGGCAAAACCAAGCCATGACCTGCCCAGCCAAATAAGAATTCAGTGTAGATTGATGTTGAATTTGGGCCATGAGAGCAAAATTACAGACACATTTTTAAAGCTAATTCATTTTGGCCCGCCCAGTGAAGCGTGTTTGGCTCTGCCACTGCTTAGAAGGCATCACAAAGTGTGTAAGAATTACAGGAACAAGAAAGCTAAGGGAATCCATGCAATGATGATATGTTGGAACTTGCAATTGTTATGAACTATGAAATATCATCGCAAGTTTGTAATCGTGTTATTCAATGATGATATGAACTCATGTTTGAAGTGTGGATGTGAAACATGCTATTTGTTGCTGTTAAAATTCAGTGTTTTGATGTCCAAAATTCAGCAGCCTCCCGACAGTGGCAAAAATGCTCAATCAAGTTGCCTACTTGTTCTGCTACAAATAAATCAATCCAGCTTCTTCTTTAGCTAGCTTGCATGCACTGCTTCAGATGAATCGATCCAGCAGCCTGCCTAAAATGAATCGATCCAGCTGCCTGCCGGCTTGCACGTGCACAAATAAATCGATCCAGGTGACTGCTAGTGTGGTAGCTTGCGTGTACTGCTTGAAAATGAATCGATCTAGCTGCCTGCTAGTGTGCTAGCATCACGTACTACTTCAAATGAACAGATCCAGCTCCCGGTCCTCTCGGGCCTCACCGAGCTGAGGTGTTGTCGATCCGGTCTCGAGAAAGTGGACCGCTCGGCAGCTCGGTCCGGTCCAGTCCGGACCGGCCGCGAACGGTCCAAAGCACGGCTCAGTCAAAGACCGGACCGGCTCGGACCACGTCCAGCCTGAGTTTGGGGGTACGTAGGTATATATAGGAGGAAGGAGTACGTCAGTGGAGCAACATGGGCCCCACGGGGGTGGAGGGCGCGCATGGGGGGGTAGGCGCGCCCCCCTACCTCGTGCCTTCCTGGTTGATTGCTTGACGTAGGGTCCAAGTCCTCTGGATCATTTTCATTCCAAAAATCACGTTCCCGAAGGTTTCATTCCGTTTGGACTCCGTTTGATATTCTTTTTCTGCGGAACCCTAAAATAGGCAAAAACAGCAATTCTGGGCTGGGCCTCCGGTTAATAGGTTAGTCCCAAAATAATATAAAAGTGTATAATAAATCCCAATAATGTCCAAAACAGGATATAATATAGCATGGAACAATCAAAAAATATAGATACGTTGGAGACGTATCAAGCATCCCCAAGCTTAATTCCTGCTCGTCCTCGAGTAGGTAAATGATAAAAACAGAATTTTTGATGTGGAATGCTACTTGGCATAATTTCAATGTAATTCTCTTAATTGTGGTATGAATATTCAGATCCGAAAGATTCAAGACAAAAGTTTAATATTGACATAGAAATAATAATACTTCAAGCATACTAACTAAGCAGTTATGTCTCTTCAAAATAACATGGCCAAAGAAAGTTATCCCTACAAAATCATATAGTCTGGCTATGCTCCATCGTCACCACACAAAGTATTTAAATCATGCACAACCCCGATGACAAGCCAAGCAATTGTTTCATACTTTTAGTGTTCTCAAACTTTTTCAATCTTCACGCAATACATGAGCGTGAGCCATGGACATAGACACTATAGATGGAATAGAATGGTGGTTGTGGAGAAGACAAAAAGAGAGAAGATAGTCTCACATCAACTAGGCATATCAATGGGCTATGGAGATGCCCATTAATAGATATCAATGTGAGTGAGTAGGGATTGCCATGCAACGGATGCACTAGAGCTATAAGTATATGAAAGCTCAACAAAAAGAACTAAGTGGGTGTGCATCCAACTCGCTTGCTCACGAAGACCTGGGGCATTTTAAGGAAGCCCGTCATTGGAATATACAAGCCAAGTTCTATAATGAAAAATTCCCACTAGTATATGAAAGTGATAACATAGGGGACTCTATGAAGATCTTGGTGCTACTTTGAAGCACAAGTGTGGTAAAAGGATAGTAGCATTGTCCCTTCTCTCTTTTTCTCTCATTTTTTTGGGCCTTTTCTCTTTCTTTCTTTTTATGGCCTTTTAGTCCGGAGTCTCATCCCGACTTGTGGGGGAATCATAGTCTCCACCATCCTTTCCTCACTTGGGACAATGCTCTAAAAATGATGATCATCACACTTTTTATTTACTTGCAACTCAATACATAGAACAAAATATGACTCTATGTGAGTGCCTCCGGTGGTGTACCGGGATATGCAATGAATCAAGTGTGACATGTATGAAAGAATTGTGAACGGTGGCTTTGCCATGAATACAATGTCAACTACATGATCACGCAAAGCAATATGACAATGATGGAGCGTGTCATAGTAAACGGAATGGTGGTAAGTTGCATGGCAATATATCTTGGAACGGCTATGGAAATTCCATGATAGGTAGGTATGGTGGCTGTTTTGTGGAAGGTATACGGTGGGTGTATGATACCGGCGAAAGGTGCGCGGTATTAGAGAGGCTAGCAATGGTGGAAGGGTGAGAGTGCGTATGATCCATGGACTCAACATTAGTCATAAAGAACTCATATACTTATTGCAAAAATCTACAAGTTATCAAAGCAAAGTACTACGCGCATGCTCCTAGGGGGATAGATTGGTAGGAAAAGACCATCGCTCGTCCCCGACCGCCACTCATAAGGAAGACAATCTATAAATAAGTCATGCTCCAACTTCATCACATAATGGTTCACCATACATGCATGCTATGGGAATCACAAACTTTAACACAAGTATTTCTCAAATTCACAACTACTCAACTAGCATGACTCTAATATCACCATCTCCATATCTCAAAACAATTATCAAGTATCAAACTCCTCATAGTATTCAACACACTCATAAGAAAATTTTATTATTAATCTTGAATGCCTAACATAATTAAAGCAATTTACCATGCTGTTTTGTAGGACTCTCAAAATAATCTAAGTGAAGCAAGAGAGAACAAAAGTTTCTATAAAACAAATCCACCGACGTGGTCTAAAAGATATAAGTGAAGCCCTAGAGCAAAAACTATATAACTCAAAAGATATAAGTGAAGCACATAGAGTATTCTAACAATTTCCGAATCATGAGTGTCTCTCTCAAAAAGGTGTGTGCAGCAAGGATGCTTGTGGTAAACTAACAAACAAAGACTCAAATAATACAAGACGCTCCAAGGAAAACACATATCATGTGGTAAATAAAAATATAGCTCCAAGTAAAGTTACCGATAGAAGTAGACGAAAGAGGGGATGCCTTCCGGGGCATCCCCAAGCTTTGGCTTTTCGGTGTCCTTAGATTATCTTGGGGGTTCCATGGGCATCCCCAAGCTTAGGCTCTTGCCACTCCTTGTTCCATAATCCATTAAATCTTTACCCAAAACTTGAAAACTTCACAACACAAAACTTAAAGTAGAAAATCTCGTGAGCTCCGTTAGCGAAAGAAAATAAAACACCACTTAAAGGTACTGTAATGAACTCATTATTTATTTATATTTGTGTTAAACCTACTGTATTCCAACTTCTCTATGGTTTATGAACTATTTTACTAGCCATAGATTCATCAAAATAAGCAAACAACACACGAAAAAACAGAATCTGTCAAAAACAGAACAGTCTGTAGTAATCTGTAGCTAACGCAAGATCTGGAACCCCAAAAATTCTAAAATAAATTGCTGGACGTGACTAGTTTATCTATTAATCATCTTCAAAAATAATTAACTAAATAGCATTTTCCAAATAAAAATGGAAGCAGTTCTCGTGAGCGCTAAAGTTTCTGTTTTTTACAGCAATATTAAAAAGACTTTCCCCAAGTCTTCCCAACGGTTCTACTTGGCACAAACACTAATTAAACACAAAAAAACACAACCAATACAGAGGCTAGATAAATTATTTATTAATAAACAGGAGCAAAAAGCAAGGAATAAAAATAAAATTGGGTTGCCTCCCAACAAGCGCTATCGTTTAACGCCCCTAGCTAGGCATGAAAGCAAGGATAGATCTAGGTATCTTTAGTTGGTAATTATTTAATGAGAAATCTATCACCTTTAGGAGTTTCTTTCCTTTTATAAATAATCAAAATTCTAGGCACAGAATCGAAAAAATCATTAGTAGCAAATGGTTCCTTAATGATAGTAAAAAGATTAGGGTGAATACTTATAGATTTGAGATCCGCAGTTTCTTTGCTAGAGGATTCACCCTTATTTTTAGGAACATACATAAGCTTGGCATTTTTAGTTGGAGGACTTGGGGTGTTCTTTAAGGAAGAAAAATCGGTTCCCAAGTTGGTAATGATACCCTCAAGTTTATCGATTCTAGTGGAATCATGATTTATTCTTTCATTAACTATGGGTTCCTTCTCCTTAATATTTTTCAAAGTGACTCCTACTTTAGATCCATATTGAGTAATTTGGTTTTGGATATTTTTATCAAAATTTTCAATTAACTCTATGGTAGCAACTTTATTTTCAATAATTTCAAGTTTTTGCATTACATGCTCCAAAGTTAACATAGTTCCATTAACCAAAAGAGGAGGTGAGCCAAACAAATCTATCATAGCATTATAGGAATCAAAAGTGTGGCTACCCAAGAAGTTCCCTCCAGTAATGGTATCAAGGATGTATCTGTGCCAAGGAATAGCACCTATGTAAAAATTGCAAAGAAGAATAGAAGTAGATTGCTTCCTAGTAGATCTATTTTGAGCATTGCAAATTCTATACCAAGCATCTTTTAGGTTTTCTCCTTCCCTTTGCTTAAAATTAAGAACTTAATTTTCGGGAGACAACGAAGAAGATAGGGGACTAGCCATAATGACAACAAGCAATCCGACACACAAGCAAACAAGAAACGAGCAAAAAGAGGCGAATAGAGAAAGATAGGGAGGACGGAGAGAGAGAGGGCGAATAAAACGACAAGGGTGAAGTGGGGGGAGGAAAATAAGAGGCAAATGGAAAATAATGTAATGAGGGAGATAAGGGTTTGTGATGGGTACTTGGTATGTTGACTTTTGCATAGACTCCCCGGCAACGGCGCCAGAAATCCTTCTTGCTACCTCTTGAGCACTGCGTTGGTTTTCCCTTAAATAGGAAAGGGTGATGCAGTAGAGCAGCATAAGTATTTCCCTCGGTTTTTGAGAACCAAGGTATCAATCCAGTAGGAGGCCACGCACGAATCCCTCGCACCTACACAAACAAATAAACTCCTCGCAACCAACGCGATAAAGGGGTTGTCAATCCCTTCACGGTCACCTACGAGAGTGAGATCTGATAGATATGATAAGATAATATTTTTGGTATTTTTATGATAAAGAGAAATAAAGATGCAAGTAAAATAAATGGCAAAGGAAATAACTAAGTATTGGAAGATTAATATGATGGAAAATAGACCCGGGGGCCATAGGTTTCACTAGAGGCTTGTCTCGAGAGCATAAGTATTACGGTGGGTGAACAAATTACTGTTGAGCAATTGATCGAATTGAGCATAGTTATGAGAATATCTAGGTATGATCATGTATATAGGCATCACGTCCAAGACAAGTAGACCGACTCCTGCCTGCATCTACTACTATTACTCCACACATCGACCGCTATCCAGCATGCATCTAGAGTATAGTTCAAGAGAACAGAGTAACGCTTTAAGCAAGATGACATGATGTAGCGGGATAAACTCATGCAATATGATATAAACCCCATCTTGTTATCCTCGATGGCAACAATACAACACGTGCCTTGCTGCCCCTACTGTCACTGGGAAAGGACACCGCAAGATTGAACCCAAAGCTAAGCACTTCTCTCATTGCAAGAAAGATCAATCTAGTAGGCCAAACCAAACTGATAATTCGAAGAGACTTGCAAAGATAACTAATCATACATAAAATAATTCAAAGAAGATTCAAATATTGTTCATAGATAAACTTGATCATAAACCCACAATTCATCGATCTCAACAAACACACCGCAAAAGAAGATTACATCGAATAGATCTCCACAACAGAGGGGGATAACTTTGTATTGAGATCCAAAAAGAGAGAAGAAGTCATCTAGCTAATAACTATGGACCCGTAGGTCTGAAGTAAACTACTCACACTTCATCGAAGAGGCTATGGTGTTGATGTAGAAGCCCTCCGTGATCGATACCCCCTCCGGCGGAGCTCCGGAAAAGGCCCCAAGATGGGATCTCGTGGATACAGAAAGTTACGGCAATGGAATTAGGGTTTTGGCTCCGTATCTGGTAGTTTGGGGGTACGTAGGTATATATAGGAGGAAGGAGTACGTCGGTGGAGCAACATGGGCCCACGAGGGTGGAGGGCATGCCTGGGGGGTAGGCGCGGCCCCCTACCTCGTACCTTCCCGGTTGATTGCCTGACATAGGGTCCAAGTCCTCTGGATCATGTTCGTTCCAAAAATCACGTTCCGGAAGGTTTCATTCCGTTTGGACTCCGTTTGATATTCTTTTTCTGCGAAACCCTAAAATAGGCAAAAAACAGCAATTCTAGGCTGGGCCTCCGGTTAATAGGTTAGTCCCAAACATAATATAAAATTGTATAATAAAGCCCAATAATGTCCAAAACAGGATATAATATAGCATGGAACAATCAAAAATTATAGATACATTGGAGACATATCAGGCGACCCTGCGAAGCTAGCTAGGATGTTGGACATACAGTCTTAGTTTGACAACAAGGACCAACTAGCGGCGACGGGGACATCCATGGCCAAATATCTGCAACAGAGCGAAAAGGCGGCGATACTCCCGAAGGGAGTCGCGCGGGAGTACATAGAGCTGCTCCTTTGGGCCATGGAGCAAACAGATTCACCGAATCCGATCGTGAGGGAGCGATGGTGGGAGTATCGATCCCAGATGGAGCATCCACCAGAGATTGAAGGATCGAGCATCTACAGGGTGCCGTTTGTGAGGGTGTCGTGCCAGAGCGAGCCGGTGGAGTCTTCGTCGACCGAACCTAGCTACAAGAGGAGAAAAGCAGTTGGCCCGACGATGCTTTCCCGCCATCCTCTCCCTCGCCGTTCACATCATCTCACGGGGCGGTTGTCTGCCGCTGAGGAATATGAGGGGACTGCCCCCCATCCCAATAGTCGGGCAGGTTATGAATTGTCAGGAGGACCTTAGGGTTGTCAGTATTTGCAGGTTGTGAATTGTGTTTTGTGTTGTGTATTTTGAGAGTACTTTCAGATATGAATGTCTTTTGAATTTCATATTTGCACTATTGAGCATATGAAGTATTTTATGAATTCTAGAGATCTATTTTTAGCACTTAAAAAAATGTAGTTTCATAGGAGTATAAAAGTGCAGACTATGTGATTCTCAAAGAAGAAACTGCAAGTTTCAGTTTCAGATAAGAAACTGCAAGTTCAGTTTCAGATAAGAAACTGCAACTTTCAGAGGCAGAGCATTTATATTAACACGGCCTTTTCAAACAGGGTTAACATCATGTTGGAAGTTTTATTCATGGTCGAAAATGGAACTACCAGCCAGTTAACATCATGTTGATCAACATTCATGCATAGCACATCTTCATATGATGCACAGTCAAAAAGATATGCTATTTTCAAAATGCCCACACAATGTCGAGTGTGCGAAAAATAGAGAAAATGAGGGATGAAGTTTTGGCAAGTGTTGGACATGGTGTGCGTAGATGACAATGGGGGCCCACATGTCAATAATGGCAGAGGCAAAAAATTGGAGAAATTTTCCCTGCATCAGCTGGAATCGAACCCAGGCGGAACAACTGTCGGGTAGTGTCACTTGGCCACTGGGCTAGTTCAGTACTTTCATTACAAATAAGGCACTGCCTTGGGTGGTCCGATCACCTCCTGCGCCTTTGTGCGCTCGCCGCGGCGCCGCTGTCTGCCGTTGTGAACATGCTGAACAAACGAGAGAAATCTAGAGAGGATTGTACGTGGAAAGGCGGACAGTCAAGACCCACCATGTCTATGGTCGTACGCAAGCAAGTGCCTCATCGAAAAAAAACTTCCTCCTAATGCTATACTGACATTGGGGCCCATGGGTTTGTCAACATAGTTACTTTTTTTAGGTGCTTCAACGTAGGAGATAAATTCACAATGAAGCTGTGGAGCTGGCGGGTAGTATCATTTATCATCACTGGGGCAGCAAGTATCCGCTGGGTTTTGGACTGCCCCGTCTAGGCTTTCTTTTTTAACATGCGTAGCCCACAACATGCCGGTTTGTATTTTTTTGAGGACCTTCATGTATCGACCGGCCTATGGACCTTTCATCCGAGGTTTTATTTTTCCTGAAACATCGGCAGCCCAATTTATGTATTTTTTAAAAGAAAACGCAGAGGTCTGTTCTATTTTTCTATATAAGAATAGGAACGTGTGGTCCAACTTTTGTTTCCCTTCTAACTATATTATATATTTAAATTATTTTATATATTATTATATATTATTTTTATTGTCATCATATATATAACAGATACTTACATATCAAAGAAAATAATATCCCACATCTTATTAACTTAGAAAAATAATTTTTTAACAATAAAATACTGGATTTTTTGGCAACGAAAATCCTGGTGATTGTGTACAAAAGCTTGGTAAGATTTAAAGACCAATGTAATAATAAATCACTTACTATTTAAATATATTTATAACAAAATGCTCAGCCCCTGTTTATTTATTGATAACATTTTTGCGCTCAACCCAACATTATAATTAGAATCAGCCCAGCAAAGTCGTGTATTTCGAGAAAGGGCAAATGACCTGTAATTTTTTATGAGAAAAATAAATGGGCTACATGGACGCTACATTATTTGTTCACCCAGCCCAGCAAATGGACTGTAATTCTAAAAAAAGATCAAATTGACTGTGAATTCTAAAGAAAAAAATGGGTTGAATATGTGCCACATTTTTGGAGGCTGAAATGTGGGCCAATAGGTCGAAGCCAACGCAAGTCGTTGTCAACTTAATCAACAAATGATTCTGACATCGTTAGCCGTTGGATTTACATCCAACGACCGGCATCCATCTTCAATCTCTCGTCTTCTTCCTCCAGCATTGCCGGGACCACCTACTCCCGCCTCATGCTGCTAGCAGCTCTATTTAGCATGCTTCGTTGTGAAGCGCTACCCCATGTTGGCCAGGCCATCCCTCCATCCCTCCACACCTCATGTTCTTCTCCACTGACTGCCGAACCACACCGCACCAGAATCAGTTAACCCTTGTACACCTCTCCGTCTGCGACTCTACTCCCGCGGCTTCCCATCTCCGGCTCGTTGCTGTCCGGGGCCTCGCCGTCGTCTACCACCTTGGATGCGCTCGGCGCGGAATAGTCAACATGGTCAACGAACGACATCCATCGGAAGTAGACTGTGCGTGGAGAGGCTGACAGCTGGGTCCACGGCCGCACGCAAGGAAATGCCTCCTTATTATGCGCAAAATAATGATTCCTCCACCTAATAGCTGGGACCCACCGGAAGGGCCTCTGTATTTCGCAAAAAAAATGTTCCCCCCGCTGACAGGTCGGAGCCACCAGCTATATTTTCGCACGCAAGGAACTGCCTACTTATTACGCACACAAAAATGAATACCCCCTGCTAGCTGGGACCCACCATAGTGGGAGGCTGACTTGTGGGCCTACTAAATTGACGGGGACGGAGGGCTTTGTCAACTTAGTCAATATGAACGATTCTAGCTCCAGTGACCGTACGATGTCCATCCAACGGTGGTAGTGCTTCTTCAACCTCTGGTCTTGTTGCTCCAGCCGCCCAAACCAGCGCCGGTCATGCCGCATGCTCCTGCTTCCCGTGGCCGGCTGTGATGCCGCGGAGGCCTCACTTCCCCCTACTACTCCCACCGCTGGCCAGGCCCTACGGCGACGACAGCCCCACACCGCAGCCAAACCAGTGAACACTTGTACTCCTCTCCGCGTGGGCATCCACTGCCGCGTCTTTGCCGGCTCCGCGTCGTCCCCTTCCTAGGCCTCGCCGTCGTCCACCGCCCTGGTGCTCTCGCCGCGGCGTAGTCAACATGATCAAGGAACGACTTCCATTGAAAGAGTACTATACGTGGAGAGGCTGACAGCTGGGTCCATGGCCGTAGCAAGGAAGTGTCTCGTTATTTCGCAGAAAATAATGATTCCTCCACTTGATAGCAGGGACCCACCGGACGGGCCATCGTATTTCATGAAAAAAATGTTTCCCCCTGACTGCTGGGACCCACCAGGTACATCTTCGCATGCAATGAAGTGCGTCCATATTACGGACAAAAAAATGATTCGCACCCCTGACTGTTGGGACCCACCATCTACATCTTCACACGCAAGGAAGTGTCTGACAGTCGGGACCCACCCGGTCGAAGCATACTAGCGTTGTCATTCTGGTCGCGAACGTGTACGTACATACTGGTCGATGTAGAGGCGCGCACATGTGGTAGTAGATGCGCGCACGTGTAGTAGTAGAGGCGTGCATGTGTGGTAGTAGAGGCGCGCACGTAGCATGTACACGTACGTACAGTGGCCAAGGTGCAAGACAGTAAATACGGCCACGTACGTACATACGGGCGGGGTCTCGAACGCCTACTCGCACATACGTATGGACAGGGCTCGTGTACATGGTTGTGGCTGGGTCGGAACGAAGAAACTGCATCGTCTCGTGTTCATTGGGAGGCAATGGAATGCGTCGTGTTCATCGGGAGGCAACGGAACGCGTGTTGTTCATCAGGAGCCAACCGGCTTGGACGGAACAGCCGATGGAAACGAGGCCTGGCGTACCGCAGAACGGAGAAAATGGCCTTGTGTTCGACCGGCCACGGTGGAAACGGGATCCTGTTCATCGGGAGGGGGCTGGCGTACCACAAAACGGAGGAAACGGACCTCCTACGATCGAAACGGGGTCCTGTTGATTGGTAGGGGTGTGGCGTACCGCAAAACGGAGGAAATAGACTTGTGTTGGAGCGCTACGATCAAAACGGGGGTCCTGTTCATCGGGAGGGGTGTGCCGTACCGCAAACGGGACACCACGAAATATTGTTCATCTCCACCGTCGACCTCCTCCAGCCTCCACGGGCTACTGTTCATCCACTGTCGACCTACTTCAGCCTCCACCTACGACTGTTCATCCACGGGCTCCTGTTCATCCAGCCTCCACCGGCTACTTGCTACCTCTTGAGCACTGCGTTGCTTTTCCCTTGAAGAAGAAAGGATGATGCAGCAAAGTAGCGTAAGTATTTCCCTCAGTTTTTGAGAACCAAGGTATCAATCCAGTAGGAGGCCACACGCAAGTCCCTCATACCTACACAAACAAATAAGAACCTCGCAACCAACGCGATAAAGGGGTTGTCAATCCCTTCACGGTCACTTACGAGAGTGAGATATGATAATGATAAGATAAATATTTTTGGTATTTTTATGATATAGATTGAAAGTAAAAATTGCAAAGTAAAATAGATTGGAAACTTATATGATGGAGAATAGACCCAGAGGCCATAGGTTTCACTAGTGGCTTCTCTCAAGATAGCATAAGTATTACGGTGGGTGAACGAATTACTGTCGAGCAATTGATAGAATTGAGCATAGTTATGAGAATATCTAGGCATGATCATGAATATAGGCATCATGTCCGTGACAAGTAGACCGACTCCTGCCTGCATCTACTACTATTACTCCACACATCGACCGCTATCCAGCATGCATCTAGAGTATTAAGTTCATAAGAACAGAGTAACGCATTAGGTAAGATGACATGATGTAGAGGGATAAACTCAAGCAATATGATATAAACCCCATCTTTTTATTCTTGATGGCAACAATACAATACGTGTTGTTTCCCTTTCTGTCACTGGGATCGAGCACCGCAAGATTGAACCCAAAGCTAAGCACTTCTCCGATTGCAAGAAAGATCAATCCAGTAGGCCAAACCAAACTAATAATTCGAAGAGACTTGCAAAGATAACCAATCATGCATAAAAGAATTCAGAGAAGATTCAAATATTGTTCATAGATAGACTTGATCATAAACCCACAATTCATCGGATCTCGACAAACACACCGCAAAAAGAGTTACATCAAATAGATCTCCAAGAAGATCGAGGATAACATCGTATTGAGATCCAAAGAGAGAGAAGAAGCCATCTAGCTACTAGCTATGGAACCAAAGGTCTGAAGTAAACTACTCACACATCACCGGAGAGGCCATGGAGTTGATGTAGAGGCCCTCCGTGATCGATGCCCCCTCTGATGGAGCTCCGGAAAAGACCCCAAGATGGGATCTCTTGGGTACAGAAGGTTGCAGCGGTGGAAATAGGGTTTCGTGGTGCTCCTGGATGTTTTCGGCGTATATGAATATATATATATATATATATATATATATATATATATATATATATATATATATATATATAGGAGGAAGAAGTAGGTCGGTGGAGCAACGAGGGGCCCACGAGGGTGGAGGGCACGCCCAGGGGGGTAGGCGCGCCCCCCTGCCTTGTGGCCTCCTCGATTGTTTCTTGACGTCCAATCCAAGTCCCCTGGATCACGTTTGTTCCAAAAATAACTCTCCCGAAGGTTTCATTCCGTTTGGATTCCGTTTGATATTCCTTTTCTGCGAAACACTGAAATAGGCAAAAAAAAATAGCAATTTGCACTAGGCCTTGGGTTAATAGGTTAGTCCCAAAAATAATATAAAAGTGAAAAATAAAGCCCATTAACATCCAAAACAGAATATATAATAGCATGGAACAATCAAAAATTATAGATACGTTGGAGACGTATCAGCATCCCCAAGCTTAATTCCCGCTCGTCCTCGAGTAGGTAAATGATAAAAATAGAATTTTTGATGTGGAATGCTTTCTAGCAAACTCTCAATGTAAATCTCTTTATTGTAGCATGAATATTCATTTCCTAAAGATTCAAGATAAAAGTTTAATATTGACACAAAGATAGTAATACTTCAAGCATACTAACTAAGCAGTCATGTCTTCTCAAAATGACATGGCCAAAGAAAGTTATCCCTACAAAATCATATAGTCTGGCTATGCTCTATCTTCACCACACAAAATATTTAAATCATGCACAACCCCGATGACAAGCCAAGCAATTGTTTCATACTTTTGATGTTCTCAAACTTTTTCAATCTTCACGCAATACATGAGGGTGAGCCATGGATATAGCACTATAGGTGGAATAAAATGGTGGTTGTGGAGAAGACAAAAAAGGAGAACATGGTCTCACATCAACTAGGCGTATCAACGGGCTACGGAGATGCCCATTAATATATATCAATGTGAGTGAGTAGGGATTTCCATGCAACACATGCACTAGAAGTGTATGAAAGCTCAACAAAAGAAACTAAGTGGGTGTGCATCCAACTTGCTTGCTCATGAAGACCTAGGGCATTTTGAGGAATCCCATCATTGGAATATACAATCCAAGTTCTATAATGTGAAATTCCCACTAGTATATGAAGGTGATAACATAGCAGACTCTCTATCATGAAGATCTTGGTGCTACTTTGAAGCACAAGTGTGGTAAAAGGATAGTAACATTGTCCCTTCTCTCTTTTTCTCTCATTTTTTTATTTGGGCCTTTTCTCTTTTTTATGGCTTCTTTTTCTTCTTTTTATCGTCCGGAGTCTCATCCCGACTTGTGGGGGAATCATAGTCTCCATCATCCTTTCCTCACTTGGGACAATGCTCTGATAATGATGATCATCACACTTTATTTACTTACAACTCAAGAATTACAACTCAATACTTAGAACAAAACATGACTCTATGCGAATGCCTCCGGCGGAGTACCGGGATACGCAATGAATCAAGAGTGACATGTGTGAAAGAATTATGAATGGTGGCTTTGCCACAAATACGATGTCAACTACATGATCATGCAAAGCAATATGACAATGATGAAGCGTGTCATAATAACGGAACGGTGGAAAGTTGCATGGCGATATATCTCGGAATGGCTATAGAAATGCCATAATAGGTAGGTATGGTGGCTGTTTTGAGGAAGGTATATGGTGGGTGTGATATCGGTGGAAGGTGCGCGGTATTAGAGAGGCTAGCAATGGTGGAAGGGTGAGAGTGCGTATAATCCATGGACTCAACATTAGTCATAAAGAACTCACATACTTACTGCAAAAACCTATTAGTTATCGACACAAAGTACTACGCGCATGCTCCTAGGGGGATAGATTGGTAGGAAAAGACCATCGCTCGTCCCCGACCGCCACTCATAAGGAAGACAATCAATAAATAAATCATGCTCCGACTTCATCACATAACAGTTTACCATACGTGCATGCTACGGGAATCACAAACTTTAACACAAGTATTTCTCAAATCCACAACTACTTAACTAGCATGACTCTAATATCACCATCTTCATCTCTCAAAACAACTATCAAGTATCAAACTTCTCATAATATCCAATGCGCTTTTTGTATGATAGTTTTTATTATACCGATCTTGGATGCCTATTATATTAGGACTAAATTCATACCCAAAGCAAATTACCATGGTGTTCTAAAGGACTCTCAAAATAATATAAGTGAAGCATGAGAGATCAATTATTTCTATAAAATAGAACCACCACCGTGCTCTAAAAAGATATAAGTGAAGCACTAGTGCAAAATTATCTAGCTCAAAAAATATAAGTGAAGCCCATAGAGTATTCTAACAAATTCCAATTTATGTGTGTCTCTCCCTGTGTACAGCAAGGATGATTGTGGTAAACTAAAAAGCGAAGACTCAAATCATACAAGACGCTCCAAGCAAAACGCATATCATGTGGCGAATAAAAATATAGCTCCAAGTAAAGTTACCGATGGACGAAGACAAAAGAGGGGATGCCTTCTGGGGCATCCCCAAGGTTAGGCTTTTGGTTGTCCTTGGATTTTACCTTGGGGTGCCTTGGACATCCCCAAGCTTAGGCTCTTGCCAGTCCTTGTTTCATAATCCATCAAATCCTTACCCAAAACTTGAAAACTTCACAACACAAAACTCAAATAGAAAATCTCATGAGCTCCATTAGTAAAAGAAAACAAACTACCAGTTCAAGGTACTGTAATGAACTCATTCTTTATTTGTATTGGTGTTAAACCCACTATATTCCAACTTCTCTATGGTTCATAAACTCTATTACTAGCCATAGATTCATCAAAATAAGCAAACAACACACGAAAAACAGAATCTGTCAAAAACAGAAAAGTCTGTAGTAATCTGTAGGTTTCGACTACTTCTGGAACCCCAAAAATTCTAAAATAAATTTCTGAACGTGAGTAATTTATCTATTAATCATCTGCAAAAAGAATTAACTAAATAGAGCTCTTCAATAAAAGAATGTCAGCAATTCTCGTGAGTGCTAAAGTTTCTGTTTTTTACAGCAAGATCACAAAGACTTTCCCCAAGTCTTCCCAAAGGTTCTACTTGGAACAAACACTAATTAAAAGCATAAAACCACATCTAAACAGAGGATAGATGAATTATTTTTTACTAAACAGAATCAAAAAGCAAGGAACAAAAATAAAATTGGGTTGCCTCCCAGTAAGCACTATCGTTTAACGCCCCTAGCTAGACATAAAAGCAAGGATAGATCTAGGTATTGCCATGATAATGATGAGATAAATCGCGAAATCTCATATCATACTCCCTATGTTCAGCTTCAAGTTTTCTTTGTGGTAAGCAAAAGTAATCAAAAGGGCTAAATATAATGGGACAAAAGTCCCCAAGATCAAGCTCGGGAGGTATTGGTTCCTCCTTTGGCCCCTCATATTGCACAACCAATTCATCATTATAAGCATTCTTTTGGCAAAAAGTCATGAGCTTATGTTCAAGAGAAAAACCTAACCCATTATTCTGGATAGAAAAATTATTATTAAGTTCAGAAATCCTATCAACTAGCACATCAGTAGGGACTCTTTTTCCAAGGTTTTCATTAAAAGCCACATGATCTAAAGATCGTAAGTGCATTATGTCTTCTTGATAAAAAAGGATAGCTTCTATGGGAGGACGGCCAGCGTCCACCCTATAATGCGCAAAAATTTCATTGGCTTCTCTTATTATAGATCTGAACTCATGAGCTAAAAAGATAGTAGCAGCTCGCTTAACAGAAGAATGCTCAATATTAGAAAATTCTAGAAAAATCCTTTGGATGCAAGGGTGCATATAAAGAAATTGTCTTTCAAGTTCAACTATGAGCAAAGATATAGCATCCGCAAAACTACTATTCCTATGAAGAATAGACCCTCCCATAGTGGGTAGAGCACCGATACAAGTAAATAAATATTGAATAACTCCTTTCCCAATAATATTACCACTACCGATTCGAAACTTTTTAGTGTGCAAAATAGTAGGTTCTTCATGAGGGTAATCAACATTTTCCATATTATTATTATTATCAATGATAACCTCCCCAGTTTCAGACATGATGGCAATGAAACGCACGAGGAAAGGGCACACAAGAGGTAAACTAGAGAAGGCAAACAGAACAGGGGCGAATAAAACAGCAAGGGTGAAGTGGGGGAGAGGAAAACGAGAGGCAAATGGCAAATAATGTAATGCGAGGGATAAGAGTTTGTGATGGGTACTTGGTATGTCTTGACTTGTGCGTAGACTCCCCGGCAACGGCGCCAGAAATCCTTCTTGCTACCTCTTGAGCACTGCGTTGGTTTTCCCTTGAAGAGGAAAGGGTGATGTAGCAAAGTAGCGTAAGTATTTCCCTCAGTTTTTTAGAACCAAGGTATCAATCTAGTAGGAGGCCACACACAAGTCCCTCGTACCTACACAAATAAATAAGAACCTCATAACCAACGCGATAAAGGGGTTGTCAATCCCTTCACGGTCACTTACGAGAGTGAGATATGATAATGATAAGATAAATATTTTTGGTATTTTTATGATATAGATTAAAAGTAAAAATTGCAAAGTAAAATAGATTGGAAACTTATATGATGGAGAATAGACCCGGGGACCATAGGTTTCACTAGTGGCTTCTCTCAAGATAGCATAAGTATTATGGTGGGTCAACGAATTACTATCGAGTAATTGATAGAATTGAGCATAGTTATGAGAATATTTAGGCATGATCATGAATATAGGCATCACGTCCGTGACAAGTAGACCGACTCATGCCTACATCTACTACTATTACTCCAGACCGCTATCCAGCATGCATCTAGAGTATTAAGTTCATAAGAACAGAGTAACGCATTAGGTAAGATGACATGATGTAGAGGGATAAACTCAAGCAATATGATATAAACCCCATCTTTTTATCCTCGATGGCAACAATACAATACGTGTCGTTTCCCTTTCTGTCACTGGGATCGAGCACCGCAAGATTGAACCCAAAGCTAAGCACTTCTCCCATTGCAAGAAAGATCAATCCAGTAGGGCAAACAAAACTGATAATTCGAAGATACTTGCAAAGATAACCAATCATGCATAAAAGAATTCAGAGAAGATTCAAATATTGTTCATAGATAGACTTGATCATAAACCCACAATTCATCGGATCTCGACAAACACACCGCAAAAAGAGTTACATCGAATAGATCTCCAAGAAGATCGAGGAGAACATTGTATTGAGATCCAAGGAGAGAGAAGAAGCCATCTAGCTACTAGCTATGGACCCGAAGGTCTGAAGTAAACTACTCACACATCACCGGAGAGGCCATGGAGTTGATGTAGAGGCCCTCCATGATCGATGCCCCCTCCGGCGGAGCTCCAAAAAAGGCCCCAAGATGGGATCTCTTGGGTACAGAAGGTTGTGGCGGTGGAAATAGGGTTTCATGGTGCTCCTAGATGTTTTCATGGTATATGAATATATATAGGAGGAAGAAGTGGGTCGGTGGAGCAACGAGGGGCCCATGAGGGTGGAGGGTGCGCCCAGGGGGTAGGCGCGCCCCCCTGCCTCGTGGCCTCCTCGATTGTTTCTTGACGTCCACTCCAAGTCCCCTGGATAATGTTTGTTCCAAAAATAACTCTCCTGAAGGTTTCATTCCGTTTGGATTCCGTTTGATATTCCTTTTCTGCGAAACACTGAAATAGGCAAAAAAACAGCAATTTGCACTCGGCCTTGGGTTAATAGGTTAGTCCCAAAATAATATAAAAGTGTAAAATAAAGCCCATTAACATCCAAAACAGAATATATAATAGCATGGAACAATCAAAAATTATAGATACGTTGGAGACGTATCACTACTGTTCAACCAACCCTCTCCACGGGGTCCTGTTCAACCACCCCTCCACGGGCTACTACTCATCCAGCCCTCCACCGGCTACTGTTCAACCAGCCCTCCACCGGCTACTGGTCGACTAGCCCTCCACCGATTACTGTTCAACCAGCCCTCCACGGGGTCCTGTTCATCCAGCCCTCCACGGGGTCCTATTTCATCCACCGGCTCGCTCGATTGGGATACTATTCATCCAGCGGCAACAGCCTCTACTACCACGGGTTCCTGTTCATCCAACCCCCACCGGGAACTGTTCATCCAACCCCCCCCCCCAACAACGCTCACTGTTCATCCAGGGGCAGCATCGATCGGCTTCAGTTAGCAGCAGTAGCGAAGGAATCGCTCGATCGGGTTCAGTTAACAGTCATCGATAGATCGCTCGGGTTCAGTAACGCGTAACCTACAGTGCAATCACTCGGGTTCAGTTAGAGCCCAATGCCTCGCTTGGGTTCAGTTAGAGCGCAATGCCTCGCACACACGCGCGTACGTACGAGAGAAACATGCATCGCTCGGCCCCCGACCAGCCACCGTAACCGGGAACTCCCCCGATATTTTCCTCGCCCTCACTTCTACCACGGTTTTTTCCGTCATGGACGGCCCAAACAATGTCATGCAGCTGCGTCTCCGGCCCGCCCAGGACGAAAAGCCCTTTTTCTATTGGGGAACATAGTAATTTCAAAAAAATCCTACGCACACGCATGATCATGGTGATGCATAGCAACGAGAGGGAAGAGTATCGTCCATGTACCCTCGTAGACCGTAAGCGGAAGCGTTATGAGAACGCGGTTGATGTAGTCAAACATCTTCACGATCCGACAGATCCAAGTACCGAACGCACGGCACCTCCGAGTTCAGCACACGTTCAGCTCGATGACGTCCCACGAACTCCGATCCAGCAAAGCTTCATGGGAGAGTTCCGTCAGCACGACGGCGTGATGACGGTGATGATGTTGCTACCGATGCAGGGCTTCACCTAAGCACCGCTATGATATGATCGAGGTGGAATATGGTGGAGGGGGCACCGCACACGGCTAAGGGATCAATGATCAACTTGTGTCCTCTAGGGTGCCCCCTACCCCCGTATATAAAGGAGCAAGGGGGGAGGTCGGCCGGCCCTCCTAGGGCGCGCCAGGAGGAGGAGTCCTCCTCCTAGTAGGAGTAGGACTCCCCTTTGCTACTCCTACTAGGAGGAGGAAAGGAAGGGGGAAGGGGAGAAGGAAGGAGAGGGAGGAAATGAGGAAAGGGGGCCGGCCCCCTAGACCAATTTGGTTTGGGCTAGGGGGGCGCGCACCATGCCTCCTCTCTTCCACCACTTGGCCCATGAGGCCCAATACTTCTTCCCCATATTCCCGTAACTCCTAGGTACTCCGAAAAATACCCGAATCACTCGGAACCTTTCCGAAGTCCGAATATAGTCGTCCAATATATCGATCTTTACATCTCGACCATTTCGAGACTCCTCGTCATGTCCCCGATCTCATCCGGGACTCCGAACTACCTTCGGTACATCAAATCACATAAACTCATAATACCGATCGTCACAGAAATCCATTCAGGATTGCAGTTTTGACATCCATTTGCCAAAATTCATAATCATAAAATGCGGCAATTGCTAACATGATTCGGACAGACTTAAGCATCGCTACGGGTGAGAAAGTACCATCATAGTCAACCCCTTGAACTTGTCGAAAACCTTTCGCAACAAGTCGAGCTTTGTAGACAGTAACATTACCGTCAGCATCAGTCTTCTTCTTGAAGATCCATTTATTTTTTATGGCTTGCCGATCATCGGGTGATGTCTACTACACAACCTTCTTCTTGTAGACATTGTTGGTGTTGGGGAACGTAGCAGAAATTCAAAATTTTCCTACGTGTCACCAAGATCTATCTATGGAGAGACCAGCAACGAGTAGAAAGAGAGTGCATCTACATACCCTTGTAGATCGCTAAGCGGAAGCGTTCAAGTGAACGGGGTTGATGGAGTCGTACTCGTCGTGATTCAAATCACCGATGATCCTAGTGCCGAACGGACGGCACCTCCGCGTTCAACACACGTACAGCCCGGTGACGTCTCCCACGCCTTGATCCAGCAAGGAGAGAGGGAGAGGTTGAGGAAGACTCCATGCAACAGCAGCACAATGGCATGGTGGTGGTGGAGGAGCGTGGCAATCCAGCAGGGCTTCGCCAAGCACCATGGGAGAGGAGGAGTAGGAAGAGAGGTAGGGTTGTGCCAGAACTTCGTCTATAGCTCCCATGCGCCTCCCCACTATATATAGGGGTGGAGGGGCTGGTTTCTTGCCCTCCAAGTCCATTGGGGCGTTGGCCAAGGTGGGAGGAAAGAAATCTCATTATTTCCTTCCCCACCGATTGTTATCCCCCCTTTTTAGGGATCTTGATCTTATCCCTTTGGGATATGATCTTATTCCTTCTAAGGGGGGATCTTGGTGCGCCTTGACTAGGGGTGTGGGGCCTTGCCCCCACTACCCACGTCCATGTGGGTCCCCCCATGCAGGTGGGCCCCACTCCGGAACCTTCTAGAACCTTCCCGGTACAATACCGAAAAATCCCGAACATTTTTCGGTGGCCAAAATAGGACTTCCCATATAAAAATATTTACCTCCGGACCATTCCGGAACTCCTCTTGACGTCCGGGATCTCATCCGGGACTCCGAACAACATTCGGTAACCACATACAAACTTCCTTTATAACCCTAGCGTCATCGAACCTTAAGTGTGTAGACCCTACGGGTTCGGGAGACATGCAGACATGACCGAGACGTTCTCCGGTCAATAACCAACAGTGGGATCTGGATACCCATGATGGCTCCCACATGTTCCACGATGATCTCATCGGATGAACCACGATGTCAAGGACTTAATCAATCCCGTATTCAATTCCCTTTGTCTATCGGTATGTTACTTGCCCGAGATTCGATCGTCGGTATCCAATACCTTGTTCAATCTCGTTACCGGCAAGTCACTTTACTCGTTCCGTAACACATCATCCCGTGATCAACTCCTTGGTCACATTGCGCATATGATGATGTCCTACCGAGTGGGCCCAGAGATACCTCTCCGTTTACACGGAGTGACAAATCCCAGTCTCGATCCGCATAAAACAATAGATACTTTCGAAGATACCTGTAGTGCACCTTTATAGTCACCCAGTTACGTTGTGATGTTTGATACACCCAAAGCACTCCTACGGTATCCAGGAGTTACACGCTCTCATGGTCGAAGGAAGAGATACTTGACATTGGCAAAGCTCTAGCAAATGAACTACACGATCTTTTGTGCTAGTCTTAGGATTGGGTCTTGTCCATCACATCATTCTCCTAATGATGTGATCCCGTTATCAACGACATCTAATGTCCATAGCCAGGAAACCATGACTATCTGTTGATCACAACGAGCTAGTCAACTAGAGGCTCACTAGGGACATATTGTGGTCTATGTATTCACACGTGTATTACGATTTCCGGATAATACAGTTATAGCATGAATAAAAGACTATTATCATGAACAAAGAAATATAATAATAACACTTTTATTATTGCCTCTAGGGCATATTTCCAACAGTCTCCCACTTGCACTAGAGTCAATAATCTAGTTCACATCACCATGTGATTAACACTGACAGGTCACATCACCATGTGACCAACATCCAAAGAGTCTTGGGTTTGATCATGTTGCTTGTGAGAGAGGTTTTTTAGTCAACGGGTCTGAACCTTTCAGATCCGTGTGTGCTTGACAAATCTTTATGTCATCTCCTAGATGCAGCTACCACGCTCTATTTGGAGCTATTCCAAATAACTGTTCTACTTGGAGCTATTCTAATTGTTGCTCCATTATACGTATCCGGTATCTCTACTCAGAGCTATCCGGATAGGTGTTAAGCTTGCATCGTCGTAACTCTTTACGTCGAACTCTTTATCACCTCCATAATCGAGAAAATTCCTTAGTCCACTAGTTACTAAGGATAACTTTGACCGCTGTCCTGTGATCTATTCATGGATCACTCTTGTACCCCTTGACTGACTCATGGCAAGGCACACTTCAGGTGCGGTACACAGCATAGCATACTGAAGAGCCTACGTCTTAAGCATAGGGGACGACCTTCGTCCTTCTCTCTATTCTGCCGTGGTCGAGCTTTAAGTCTTAACTTCGTACCTTACAACTCAAGCAAGAACTCCTTCTTTGACTGGTCCATCTTGAACACCTTCAAGATCATGTCAAGGTATGTGCTCATTTGAAAGTATTATTAAGCATTTTGATCTATCCTTATAGATCTTGATGCTCAATGTTCAAGTAGCTTAATCCAGGTTTTCTATTGAAAACACCTTTCAAATAACCCTATATGCTTTCTAGAAATTCTACATCATTTCTGATCAACATATACTCATCAGAAATTCTATAGTGCTCCCACTCACTTCTTTGGAAATACAAGTTTCTCATAAACTTTGTACAAACCCAAAATCTTTGATCATCATCAAAGCATACATTCCAACTCCGAGATGCTCACTCCAGTCCTTAGAAGGATTGCTGGAGCTTTGCATACTTATTAGCATCTTTCGGGATTGACAAAACCTTCCGGTTGTATCACATACAACCTTTCCTCAATAAAATCGTCGAGGAAACAATGTTTTGACATCCTATCTGCAAGATTTCATAAATAATGCAGTAATCGCTAATATAATTCCAACAGACTCTTAGCATCGCTACGAGTGAGAAAATCTCATCGTAGTCAACTCCTTGAACTTGTCGGAAAACATCTTAACGACAAGTCGAGCTTTCTTAATGGTGACATTTACCATCATTGTCCGTCTTCCTTTTGAAATCCATCTGTACTCATTAGCCTTACGACCATCGAGCCGTTCTGCCAAAGTCTACACTTTGTTTTCATACATGGATCCTCTCTCGGATTTTATGGCCTCAAGCCATTTATCGGAATCCGGGCCCACCATTGCTTCTCCATAGCTCGTAGGTTCATTGTTGTCCAGCAACATGACTTCCAAGACAGGATTACATACCACTCTGATGTAGTACGTATCCTTGTCATCCCACGAGGTTTGGTAGTGACTTGATCCGAAGTTTCATGATCAACATCACAAGCTTCCACTTCAATTGGTGTAGGTGCCACAGGAACAACTTCCTGTGCCCTGCCACACACTAGTTGAAGAGACGGTTCAATAACCTCATCAAGTTTCCACCATCCTCCCACTCAATTCTTTCGAGAGAAACTTTTCCTCAAGAAAGGACCCGATTCAAGAAACAATCCATATTGCTTTCGGATCTGAATTAGGAGGTATACCCAACTGTTTTGGGTTTCCTATGAAGATGCATTTTATCCGCTTTGGGTTCGAGCTTATCAACCTGAAACTTTTTCATATAAGCGTCGCAGCCCCAAACTTTTAAGAAACGACAACTTAGGTTTCTCTAAACCATAATTCATACGGTGTCATCTCAACGGAATTACGTGGTGCCCTATTTAAAGTGAATGTGGTTGTCTCTAATGCCTAACCCATGGACAATAGTGGTAATTCAATAAGAGATATCATGGTACGCACCATATCCAATAGGGTGCAACTATGATGTTCGGACACACCATCACACTATGGTGTTCCAGGCGGTATTAATTGTGAAACAATTTCCACAATGTTTTAATTGTGTGCCAAAACTCGTAACTCAGATATTCATCTCTATGATCGTATCATAGACATTTTATCCTCTTGTCACAATGATCTTCTACTTCACTCTGAAATTACTTGAACCATTCAATAATTCAGACTTGTGTTTCATCAAGTAAATATTCTCAACATCTACTCGAATCATCTGTGAAGTAAGAACATAACGATATTCACTGCATGCCTTAGCACTTATTGGACTGCACACATCAAAATGTGTTACTTCCAACAAGTTGCTATCTTGTTCCATCTTATTGAAACTGAGGCTTTTCAGTCATCTTGCCTATGTGGTATGATTTGCATATCTCAAGTGATTCAAAATCAAGTGAGTCCGAACGGTCCATTTGCATGGAGTTTCTTCATGCATATACACCAATAGACATGGTTCGCATGTCTCAAACTTTTCAAAAACGAGTGAGTCCAAAGATCCATCAACATGAAGCTTCTTCATGCGTTTTATACCATTATGACTTACATGGCAGTGCCACAAGGAAGTGGTACTATCATTACTATCTTATATCTTTTGGCATGAAAATGTGTATCACTACGATCGAGATTCAATTAAACCATTCAGGTTTAATACTAATCTTGATGGTAGAGGGAGCGTGCGATGTTTGATCACATCAAACTTGGAAACATTTCCAACACATATCGTCAGCTCACCTTTAGCTAGTCTCCGTTTATTCCGTAGCTCTTTATTTCGAGTTACTAACACTTAGCAACTGAACCGGTATCTAATACCCTGGTGCTACTAGGAGTACTAGTAAAGTACACATCAACACAATGTATATCCAATATACTTCTATCGACCTTGCCAGCCTTCTTATCTACCAAGTATCTAGGGTGGTTCCGCTTCAGTGTCCGTTCCTCTCATTACAGAAGCACTTAGTCTCGGGTTTGGGTTCAACCTCGGGTTTCTTCACTGGTGCAGCAGCTGATTTGCCGTTTCATGAAGTATCCCTTCTTGCCCTTGCCCTTCTTGAAACTAGTGGTTTCACCAACCATCAACAATTGATGCTCCTTCTTGATTCCTACTTTCGCGGTGTCAAACATCGTGAATACCTCAAGGATCATCATATCTATCCTTGATATGTTATAGTTTATCACGAAGCTTTAGCAGCTTGGTGGCAATGACTTTGAAGAAACATCACTATCTCATCTGGAAGATCAACTCCCATTCGATTCAAGTGATTGTTGCACTCAGACAATCTGAGCACAAGCTCAACGATTGAGCTTTTCTCTCTTAGTTTGCAGGTTAAGAAAATCGTCGGAGGTCTCATACCTCTTGACGTGGGCACGAGCCTGAAATCATAATTTCAGCCTTCGAAACATCTCATATGTTCCGCGACGTTTTGAAAACGTCTTTGGTGCCTCTACTCTAAACCGTTTAACTGAACTATCACGTAGTTATCAAAACGTGTATGTCCGATGTTCGCAACATCCACAGACGACGTTTGGGGTTCAGCACACTGAGCGGTGCATTAAGGACATAAGCTTTCTACTGATCGCATAATCGCTACTATCAACTTTCAACTATATTTTCTCTAGGAACATATCTAAACAGTGGAACTAAAGTGCGAGCTACGACATAATTTGTAAAAAGTCTTTTGACTATGTTCAGGATAATTAAGTTCATCTTATGAACTCCCACTCAGATAGACATCCCTCTAGTCATCTAAGTGATTACATGATCCGAGTCAACTAGGTCGTGTCCGATCATCACGTGAGACGGACTAGTCATCATCGGTGAACATCTTCATGTTGATCGTATCTACTATACGACTCATGCTCGACCTTTCGGTCTCCGTGTTCCGAGGCCATGTCTGCACATGCTAGGCTCGTCAAGTTAACCCTAAGTGTTTTCGCTGTGTAAAACTATCTTACACCCGTTGTATGTGAACGTAAGAATCCATCACACCCGATCATCACGTGGTGCTTAGAAGCGACGAACTGTGGCAACGGTGCACAGTTAGGGGAGAACACTTCTTGAAATTTTGTAAGGGATCATCTTATTTACTACCGTCGTCCTAAGTAAACAAGATGCATAAACATGATAAACATCACATGCAATCAAATAGTGACATGATATGGCCAATATCATTTTGCTCCTTTTGATCTTCATCTTCGGGGCTCCATGATCATCATCGTCACCGGCATGACACCATGATCTCCATCATCGTGTCTTCATGAAGTTGTCACGCCAACGACTACTTCTACTTCTATGGCTAACGCGTTTAGCAATAAAGTAAAGTAATTACATGGCGTTGTTCAATGACACGCAGGTCATACAATAAATTAAGACAACTCCTATGGCTCCTGCCGGTTGTCATACTCATCGACATGCAAGTCGTGAATCCTATTACAAGAACATGATCAATCTCATACATCACATATATTCATCACATTCTTGTTGGCCATATCACATCACAAAGCATACCCTGCAAAAACAAGTTAGACGTCCTCTAATTGTTGTTTGCATGTTTTACGTAGCTGCTATGGGTTTCTAGCAAGAACGTATCTTACCTACGCAAAACCACAACGTGATATGCCAATTGCTATTTACCCTTCATAAGGACCCTTTTCATCGAATCCGTTCCGACTAAAGTGGGAGAGACTGGCACCCGCTAGCCACCTTATGCACCAAGTGCATGTCAATCGGTGGAACCTGTCTCACGTAAGAGTACGTGTAAGGTCGGTCCGGGCCGCTTCATCCCACAATACCGTCGAAACAAGATTGGACTAGTAACGGTAAGCATATTGAACAAAATCAATGCCCACAACTACTTTGTGTTCTACTCGTGCAAAGAATCTACGCAATAAACCTGGCTCATGATGCCACTGTTGGGGAACGTAGCAGAAATTCAAAATTTTCCTACGTGTCACCAAGATTTATCTATGGAGAGACCAGCAACGAGTAGAAAGAGAGTGCATCTACATACCCTTGTAGATCGCTAAGCGGAAGCGTTCAAGTGAACGGGGTTGATGGAGTCGTACTCGTCGTGATTCAAATCACCGATGATCCTAGTGCCGAACGGACGGCACCTCCGCGTTCAACACACGTACAGCCCGGTGACGTCTCCCACGCCTTGATCCAGCAAGGAGAGAGGGAGAGGTTGAGGAAGACTCCATCCAACAGCAGCACAACGGCGTGGTGGTGGTGGAGGAGCGTGGCAATCCAGCAGGGCTTCGCCAAGCACCATGGGAGAGGAGGAGTAGGAAGAGAGGTAGGGCTGTGCCAGAACTTCGTCTATAGCTCCCATGCGCCTCCCCACTATATATAGGGGTGGAGGGGCTGGTTTCTTGCCCTCCAAGTCCATTGGGGCGTTGGCCAAGGTGGGAGGAAAGAAATCTCATTATTTCCTTCCCCACCGATTGTTATCCCCCCTTTTTAGGGATCTTGATCTTATCCCTTTGGGATATGATCTTATTCCTTCTAAGGGGGGATCTTGGTGCGCCTTGACCAGGGGTGTGGGGCCTTGCCCCCACTACCCACGTCCATGTGGGTCCCCCCATGCAGGTGGGCCCCACTCCGGAACCTTCTAGAACCTTCCCGGTACAATACCGAAAAATCCCGAACATTTTCCGGTGGCCAAAATAGGACTTCCCATATATAAATCTTTACCTCCGGACCATTCCGGAACTCCTCTTGACGTCCGGGATCTCATCCGGGACTCCGAACAACATTCGGTAACCACATACAAACTTCCTTTATAACCCTAGCGTCATCGAACCTTAAGTGTGTAGACCCTACGGGTTCGGGAGACATGCAGACATGACCGAGACGTTCTCCGGTCAATAACCAACAGTGGGATCTGGATACCCATGATGGCTCCCACATGTTCCACGATGATCTCATCGGATGAACCACGATGTCAAGGACTTAATCAATCCCGTATTCAATTCCCTTTGTCTATGGGTATGTTACTTGCCCGAGATTCGATCGTCGGTATCCAATACCTTGTTCAATCTCGTTACCGGCAAGTCACTTTACTCGTTCCGTAACACATCATCCCGTGATCAACTCCTTGGTCACGTTGCGCATATGATGATGTCCTACCGAGTGGGCCCAGAGATACCTCTCCGTTTACACGGAGTGACAAATCCCAGTCTCGATCCGCATAAAACAATAGATACTTTCGGAGATACCTGTAGTGCACCTTTATAGTCACCCAGTTACGTTGTGACGTTTGATACACCCAAAGCACTCCTATGGTATCCAGGAGTTACACGCTCTCATGGTCGAAGGAAGAGATACTTGACATTGGCAAAGCTCTAGCAAATGAACTACACGATCTTTTGTGCTAGTATTAGGATTGGGTCTTGTCCATCACATCATTCTCCTAATGATGTGATCCCGTTATCAACGACATCCAATGTCCATAGCCAGGAAACCATGACTATCTGTTGATCACAACGAGCTAGTCAACTAGAGGCTCACTAGGGACATATTGTGGTCTATGTATTCACACGTGTATTACGATTTCCGGATAATACAGTTATAGCATGAATAAAAGACTATTATCATGAACAAAGAAATATAATAATAACACTTTTATTATTGCCTCTAGGGCATATTTCCAACAGTTGGGCCTCCAAGTGCAGAGGTTTGTAGGACAGTAGAAAATTTCCCTCAAGTGGATGACCTAAGGTTTATCAATCCGTAGGAGGCATGGGATGAAGATGGTCTCTCTCAAGCAACCCTGCAACCAAATAACAAAGAGTCTCTTGTGTCCCCAACACACCCAATACAATGGTAAATTGTATAGATGCACTAGTTCGGCGAAGAGATGGTGATACAAGTGGTATATGGATGGTAGATAAAGGTTTTTGTAATCTGAAAATATAAAAACAGCAAGGTAACTAATGATAAAAGTGAGCACAAACGGTATTGCAATGTGTTGAAACAAGGCCTAGGGTTCATACTTTCACTAGTGCAAGTCCTCTCAACAATAATAACATAATTGGATCACATAACTATCCCTCAACATGCAACAAAGAGTCACTCCGAAGTCACTAATAGCGGAGAACAAACGAAGAGATTATGGTAGGGTACGAAACTACCTCAAAGTTATTCTTTCCGATCAATCTGTTGGGCTATTCCTATAAGTGTCACAAATAGCCCTAGAGTTCATACTAGAATAACACCTTAAGACACAAATCAACCAAAACCCTAATGTCACCTACATACTCCAATGTCACCTCAAGTATCCGTGGGTTTGATTATACGATATGCATCACACAATCTCAGATTCATTACTCAACCAACACATAGAACCTCAAAGAGTGCCCCAAAGTTTCTACCAGAGAATCATGACAAAAATGTGTGCCAACCCCTATGCATAGGTTCATGGGCGGAACCCGCAAGTTGATCACCAAAACATGCATCAAGTGAATCACGTGATATCCCATTGTCACCACAGATACGCACGACAAGACATACATCAAGTGTTCTCAAATCTTTAAAGACTCAATCCGATAAGATAACTTCGAAGGGAAACTCAATCCATTACAAGAGAGTAGAGGGGGAGAGGAAACATAAGATCCAACTATAATAGCAAAGCTCGCCATACATCAATATCGTGCCAAATCAAGAACACGAGAGAGAGAGAGAGAGAGAGAGAGAGATCAAACACATAGCTACTGGTACATACCCTCAGCCCCGAGGGAGAACTACTCCCTCCTCATCATGGAGAGCACCGGGATGATGAAGATGGCCACCGAAGAGGGATTCCCCCTCCGGCAGGGTGCCGAAACAGGTCTAGATTGGCTTTCGGTGGCTACGGAGGCTTCTGGCGGCGGAACTCCCGATCTATTGTGCTCCCTGGTCGTTTTAGGGTATATGGAGATATATAGGAGGAAGAAATACAACAGGAGAGCCACGAGGGTGGAGGGCGCGCCCCCTGCCTTGTGGCTTCCTCGTTGATCCCCTAACGTGCACTCCAAGTCTCATGTATTGCTTTCTTTCCAAAAATAACTTTTCCGAAGGTTTCATTCCGTTTGGACTCCGTTTGATATTCCTTTTCTTCGAAACCCTAAAACAAGGAAAAAACAGAGACTGGCACTCGGCTCTAGGTTAATAGGTTAGTCCCAAAAATCATATAAAATAGCATATAAATGCATATAAAACATCCAAGGTTGATAATATAATAGCATGGAACAATCAAAAATTATAGATACGTTGGAGACGTATCATCGGGCAAGTCAACCAAAGTCCATACTTTGTTCTCATACATGGATCCCATCTCAGATTTCATGGCCTCAAGCCATTTTGCGGAATCTGGGCTCACCATCGCTTCTTCATAGTTCGTAGGTTCATCATGGTCAAGTAACATGACTTCCAGAACAGGATTACTATACCACTCTGGTGTGTATCTTACTCTGGTTGACCTACGAGGTTCTTAACTTGATATAAAGTTTCATGATCATCATCATTAGCTTCCTCACTAATTGGTGTAGGTATCACAGGAATCGGTTTCTGTGATGAACTACTTTCCAATAAGGGAGCAGGTACAGTTACCTCATCAAGTTCTACTTTCCTCCCAGTCACTTCTTTCGAGAGAAACTCCTTCTCTAGAAAGGATCCATTCTTAGCAACAAATGTCTTGCCTTCGGATCTGTGATAGAAGGTGTACCCAATAGTTTCCTTTGGGTATCCTATGAAGACACATTTCTTCGATTTGGGTTCGAGCTTATCAGGTTGAAGTTTTTTCACATAACCATCGCAGCCCCAGACTTTAAGAAATGACAACTTTGGTTTCTTGCCAAACCACAGTTCATAAGGCGTCGTCTCAACGGATTTCGATGGTGCCCTATTTAACGTGAATGCAACCGTCTCAAAAGCATAACCCCAAAATTATAGTGGTAAATCAGTAAGAGACATCATAGATCGCACCATATCTAGTAAAGTACGATTACGACGTTCGGACACACCATTACGCTGTGGTGTTCCGGGTGGCGTGAGTTGCGAAACTATTCTGCATTGTTTCAAATATACACCAAACTCGCAACTCAAATATTCTCCTCCATGATCATATCGTAGAAACTTTATTTTCTTGTTACGATGATTTTCCACTTCACTCTGAAATTCTTTGAACTTTTCGAATGTTTCAGACTTATGTTTCATTAAGTAGATATACCCATATCTGCTCAAATCATCTATGAAGGTGAGAAAATAACGATACCCGCCGCGAGACTCAATACTCATTGGACCACATACATCAGTATGTATGATTTCCAATAAATCTGTTTCTCGCTCCATTGTTCCGGAGAACGGTGTTTTAGTCATCTTGCCCATGAGGCATGGCTCGCAAGTACCAAGTGATTCATAATCAAGTGATTCCAGAAGTCCATCAGTATGGAGTTTCTTCATGCGCTTTACACCAATATGACCTAAACGGCAGTGCCACAAATAAGTTGCACTATCATTATCAACTTTGCATCTTTTGGTTTCAACATTATGAATATGTGTATTACTACTATCGAGATTCAACACAAATAGACCACTCTTCAAGGGTGCATGACCATAAAAGATATTACTCATATAAATAGAACAACCATTTTTCTCAGATTTAAATGAATAAACGTCTTGCATCAAACAAGATCCAGATATAATGTTCATGCTTAACGCTGGCACCAAATAACAATTATTTAGGTCTAAAATTAATCCCGAAGGTAGATGTAGATGTAGCGTGCCAACGGCGATCACATCGACTTTGGAACCATTTCACACACGCATCGTCACCTCGTCCTTAGCTAATCTTCGCTCAATCTGTAGTCCCTGTTTCAAGTTGAAAATATTAGCAACAGAACCAGTATCAAATACCCAGGTGCTACTGCGAGCTCTAGTAAGGTACACATCAATAACATGTAAATCACATATACCTTTGTTCACCTTGCCATCCTTCTTATCCGCCAAATACTTGGGGCAGTTCCGCTTCCAGTGACCAGTCTGTTTGCAGTAGAAGCACTCAGTCTCAGGCTTAGGTCCAGACTTGGGTTTCTTCTCCTGAGCAGCAACTTGTTTGTCGTTATTTTTGAAGTTCCCCTTCTTCTTCCCTTTACCATTTTTCTTGAAACCAGTGGTCTTGTTGACCATCAACACTTGATGTTCTTTCTTGATTTCTACCTCCGCAGCCTTTAGCATTACGAAGAGCTCGGGAATTGTCTTATCCATCCCTTGCATATTATAGTTCATCACGAAGCTCTTGTAGCTTGTTGGCAGTGATTGAAGAATTCTGTCGATGACACTATCATCCGGAAGATTAACTCCCAGTTGAATCAAGTGATTGTAGTACCCAGACATTCTGAGTATATGTTCACTGACAGAACTATTCTCCTCCATCTTGCAGCTGTAGAACTTATTGGAGACTTCATATCTCTCAATCCGGGCATTTGCTTGAAATATCAACTTCAACTCCTGGAACATCTCATATGCTCCATGACATTCAAAACGTCGTTGAAGTCCCGGTTCTAAGCCGTAAAGCGTGGCACACTAAACTATCGAGTAGTCATCAGCTTTGCTCTGCCAGACGTTCTTAACGTCAGCAGTAGCATCTGCAGCAGGCATGGCACCCAGCGGTGCTTCCAGGATGTAATTCTTCTGTGCAGCAATGAGGATAATCCTCAAGTTATGGACCCAGTCCGTGTAATTGCTACCATCATCTTTCAACTTTGCTTTCTCAAGGAACGCATTAAAATTTAACGAAACAACAGCACGAGCCATATATCTACAACAACATAGACAAGCAAAATACTATCAGGTACTAACTCCATGATAAATTTAAGTTCAATTAATCGTATTACTTTGGAACTCCCACTTAGGTATATATCCCTCTAATCATCTAAGTGATCACGTGATCCAAATCAACTAAACCATAACCGATCATCACGTGAAATGGAGTAGTTTTCAATGGTGAACATCACTATGTTGATCATATCTACTATATGATTCACGCTCGAACTTTCGGTCTCAGTGTTCCGAGGCCATATCTGTATATGCTAGGCTCGTCAAGTTTAACCCGAGAATTCTGCGTGTGCAAAACTGGCTTGCACCCGTTGTATAAGAACGTTGAGCTTATCACACCCAATCATCACGTGGTGTCTCGGCACGATGAACTTTTGCAACGGTGCATACTTAGGGAGAACACTTGTATCTTGAAATTTAGTGAGAGATCATCTTATAATGCTACTATCAATCAAGCACAATAAGATGCATAAAGGATAAACATCACATGCAATCAATATAAGTGATATGATATGGCCATCATCATCTTGTGCCTGTGATCTCCATCTCCAAAGCACCGTCATGATCACCATCGACACCGGCTTGGCACCTTGATCTTCATTGAAGCATCGTTGTCGTCACGCCAATTATTGCCTCCACGACTCTTGCTACCGCTTAGTGATAAAGTAAAGCAATTACATGGCGATTGAATTTCATGCAATAAAGCGACAACCATATGGCTCCTGCCAGTTGCCGATAACTGTGTTACAAAACATGATCATCTCATACAATAAAATTTAGCATCATGTCTTGACCATATTGTTGGAAATATGCACTAGAGGCAATAATAAATTGATTATTATTATATTTCCTTGTTCATGATAATCGTTTATTATCCATGCTAGAATTGTATTGATAGGAAACTCAGATACATGTGTGGATACATAGACAACACCATGTCCCTAGTAAGCCTCTAGTTGACTAGCTCGTTAATCAATAGATGGTTACGGTTTCCTGACCATGGACATTGGATGTCGTTGATAACAGGATCACATCATTAGGAGAATGATGTGATGGACAAGACCCAATGCTAAGCCTAGCACAAGATCATGTAGTTCGTATGCTAAAGCTTTTCTAATGTCAAGTATCATTTCCTTAGACCATGAGATTGTGCAACTCCCGGATACCGTAGGAGTGCTTTGGGTGTGCCAAACGTCACAACGTAACTGGGTGGCTATAAAGGTACACTACGGGTATCTCTGAAAGTGTCTGTTGGGTTGGCACGAATCGAGATTGGGATTTTGTCACTCCGTGTAAACGGAGAGGTATCTCTGGGCCCACTCGGTAGGACATCATCATAATGTGCACAATGTGACCAAGGGGTTGATCACGGGATGATGTGTTATGGAACGAGTAAAGAGACTTACCGGTAACGAGATTGAACAAGGTATCGGTATACCGACGATCGAATCTCGGGCAAGTACCATACCGCTAGACAAAGGGAATTGTATACGGGATTGATTGAGTCCTTGACATCGTGGTTCATCCGATGAGATCATCGTGGAACATGTGGGAGCCAACATGGGTATCCAGATCCCACTGTTGGTTATTGACCGGAGAACATCTCGGTCATGACTACATGTCTCCCGAACCCGTAGGGTCTACACACTTAAGGTTCGATGATGCTAGGGTTATAAAGGAAGTTTGTATGTGGTTACCGAATGTTGTTCGGAGTCCCGGATGAGATCCCGGACATCACGAGGAGTTCCGGAATGGTCCGGAGGTAAAGATTTATATATAGGAAGTCCTGTTTCGGCCATCGGGACAAGTTTCGGGGTCATCGGTATTGTACCGGGACCACCGGAAGGGTCCCGGGGGCCCACCGGGTGGGGCCACCTGCCCCGGGGGGCCACATGGGCTGTAGGGGGTGCGCCTTGGCCTACATGGGCCAAGGGCACCAGCCCCTAGAGGCCCATGCGCCAAGATATAGGAAAAAGGGGAGAGTCCTAAAAGGGGAAGGCACCTCCGAGGTGCCTTAGGGAGGATGGACTCCTCCCCCCCTCTTAGCCGCACCCCTTCCTTGGAGGAAGGGGCAAGGCTGCGCCTCCCCCCTCTCCCCTGCCCCTATATATAGTGGAGGGGAGGGAGGGCATCCATACCTGAGCCCTTGGCGCCTCCCTCCCTCCCGTGACACCTCCTCCTCTCCCGTAGGTGCTTGGCGAAGCCCTGCAGGATTGCCACGCTCCTCCATCACCACCACGCCGTTGTGCTGCTGCTGGATGGAGTCTTCCTCAACCTCTCCCTCTCTCCTTGCTGGATCAAGGCGTGGGAGACATCGTCGAGCTGTACGTGTGTTGAACGCGGAGGTGCCGTCCGTTCGGCACTAGGATCATCGGTGATCTGAATCACGACGAGTACGACTCCATCAACCCCGTTCACTTGAACGCTTCTGCTTAGCGATCTACAAGGGTATGTAGATGCACTCTCCTTCCCTCGTTGCTAGTCTCTCCATAGATAGATCTTGGTGACACGTAGGAAAATTTTGAATTTCTGCTACATTCCCCAACAGTGGCATCATGAGCTAGGTCTATTGCATAGATTCTTTGCACGAGTAGAACACAAAGTAGTTGTGGGCATCGATATTGTTCAATATGCTTGCCGTTACTAGTCTTATCTTGATTCGGCGGCATCGTGGGATGAAGCGGCCCGGACCAACCTTACACGTATGCTTACGTGAGACCGGTTCCACCGACAAACATGCACTAGTTGCATAAGGTGGCTGGCGGGTGTCTGTCTCTCCCACTTTAGTCGGATCGGATTCGATGAAAAGGGTCCTTATGAAGGGTAAATAGCAATTGGCATATCACGTTGTGGTTCATGCGTAGGTAAGAAACGTTCTTGCTAGAAACCCATAGCAGCCACGTAAAACATGCAAACAACAATTAGAGGACGTCTAACTTGTTTTTGCAGGGTATGCTATGTGATGTGATATGGCCAAAAAGGATGTGATGAATGATATATGTGATGTATGAGATTGATCATGTTCTTGTAATAGGAATCACGACTTGCATGTCGATGAGTATGACAACCGGCAGGAGCCATAGGAGTTGTCTTTATTTATTTGTGACCTGCGTGTCAACTTAAACGTCATGTAATTACTTTACTTTATTGCTAACCGTTAGCCATAGTAGTAGAAGTAATAGTTGGCGAGGCAACTTCATGAAGACACGATAATGGAGATCATGATGATGGAGATCATGGTGTCATGCCGGTGACGATGATGATCATGGAGCCCCGAAGATGGAGATCAAAAGGAGCAAAGTGATGATGGCCATATCATGTCACTATTTGATTGCATGTGATGTTTATCATGTTTATACATCTTATTTGCTTAGAACGATGGTAGTAAATAAGATGATCCCTTACAACAATTTCAAGAAGTGTTCTCCCCTAACTGTGCACCGTTGCGACAGTTCGTGTTTCGAAGCACCACGTGATGATCGGGTGTTAGATTCTAATGTTCACATACAACGGGTGTAAGACAGATTTACACACGCGAAACACTTAGGGTTAACTTGACGAGCCTAGCATGTACAGACATGGCCTCGGAACACGGAGACCGAAAGGTTGAACATGAGTCGTATAGAAGATACGATCAACATGAAGATGTTCACCGATGATGACTAGTCCGTCTCACGTGATGATCGGACACGGCCTAGTTTGACTCGGATCATGTAATCACTTAGATGACTAGAGGGATGTCTATCTAAGTGGGAGTTCATAAGATGAACTTAATTATCCTGAACATAGTCAAAAGGTTTTTGCAAATTATGTCGTAGCTCACACTATAGTTCTACTGTTTAGATATGTTCCTAGAGAAAAATTAGTTGAAAGTTGATAGTAGCAATTATGCGGACTAGGTCCGTAAACTGAGGATTGTCCTCATTGCTTCATAGAAGGCTTATGTCCTTAATGCACCGCTCAGTGTGCTGAACCTCGAACGTTGTCTGTGGTTGTTGCGAACATCTGACATACACGTTTTGATAACTACGTGATAGTTCAGTTAAACGGTTTAGAGTTGAGGCACCAAAGACGTTTTTGAAACATCGCGAAACATATGAGATGTTTTGAGGGCTGAAATTGGGATTTCAGGCTCGTGCCCATGTCAAGAGGTATAAGACCTCCGATGACTTTCTTAACCTGCAAACTAAGGATAAAAGCTCAATTGTTGAGCTTGTGCTCAGATTGTCTGAGTACAACAATCATTTGAATCGAGTGGGAGTTGATCTTCCAGATAAGACAGTGATGGTTCTCCAAAGTCATTGCCACCAAGCTGTTAGAGCTTCGTGATGAACTATAACATATCAGGGATAGATATGATGATCCTTGAGGTATTCGCGATGTTTGACACCGCGAAAGTAGAAATCAAGAAGGAGCATCAATTGTTGATGGTTGGTGAAACCACTAGTTTCAAGAAGGGCAAGGGCAAGAAGGGATACTTCATGAAACGGCAAATCAGCTGCTGCTCTAGTGAAGAAACCCAAGGTAAAACCCAAACCCGAGACTAAGTGCTTCTGTAATAAGGGGAACAACCACTAGAGCAGAATTACCCTAGATACTTGGTAGATAAGAAGGCTGGCAAGGTCGACAGAAGTATATTGGATATACATTGTGTTAATGTGTACTTTGCTAGTACTCCTAGTAGCACCAGGGTATTAGATACCGGTTCGGTTGCTAAGTGTTAGTAACTCGAAACAAAAGGCTACGGAATAAACGGAGACTAGCTAAAGGTGAGCTGACGATATGTGTTGGAAGTTTTTCCAAGCTTGATATGATCAAGCATCGCACGCTCCCTCTACCAAAGAGATTGGTGTTAAACCTAAATAATTGTTATTTGGTGTTTGCGTTGAGCATAGACATGATTGGATTACGTCTATCGCAATACGGTTATTCATTTAAGGAGAATAATGGTTACTCTGTTTATTTGAATAATACCTTCAATGGTCTTACACCTAAAATGAATGGTTTATTAAATCTCGATCGTAGTGATACACATTTTCATGCCAAAAGATAGTAATGATAGTACCACTTACTGGTGGCACTGCCATGTAAGTCATATTGGTTTAAAACGCATGAAGAAGCTCCATGTTGATGGATCTTTGGACTCACTTGTTTTTGAAAAGTTTGAGACATGCGAACCATGTCTATTGGTGTATACGCATGAAGAAACTCCATGCAGATGGATCGTTTGGACTCACTTGATTTTGAATCACTTGAGATATGCAAATCATACCACATGGGCAGGATGACTGAAAAGCCTCGTTTTCAGTAAGATGGAACAAGATAGCAACTTGTTGGAAGTAACACATTTTGATGTGTACAGTCCAATGAGTGCTGAGGCATGCAGTGAATATCGTTATGTTCTTACTTCACAGATGATTCGAGTAGATGTTGAGTATATTTACTTGATGAATCACGAGTCTGAATTATTGAAAGGTTCAAGTAATTTCAGTGTGAAGTTGAAAGATCGTCGTGACAAGAGGATAAAAGATCTATGATATGATCATAGAGATGAATATCTGAATCACGAGTTTGGCACAGAATTAAGACATTGTGGAAATTGTTTCACAACTGATACAGCCTGGAACACCATAGTGTGATGGTGTGTCCAAACGTCATAGTTGCACCCTATTGGATATGGTGCATACCATGATGTCTCTTATCGAATTACACTATCGTTCATGGGTTAGGCATTAGAGACAACCACATTCACTTTAAATAGGGCACCACGTAATTCCGTTGAGATGACACCGTATGAATTATGGTTTAGAGAAACCTAAGTTGTCGTTTCTTAAAGGTTTGGGGCTGCGACGCTTATGTGAAAAAATTTCAGGATTGATAAGCTCGAACCCAAAGCGGAAGAAATGCATCTTCATAAGACACCCAAAACAGTTGGGTATACCTCCTGTCTCAGATCCGAAAGCAATAAGGGATTGTTTCTAGAATCAGGTCCTTTCTCGAGGAAAAGTTTCTCTCAAAAAGTTCAATTAATCGTATTACTTAGGAACTCCCACTTAGGTATATATCCCTCTAATCATCTAAGTGATCACGTGATCCAAATCAACTAAACCATAACCGATCATCACGTGAAATGGAGTAGTTTTCAATGGTGAACATCACTATGTTGATCATATCTACTATATGATTCACGCTCGAACTTTCGGTCTCAGTGTTCCGAGGCCATATCTGTATATGCTAGGCTCGTCAAGTTTAACCCGAGAATTCTGCGTGTGCAAAACTGGCTTGCACCCGTTGTATAAGAACGTTGAGCTTATCACACCCAATCATCACGTGGTGTCTCGGCACGATGAACTTTTGCAACGGTGCATACTTAGGGAGAACACTTGTATCTTGAAATTTAGTGAGAGATCATCTTATAATGCTACTATCAATCAAGCACAATAAGATGCATAAAGGATAAACATCACATGCAATCAATATAAGTGATATGATATGGCCATCATCATCTTGTGCCTGTGATCTCCATCTCCAAAGCACCGTCATGATCACCATCGTCACCGGCTTGGCACCTTGATCTTCATTGAAGCATCGTTGTCGTCACGCCAATTATTGCCTCCACGACTCTTGCTACCGCTTAGTGATAAAGTAAAGCAATTACATGGCGATTGAATTTCATGCAATAAAGCGACAACCATATGGCTCCTGCCAGTTGCCGATAACTGTGTTACAAAACATGATCATCTCATACAATAAAATTTAGCATCATGTCTTGACCATATTGTTGGAAATATGCACTAGAGGCAATAATAAATTGATTATTATTATATTTCCTTGTTCATGATAATCGTTTATTATCCATGCTAGAATTGTATTGATAGGAAACTCAGATACATGTGTGGATACATAGACAACACCATGTCCCTAGTAAGCCTCTAGTTGACTAGCTCGTTAATCAATAGATGGTTACGGTTTCCTGACCATGGACATTGGATGTCGTTGATAACGGGATCACATCATTAGGAGAATGATGTGATGGACAAGACCCAATGCTAAGCCTAGCACAAGATCATGTAGTTCGTATGCTAAAGCTTTTCTAATGTCAAGTATCATTTCCTTAGACCATGAGATTGTGCAACTCCCGGATACCGTAGGAGTGCTTTGGGTGTGCCAAACGTCACAACGTAACTGGGTGGCTATAAAGGTACACTACGGGTATCTCTGAAAGTGTCTGTTGGGTTGGCACGAATCGAGATTGGGATTTTGTCACTCCGTGTAAACGGAGAGGTATCTCTGGGCCCACTCGGTAGGACATCATCATAATGTGCACAATGTGACCAAGGGGTTGATCACGGGATGATGTGTTACGGAACGAGTAAAGAGACTTACCGGTAACGAGATTGAACAAGGTATCGGTATACCGATGATCGAATCTCGGGCAAGTACCATACCGCTAGACAAAGGGAATTGTATACGGGATTGATTGAGTCCTTGACATCGTGGTTCATCCGATGAGATCATCGTGGAACATGTGGGAGCCAACATGGGTATCCAGATCCCGCTGTTGGTTATTGACCGGAGAACATCTCGGTCATGACTACATGTCTCCCGAACCCGTAGGGTCTACACACTTAAGGTTCGATGATGCTAGGGTTATAAAGGAAGTTTGTATGTGGTTACCGAATGTTGTTCGGAGTCCCGGATGAGATCCCGGACGTCACGAGGAGTTCCGCAATGGTCCGGAGGTAAAGATTTATATATAGGAAGTCCTGTTTCGGCCATCGGGACAAGTTTCGGGGTCATCGGTATTGTACCGGGACCACCGGAAGGGTCCCGGGGGCCCACCGGGTGGGGCCACCTGCCCCGGGGGGGCACATGGGCTGTAGGGGGTGCGCCTTGGCCTACATGGGCCAAGGGCACCAGCCCCTAGAGGCCCATGCGCCAAGATATAGGAAAAAGGGGAGAGTCCTAAAAGGGGAAGGCACCTCCGAGGTGCCTTGGGGAGGATGGACTCCTCCCCCCCTCTTAGCCGCACCCCTTCCTTGGAGGAAGGGGCAAGGCTGCGCCTCCCCCCTCTCCCCTGCCCCTATATATAGTGGAGGGGAGGGAGGGCATCCATACCTGAGCCCTTGGCGCCTCCCTCCCTCCCGTGACACCTCCTCCTCTCCCGTAGGTGCTTGGCGAAGCCCTGCAGGATTGCCACGCTCCTCCATCACCACCACGCCGTTGTGCTGCTGCTGGATGGAGTCTTCCTCAACCTCTCCCTCTCTCCTTGCTGGATCAAGGCGTGGGAGACATCGTCGAGCTGTACGTGTGTTGAACGCGGAGGTGCCGTCCGTTCGGCACTAGGATCATCGGTGATCTGAATCACGACGAGTACGACTCCATCAACCCCGTTCACTTGAACGCTTCCGCTTAGCGATCTACAATGGTATGTAGATGCACTCTCCTTCCCTCGTTGCTAGTCTCTCCATAGATAGATCTTGGTGACACGTAGGAAAATTTTGAATTTCTGCTACGTTCCCCAACACATATCACATCACAACATGCCCTGCAAAAATAAGTTAGACGTCCTCTACTTTGTTGTTGCAAGTTTTACGTGGCTGCTACGGGCTGAGCAAGAACCGTTCTTACCTACGCATCAAAACCACAACGATAGTTCGTCAAGTTAGTGTTGTTTTAACCTTCAACAAGGACCGGGTGTAGTCACACTCGGTTCAACTAAAGTTGGAGAAACTGACACCCGCCAGCCACCTGTGTGCAAAGCACATCGGTAGAACCAGTCTCGCGTAAGCGTACGCGTAATGTCGGTCTGGGCCGCTTCATTCAACAATACCGCCGAACCAAACTGTGACATGCTGGTAAGCAGTATGACTTGTATCGCCCACAACTCACTTGTGTTCTACTCGTGCATATAACATCTACGCATAAACCTGGCTCGGATGCCACTGTTGGGGAACGTAGTAATTTCAAAAAAAATCCTACGCACACGCAAGATCATGGTGATGCATAGCAACGAGAGGGAAGAGTATCGTCCATGTACCCTCGTAGACTGTAAGCGGAAGCGTTATGAGACTGCGGTTGATGTAGTCGAACGTCATCATGATCCGACTGATCCAAGTACCGAACGCATGGCACCTCCGAGTTCAGCACACGTTCAGCTCGATGACGTCCCACGAACTCCGATCCAACAGAGCTTCATGGGAGAGTTCCGTCAGCACGACGGCGTGATGACGGTGATGATGTTGCTACTGATGCTGGGCTTCACCTAAGCACCACTACGATATGATCGAGGTGGATTATGGTGGAGGGGGGCACCGCACACGGCTAAGGGATCAATGATCAACTTGTGTCCTATAGGGTGCCCCTTCCCCGTATATAAAGGAGCAATAGGGGAGGCCGGCCGGCCCTCCTAGGGCACGCCAGGAGGAGGAGTCCTCCTCCTAGTAGGAGTAGGACTCCCCTTTCCTACTCCTACTAGGAGGAGGAAAGGAAGGGGGAAGGGGAGAAGGAAGGAGAGGGAGGAAAGGAGGCCCGGCCCCCTAGTCCAATTCGGTTTGGGCTAGGGGGGCCGCACGCCGTGCCTCCTCTCATCCACCACTTGGCCCATGAGGCCCAATACTTCTTCCCCGTATTCCGTAACTCCCCGGTACTCCGAAAAATACCCGAATCACTCGGAACCTTTCCGATGTCAGAATATAGTCGTCCAATATATCAATCTTTACGTCTCGACCATTTCGAGACTCCTCATCATGTCCCCGATCTCATCCGGGACTCCGAACTACCTTCGGTACATCAAATCACATAAACTCATAATACCGATCGTCACCGAAAGTTAAGCGTGCGGACCCTACGGGTTTGAGAACTATCTAGACATGACCGAGACACGTCTACGGTTAATAACCAATAGTGGAACTTGGATGTTCATATTGGCTCCTACATATTCTACGAAGATCTTTATCGGTCAAACTGCATAACAACATACGTTGTTCGCTTTGTCATCGGTATGTTACTTGCCCGAGATTCGATCATCGGTATCTCAATACCTAGTTCAATCTCGTTACCGGCAAGTATTTTTACTCGTTCCATAATGCACTATCCTGCAACTAACTCATTAGTTGCATTGCTTCCAAGGCTTATAGTGATGTGCATTACCGAGAGGGCCCAGAGATACCTCTCCGACAATCGGAGTGACAAATCCTATTCTCGATCTATGCCAACTCAACGAACACCATCAGAGACACCTGTAGAGCACCTTTATAATCACCCAGTTATGTTATGACGTTTGGTAGCACACAAAGTGTTCTTTTGGTAATCGGGAGTTGCATAATCTCATAGTCATAGGAACATGTATAAGTCATGAAGAAAGCAATAGCAGTAAACTAAACGATCAAGTGCTAAACTAACGGAATGGGTCATGTCAATCACATTATTCTCCTAATGATGTGATCCCATTAATCAAATGACAACTCATGTCTATGGCTAGTAAACTTAACCATCTTTGATCAAGGAGCTAGTCAAGTAGAGGCATCCTAGTGACACTATGTTTGTCTATGTATTCACACATGTATTATGTTTCCGGTTAATACAATTCTAGCATGAATAATAAACATTTATGATGATATGAGGAAATAAATAATAACTTTATTATTGCTTCTAGGGCATATTTCCTTCATTTTATGTCATGATTTTTTGTCATAGAAGTAGGACCCCACCACATCTATGATGATACCGGGTTTTGTCACAATTATCGTCATAGAAGTGTCATAAGTATGACAAAAAAATTCGTTTGGCCCAAACTGTCACGGATGTGTCTTTTTTTGTAGTGGAGGCTTATGTGTGATAGAGCGTATCATATCACGGGGTTTGGATGCACCGACAAAGTTTGCACCAACTCTCGAGGTGAGAAAGGGCAATGCATGGTACCAAAGAGGCTAGGAATGATGGAAGGGTGAGAGTGCGTATAATCCATGGACTCAACATTAGTCATAAAGAACTCACATACTTATTGCAAAAATCTACAAGTCATCAAAACCAAGCACTACGCGCATGCTCCTAGGGGGGTAGATTGGTAGGAAAAGACCATCGCTTGTCCTCGACCGCCACTCATAAGGAAAGCAATCAAAGAACACCCCATGCTTCAAATTTGTCACACAAATTTTACCATACGTGCATGCTACGGAACTTGCCAGCTTCAACACAAGTATTTCTCAATTCCACAATTACTCAACTAGCACAACTCTAATATTACCATCTTTATATCTCAAAACAACTATCAAGTATCAAGCTTCTCATAACATTTAATGCACTTTATATGAAAGTTTTTATTATATCCATCTTGGATGCCTATCATATTAGGACTAATTTCATAACCAAAGCAAATTACCATGCTGTTCTAAAAGACTCTCAAAATAATATAAGTGAAGCATGAGAGATCAATAATTTCTATAAAATAAACCACCACCATGCTCTAAAAGATATAAGTGAAGCACTAGAGCAAAATTATCTAGCTCAAAAGATATAAGTGAAGCACATAGAGTATTCTAATAAATTCAAATTCATGTGTATCTCTCCCAAAAGGTGTGTATAGCAAGGATCATTTTGGTAAACTAAAAAGCAAAGACTCAAATCATACAAGACGCCCCAAGCAAAACACATATCATGTGGTGAATAAAAATATAGCCTCAAGTAAAGTTACCGATGGAAGAAGACGAAAGAGGGGATGCCTTCTGGGGCATCCCCAAGCTTAGGCTTTTGGTTGTCCTTGAATTTTACCTTGGGGTGCCTTGGGCATCCCCAATCTTAGGCTCTTGCCACTCCTTATTCCATAATTCACCAAATCTTTACCCAAAACTTGAAAACTTCACAACACAAAACTTAAACAGAAAATCTCATGAGCTCCGTTAGTATAAGAAAACAAACCACCGCTTAAGGTACTTTAATGAACTCATTCTTTATTTATAATGGTCA
>NC_041390.1:76289026-76311781 GCF_002162155.2 Triticum dicoccoides
CAAAATAAGCAAACAACACACGAAAAACAGAATCTGTCAAAAATAGAAAAGTCTGTACTAATCTATAGGTTTCGAATACTTATGTAACTCCAAAAATCCTGAGAAATTAGGACGTCCTAAATAATTTGTATATTGATCTACTGCAGTTAGAATCAGTATTTTATCTCTCTCTGGTTAAAAATGGAAATTATTCTCGTGAGCGCATACTTTCTGTTTTTTTCAGCAAGATCAAATAACAATCATCCAAGAAGATCCTAAAGGCTTTGCTTGGCACAAACACTAATTAAAACATAAAAACACAATCATAACAGAAAATATATGATTTATTTATTACTAAACAGGAACAAAAAGCAAGGAACAAAAATAAAATTGGGTTGTCTCCCAACAAGCACTATCGTTTAACGCCCCTAGCTAGGCATAAAAACAAGAATAGATCTAGGTATTGTCATCTTTGGTATGCAATCCATATGTGGCTCTCATAATAGATTCATAAGGTAATTTAATTTTCTTTCTAGGAAAGTATTCCATGCCTTTCCTTAACGGAAATTGGAATCTAATATTTCTTTCTTTCATGTCAATAATTGCACCAATCGTTCTAAGGAAAGGTCTACCAAGAATAATAGGACATGTAGGATTGCAATCTATATTAAGAACAATGAAATCTTTGGGCACATAATTCCTATTTGCAACAATAAGAACATCATTAATCCTTCCCATAGGTTTCTTAATGGTGGAATCCGTGAGATGCAAATTTAAAGAACAATCATCAAATTCACGGGAACCTAACACATCACACAAAGTTTTTAGAATCGTGGAAGCACTAGCACCCAAATCACATAAAGCATAGCATTCATGATCTTTAATCTTAATTTTAATAGTAGGTTCCCACTCATCATAATGTTTTCTAGGGATAGAAACTTCTAATTCAAGTTTTTCTTCATGGGATTGCATTAAAGCATCAACGATATGTTTAGTAAAAGCTTTGTTTTGATCATAAGCATGAGGAGAATTTTAGCACGGATTGCAACAAGGAAATACAATCTATCAAAGAGCAATTATCATAATTAAATTCCTTGAAATCCAAAATAGTGGGTTCATTGCTATGTAAAATTTTGACCTCTTCAATCCCACTTTTACCAATTTTTGCATCAAGATCTAAAAACTCTGAATCATTGGGATGCCTTCTAACTAAAGTTGACTCATCTCCAGTCCCATCTTTATTAAGATTCATATTGGCAAACAAAGATTTAATAGGAGACACACCAATCACTTTTAGATCCTCATCATTATTATCCTCTAGATCTTCCGGTTTAGCGGCCATCTTATTAACTAAGGTGGCTTGCTTATCCAAAATTTGGCCTACTAAATTTTCAAGATGGGCAAACTGAGATTTCAAACCATAAAATTCCTAGACATATCATCAAGCTCTTTATTCATGTACTCCATAAAACTTTTTTGTTCTTTAAGCTCGTTTCTGAAGAAATTATTATGCTCAAATTGCAAAGACATGAAGCTTCTAACGTGGTTCTCAATTTCTTCCAACCTTCTAAGGTGAGGATCAACGTTTTTAGGCAAGGCCATCAGAGCAAGCAGACACACAAGAGACAAGCGAAAAGAGACGAAAGGAAGAAGGGCGAACAGAAAAGAGGCGAATAAAACGGCAAGGGTGAAGTGTGGGAGAGGAAAACAAGAGGCAAATGGCAAATAATGTAATGCGAGGGATAAGAGTTTGTGATAGGTACTTGGTATCTTGACTTGGCGTAGGTCTCCCCGGCAACGGCGCCAAAAATCCTTCTTGCTACCTCTTGAGCATGTGTTGGTTTTTCCTTGAAGAGGAAAGGGTGATGCAGCAAAGTAGCGTAAGTATTTTCCTTAATTTTTGAGAACCAAGGTATCAATCCAGTAGGAGACTACACGCAAGTCGCCTAGTACCTACACAAACAAATAAGAACCTCGCAACCAACGCAATAAATGGGTTGTCAATCCCTTCGCGGTCACTTACGAAAGTGAGATCTGATAGAGATAATAAGATAAATATTTTTGGTATTTTTGCTGTATAGATTGAAAAGTAAAGATTGCAAAATAAATGGCGACGGAAATAGCTAGTTGACGGGAAAATAATATGATGTAAAGTAGACCCGGGGGCCATAGGTTTCACTAGTGGCTTCTCTCAAGATAGCATATATCACGGTGGGTGAACAAATTACTGTTGAGCAATTGATAGAAAAGCGCATAGTTATGGTGATATCTAGGCATGATCATGAACATAGGCATCACGTCCGTGTCAAGTAGACCGAAATGATTCTTCATCTACTACTATTACTCCACACATCGACCGCTATCCAGCATGCATCTAGAGTGTTAAGTTCATAAGAACAGAGTAACGCATTAGGCAAGATGGCATGATGTAGAGGGATAAACTCAAGCAATATGATATAAACCCCATCTTTTTATCCTCGATGGCAACAATACAATAGTGCCTTGTTGCCCCTGCTATCACTGGGAAAGGACACCGTAAGATTGAACCCAAAGCTAAGCACTTCTCCCATTGCAAGAAAGATCAATCTAGTAGGCCAAACCAAACTGATAACTCGAAGAGACTTGTAAAGATATCAAATCATGCATATAAGAATTCAGAAAAGAATCAAATATTGTTCATAGATAATCTTAATCATAAACCCACAATTCATCGGATCACGGTAAACACACCGCAAAAAAGAATTACATCGAATAGACCTCCAAGAACATCGAGGAGAACTTTGTATTGAGATCCAAAGAGAGATAAGAAGCCATCTAGCTAATAATTATGGACCCGAAGGTTTGTGGTAAACTACTCACACATCATCAGAGAGGCTATGGTGTTGATGTAGAAGCCCTCCGTGATTGAATCCCCCTCTAGCAGATCGCCGAAAAAGGTCCCCAGATGGGATCTCACGGGTATAGAAGGTTGCGGCAGTGGAAAAGTGGTTTCCTGGCTCCCCTGGATGTTTTTAGGGTATAAGAGTATATATAGGCGAAATAAGTAGGTCCGTGCAGCTGCGAGGGGCCCACGAGGGTGGGGGGAGCGCCTGGCCCCCCTGGGCGCGCCGCCCTACCTCGTGGCCGCCTCGCTGCTTCCTTGACGTCCACTCCAAGTCTCCTGGATTGCGTTTGTTCCAAAAAAGATCCGCGCGAAGGTTTCATTCCGTTTGATATTTCTTTTTTGCGAAACACTGAAATAGGCAAAAAAGCAACAATTTGCACTGGGGCTTCGGTTAATAGGTTAGTCCCAAAAATAATATAAAAGTGCATAATAAAGCCCATTAAACATCCAAAACATATAATATAATAGCATGGAACAATAAAAAATTATAGATACGTTGCAGACGTATCAGCGCGCGGCCTCCCCTTGTGGCCCTTCTCTCCTTTCCACTAAGGCCCATGAAGGCCCAATACTTCCCCCAGCGAATTTCCGTAACTCTCTGGTACTCCAAAAATACCCGAACCACTCAGAACCTTTCCGATGTCCGAATATAGCCTTCCAATATGTCGATCTTTACGTCTCGACCATTTCGAGACTCCTCGTCATGTCCTTGATCTCATCTGGGACTCCGAACAACCTTCGGTACATCAAATCACATAACTCATAATACAAATCGTCATCGAACGTTAAGCGTGCGGACCCTACGGGTTCGAGAACTATGTAGACATGATCGAGACACATCTCCAGTCAATAACCAATAGCGGAACCTGAATGCTCATATTGGTTCCTATATATTCTACGAAGATCTTTATCGGTCAAACCGCACAACAACATACGTTGTTCCCTTTGTCATCGGTATGTTACTTGCCCGAGATTCGATCGTCGGTATCATCATACCTAGTTCAATCTAGTTACCGGCAAGTATCTTTACTCGTTCCGTAGTGCATCATCCCGCAACTAACTCATTAGTTACATTGCTTGCAAGGCTTATAGTGATTTGCATTACCGAGAGAGCCCAGAGATACCTCTCCGACAATCGGAGTGACAAATCCTAATCTCAATATACAACAAACACCATCGGAGACACCTGTAGAGCATCTTTATAATCACCCAGTTACATTGTGACGTTTGATAGCACACTATGTGTTCCTCCGGTATTCGGGAGTTGCATAATCTCATAGTTATAGGAACATGTATAAGTCATGAAGAAGGTAATAGCAATAAACTAAACGATCATAGTGCTAAGCTAAGGGATGGGTCTTGTCCATCACATCATTCTCTAATGATGTGATCTCGTTCATCAAATGATAACACATGTCTATGGTTAGGAAACTTAACCATCTTTAATTAACGAGCTAGTCAAGTAGAGGCATAGAAGGGACACTATGTTTGTCTATGTATTCAGACATGTACTAAGTTTCCGGTTGATACAATTCTAGCATGAATGATAAACATTTATTATGATATAAGGAAATATAAATAACAACTTTATTATTGCCTCTAGGGCATATTTCCTTCAGCTTGGCCTTATACCCGCGGGCCTGCCCACTACAAAGGCTCTTGGAAAGACTTCCTGGTTAATGTAGGACGGACGGTGAGGGCTCCCTAAGTTCAGAGCTTCCGGCTAAGTCTTGTATGTGGCTTGTGGCTTGTGGCTTGTGTTTGTCTCCTGAGGCTCATCTACCACTCGTGTGTCTGCGCAGTCCGAGGTTTAATGTCATGTCGCCTGCAGGTGGAAACGTCACGAGCCAGTTTCGTCTTGTCTTGCTAGATCGGGCTACTAGACTGTTGGTTCCGGCTCATCATGATGAGGACACCTCGAATCCCTCATCCCCATCTCGCGAAATGTGAAACCACATAGGACGTGGGGCTCGTGTCGTGTCGTGAGGCTCGCCGAATTACAGTAACCGCCACGACTCTAAAAGGGGGGAAAAGAGGATAAGTTTCCTTCTGCTTCCTTCTTCTTCATCCCCGCGCATTCTGTCTATTCGCCTCTTCCACCATTGCCACGCTCCACGCAGCTTGCACACCTCCCTTCTTCAATTCTATGCACCCGTCGAGATGGCCAAGACTAAGGCCGGTCAGTGGCAGACCCGCGTCTAGAGCTCCACCCAAGCGATCGTGCCCGCAGAGCGGAAGCAGAAGAGGACCACTACCGATGGTGAGCCGAAGAAGTGGGTGGTGAACGAAACCAGGAGGAAGTGGTTCCCGTCGGCTGCCTGCATTGAGGAGCTCGACCAACTGGTGTCGGAGAAACCAATGCCGGTGGATCTGGTGCACAGGATTATCAGGAATGAAGCTCCGACCGACGGCGAGCACGTGCTCCATCGAGAGTTTTTTGGGCGAGGGCTCAACTTCCCACTGCATAGGAGACCACCCTTTCCTTCGCTCTTATTGTGTTTGATTGTCAGGTTATGTGCGGTGACCACTGGATGCCGAGCGGATTAAAATCAACACTGATGCAGGTATATCCACGGAGGCACACCTGTGAGGTGTGTGTGGGGGGGTGGGGGGGGGTCGCTAGATCCCCCTCGGCCTTCTTGGGCGCTTGGATCAAGCCATGACAGAGCATTATAGATCCACTTGCTGCGGAGGCCTTTGCTCTTCGTGAAGGTGTGTTGTTTGCCAAGCTTTGATGGTTTCCGTACGTGTGGAGGTGGAGATTAATAGCTTAGAAGGGGTGGTGAACCTCTGAAACTCACGCTGTTCTTCGTGCTCTATTACATCGCCAATACATATTTAAGAGCTAACTTTACAGCACATTTTATGCTATGCAAGTTTGTTTGCACTTGTGACGGAGCGTTGGACGAACTCCCGTGGTTTTTTCTTTGGGGGGGTTGGTTTTCTGTCACCAGCCGCGTATGAATAAAGTGTTTTAGTTGCTAAAAAAAGACATGTTTTGAACAGAAGAGAAGGCCACTCGAGTCTCGAGGAAGATCTGACAAAGTCAGTGAGAGGAAAAAACCGCCCAAAGCTTCCACGTGGAGCCCGCGGTGGGTCCAGGCGTCACCACGCGTACGTGGCGTCCTCCCGTTGGCCAACATCCCGTCCAAGCAGCCCCTGATTGGCCGGAACGACTCACGCCACGTCTCGTGGCACAGCCTCCCCGCCCAGCGCATCTCGGCCGTCGCAACCTCCACCCCGCCTCATCCCAGCCGTCCAGCCCCTCCGCATCGCCCCTTCAATTACGCCCGTCTCCTCCCCCAGCCTCGGTCGCTTCGAAGATCGACACCAGTGGAAGTTCCAGAGAGATCGCGGGGGAGGAGGATGATGGGAGGGCGCGCGGTGCTCCTGCTGGTTATCTCGGCGCTGTTCGCGCAGATCGGCGCGTCGGATCCGGTAATTGATCTCTCCGTCTCCGTGCCGCCGCATCCAGTTCTTTCTGTTTGCTTAATTTTGGGTGAGATTTGTGATGTTTTGCGTGTGGTTTTGCAGCTATTCCACGAGTCCTTCAACGAGAGCTTCGACGGGAGCTGGATCGTGTCCGGCAAGGAGGAGTATAAAGGTAATTCTCTCGCCTTTACATTGTTTGCCTGCCTGTTTTGTTACATCTGTGAGAGATCCGTGCGTGGGTTTAGCGGGTGGTTGGGTTTCTGATCTGTTACGCGCGATGTTCCACTGGCTTATGAGGTTCTGAATCTGATCTACTAATTTTGTGAGACGATTTTATGTGGAATTCGATGCAATGGTTTAGTTGAGGCAGTGAGGAATTATCCCAAGCGATGCGTTTGGGGGCGGTGAGATCCAGAACATGTTACATGTTGTGCCGCACGTATCAGGCAGATATTGCCTTTGTTCCTATCGTACCTATGGTGATGCGTTAGTGCGGATCCGCTACGCTTCCTCTGCCATGGGCTTGTTGGTGATGATAAGCGCTCAACAGTTGTTAGCTTGTTAGTAGTCAGTTCGGCATTTCAGTATGGTAGAACAATGCGGAGGAACGAAGGCAGTATGTTTTGAGTCTGTATATCAATATCCACATGATTCTGCATCAGGTTAATTAAAATTGTTGCTCTATGTTCCATTTCCTTGCAAGCATGTCATATGGTCGACGGAAAATGCAGCACCTTGCTCTTAACCATGTAACATTACTAGGTGATTTATGGCTTGGCAACCTTATGACTTGATTTTTTTGATCGGGATTCTGATGATACAAATGGAATGGTGATTTGTGATGGTATACCGTTAGTAGATTGCTAGCTGTAGAATCATGTTCTTTGCAAGTCTTGTCTTACAGTTCATTCATGTTCATGCCCTCTTTCCCCCCTAATGAATTGGGGTTATGTGTTGAACTTATGCTTCTTGTTCTTTGATTGTATGCGTTGTTTCCCATGCCTTTCCTAGTTTAGGTTTTGCCAGGCAGCTAGCTTGATGTTGTCCATTGGACTCCATTTCCTGTCAAAATTTGTTGTTCCCCAATACTTTTTGTATAGCACTTATATGTATCAAGTGTTGATATAATCTGCCATGCAGGTGTATGGAAGCACGCAAAGAGTGATGGCCATGAAGACTATGGTCTCCTTGTTAGTGAGCCTGCCAGGAAATATGCCATAATCAAAGAACTTGATCACCCGGTTATTTTGAAGGATGAGACAGTTGTCCTGCAGTTTGAAGTGAGGCTTCAGAATGGCCTTGAGTGTGGAGGTGCTTATATCAAGTACATCCGTCCTCAGGCTACCGGATGGAACGCCAAGGACTTTGATAATGATACTCCGTACACAATTATGTTTGGTCCTGACAAGTGTGGTTCAACAAACAAGGTTCACTTCATCCTGAAGCACAAGAACCCTAAGACTGGCAAATACGTTGAACATCACCTCAAGTCCCCACCCTCTGTCCCATATGACAAGCTCTCTCATGTCTACACGGCTATCTTGAAGCCGGATAACGAGGTCAGAATTTTGGTGGATGGGGTGGAGAAGAGCAAAGCAAACTTCCTGTCTGCTGATGATTTTGAGCCGGCACTTATTCCATCAAAGACTATTCCTGACCCTGACGACAAGAAGCCAGAGGACTGGGACGAGAGAGCTAAGATCCCTGATCCAGTTGCGGTGAAGCCCGATGACTGGGATGAGGATGCCCCAATGGAAATTGTGGATGAGGAGGCCACCAAGCCAGAAGGATGGTTGGATGATGAGCCTGAGGAAATTGATGATCCAGAGGCTGCTAAGCCTGAGGACTGGGATGATGAGGAGGATGGCGAATGGGAGGCACCCAAGATGGACAACCCCAAGTGCGAAGTGGCACCTGGATGTGGTGAATGGAAGAAGCCGATGAAGGATAACCCTGCCTACAAGGGCAAGTGGCATGCCCCCCTGATTGACAACCCCAACTACAAGGGAATCTGGAAGCCCCAAGAAATCCCCAACCCAGAGTACTTTGAGCTTGACAAGCCTGACTTTGACCCAATTGCCGCTATTGGAATTGAGATCTGGACAATGCAGGATGGCATCCTATTTGACAACATTCTTATTGCCGATAATGAGAAGGTAGCCACCTCTGTCCGGGAGAAGACATGGAAGCCCAAGTTTGATGCCGAGAAGGAAAAACAGAAGGCTGAGGAGGCTGCAGCAGGTGCATCAGAGGGCCTTTCTGAAATCCAGGTAATTCATTCTTCTGGCGTTTTCCAGACATTATGTTTGACATTCCTTCAGTGAAGTAACGAACTTTTCTTGACATTGTCAAACTCATGTTTTGTTCCATATCTCCAGCAAATATTTTTTACTGAATCCTTCATTGTATCTCTGCTTGCATGTTATCACTGACTGATTTGGTATGCACACTGCAGAAGAAGATCTTCGACATTTTGTACAAAGTTGCAGACATCCCGTTCTTGGAACCATACAAGACCAAGATCATTGTAGGGCTCAAAATCCTTTCTTATGTCCTGTGTTCAAACAGTTTGGTGTCTTCTCTGAAAAATGACATCTAATTTCTCTTTGTTTCCCAGGATGTGATTGAGAAGGGAGAGACACAGCCAAACATTACAATTTCGATTTTGGCCTCGGTTATCGTCGTCATTGTGACTGTACTCTTCAGAGCCCTGTTTGGTGGCAAGAAGCCAGTGGTACCATATTCTCTTGACACCTGCCATTGCTGTATACTGCTTAAAACCTGAACCAAACGACTGATCGTAGCTTCTGCTTCTTTCAGGCACCTGTGAAGCCTGCTGCTGAGACCAAGAAGCCCAGTGCCGTCGTACCTGATGCCGCCGCTGGAAGCAGCGGCGACAAGGAGGATGACAAGGATGCACCGCGCCGAAGGTCGCGAAGAGACGCATAAACTAACTCTTGGTGCCTTCACATTTTGAAGGACTCGGTTATAGCCTTTTTGAGAGTGTATAATCGAACCCTCTGCTGCTAGTAGCAACCTCTAGTTTTAAGTCGCTTGACATTACGAGCCGGCGAAGCTCGTGTTGTTCGGTTGTTTGTGTGCTGTCCTGAATCAGCTAGAAGAGATGTCTTTTTTTCCTTTCCTTTTGTTTTTTATTTCTTTTGTTTTATATCAGATGAAACATGAAGCTTGTGTTCGGTTGTTTGTGTGCTGTGCTAAATCAGGTACTCCCTCCGATCCATATTTAGTAGAAATTACTGCTTTTCATTCAGTTGAGTTGGTACCTAAGGTTAAATTAGAAGCGACCTTTTTGGTAGCTGCTCTACGAGTTGAAGGTGTCTCGGTTGACGAGTCTTTGTTAGCTTTACCAGATTGCAGCTATCTGCTTCCATCGGGCAATTGTCTCAAATTTTGCCACTAGTGGGACATTTGGTTTGCCAGTGAGTATTTGAAATGATTAAGTGGTGAGTGCAGTTCAAGTGATCATCATCTTGTATTTTCTCAATATATTTTTCTGATGGTAGCTGACAGGCATATAACTGATGATGTCTGAGGGAAGTGGAGTCATTTCCCTTCCAGACGCCTGTGTGGTCTTGTGCAAAGAGGTGGTTGAGGCACAAATTTCAACTCTTTCAGAGCAACTCCAACGGCCCGATCCAAACGGACGGTACTTTTGTTCGTTTTTTGTTTGTTTATTAGGCCAGCCGCCCGCCCGACGTCCGCCTTCTTTTAAATTTGAGTCGGCAGCGCGTCCAACGCACCGACCCATTTCATGACCGCGCGCGCTTAGATCATGCCAGCGACCATGTCGTCGCCCTGGTTTTGGCGCTCCAGTATGCGGGAAGATTCGCGCGCGCCGTGGCCGGCGCTTGTTATAAGAAGGCACTCCCTCCACACTTTGTCCGTCGCCCACTCGTCTCGTCCCCTCTCGCCGCCTCTGCGCCACCATGTCGATTCGCCGCCTGGGCGCTTTGGATTTTCGCGGAGTCCGCGAGCGCCGCTCTGGCGTCTTCTCCTCCGAAATCTGGTTTGGTGTGAAACGCCTCATCCTCGGCACCTTCGACACCGCAGAGGAGGCGGCCCGCGCGCACGACGTGGCGACGTGACGCCTCCTTAGGCCTCGTCAGCAGATGAATTTTCCTGACGTGTCAAGCCAGCGGGCGTATGATCTCGCGCCTCTCCCACGGCTTTTCATCGACGAAGATCGTCGTGTCCATCGAAGGCGGTAGCGTCGCCTTGCCAACGCCGAGATGGACGTGGAAGCCATGGTGGTGTGGCACGAACGCTTCCCGCAGGACATCGTCGACGAGCGTCAGTTCTATAAGCAAAGGAGGACGGAGAGGGAGGCGGGAAGGACGGAGCGAGCCGCCTATCGGGAGGACAAGCGTGCGCGGAAGTAGGCCGCTCAATTGAAAATGAAGCTACGAGAAATGTCAGGTTGGGATTTCGAGGACGAGCAGTATGCTGACGCCTACATTCAGACGTCGGAGGAGGACATTACCGAGTCGGAGTCGGAAAGCGACGAGTAGTTGGTATTTTCTTTTATGTGTGTACGCTAGAAGTATCTATGCATCCTTTTCTATCCAAAAAAATGGCCGGCGGCGTCGGCGAAGAGGCAGGCGGGCGAGGGTGTGCTGTTGGATGTGGAGTGGCCAATGTGCCACCGACCAGCAGACCCGGGGAGAAGAGAGGGGGAGCGCGCGCGTCCGTCTCGTGTCCGCGCCGACGCAAATCCGGCTCAAAAATGGGTCGGGAATGGGTCGGCAGGCGGACGAAATCGGACGCGCGTCCGTTTGGGTCGGCGCGTTGGGCCGACTCTTCTGTCCGCGCCGACCCAAACGGACGGCGGCGGACGAAATGGGTCGCTCCATTGAAGTTGCTCTCATGCCCTTGTTTGATGTCATTTACTCCCATTCCTAAATATTTATCTTTTTAAAGATTTCAAATTGACTATCACATACAGACATATATTAGAGATATATTGAAGTGTAGATTCATTTATTTTGCTCCATATATAGTCACTTATTGAAATATTAGAAAGATAAATATTTAGAAACGAAAGGAGTATTAAGAATATTTAGATCGCTATTCTAGTAATTTAAACGCTCTTATATTTTGTTTACGGAGGGAGTGAAAAAAGTATAGATAACCCCCACAACTATTCCATTTGGATCACATAACCCCCTCATCTTTAAAACAGGGTTCTTAATCCCCTTAACTATTCCAAACCGGACAAATCACCCCCTAACCTTCACTTTAGCGGTATGGGACGGTGGTTTTGCATACGTGGCGTCTGGCTTGGGCCCGCCGGCTGGCCACGTCGGACAGGGGCTGCTGGGTGCGGTCTAAAACGACCCCCCCAGCCGGTTCGACCCAAATCAGCCGCCGCCGCCGCTTTTGTAGCTTTTGTACTGGAACGCAATGCTGTGTGAGCTTTGTACTGATTTTCAGATTTAAGATATGAGCACTGAACTGCAAAGAAATGTCATGTTTGTTCATTGTAATGTTCATTTCACAGCAAATTCAGAAGTTAACAACAATGTTACTGAATTTTATCGCAACTGTACAAATTAATGAGATCAAATTCAGAAATTTACAGCAATGAGTTAAACCTGACATATGACACTTTCGGTAAGCTTCATGTCACATAATAATCTTTACTCATAAGTTTCACATAATAATCTTTACTCATAAGTAATCAGACAAATGCTTAAGGTCTTTGACATACTAAACTAGATAAATGCTTAAGGTCTTTGACATACTAAACATCCACAAAAGGCCGGAGACACTCAATTTTCAGATGAACAAAATGCGCGCACACTGAAAAGCAAGCTGGGCATTCAATGTTCCCCAGTTAGAAACCATTGAAACCTGTTCTGACTTGGCACTTGCTGTGAGCCTGAAGTTACTTGAACTCTTGGAGCAGGCTGTGAGCTTGAACCTGCCCTGTTGTGATTCCTTCTCTGGGTTCCCCTTCCAACAGGTTGAGAAGCAGTTTTGGGCATTGAAGTTGGCCTTGCTGGACTATGCGCTGCTTGCTTCTTTGTCCTCTTTCCTGGGTGTGGCACTTGACAAACATAACTATTAGTACTATTTTTAGAAGTGAACAAATATTACTGTTAAAGTTCAGACATAACTAATTACCTGTGTGTTGTTTACTAAATCTTTTTGCTGATTTTTCCTTGCTCTTTTTGCTGCTCTTGTGTAGCTAGCATTTTGTTTCTGACCTTTATTTGGATTTTTCTCACAGGTTCTTTTGTTATGAGAAAAGCTCCCACACATAGAACATGCAATTTTAATGCCTTTCTTTGAAAGCTTGTTCCCCTGAGGTTTCTCACCTTCTTCTCTTCTTCTTTTTGTCTTCTTTCTTCCTGGCATTACCCTATGAGGAGGTGGATGAGGTTTTGGCATGTCAGCAACTGGCCAACTCTCTTTTCCCTCCACTGGTTGCAAGACATGGTTATATATCTTGTCGTACTCAGAGATCTTGTAGCATGGGGCAATGTAATCATCTATCAGTCCAGAGATTGTGTAAATTGCACTGATTGCATGGTGTACCTTCTCCATCTGAATCATCTAGCCAAGAGTTTTCAGGCACTGCCTTCATCATATGACATATCGTCATCACTTTCAAAGTATGGTGTACCTTCTCCATCTGAATCATCTAGCCAAGAGTTTTCAGGCACAATAAAATCATCAGACACATTGCATGTTTTGCCCTCATCTTCTCTCAACATGTTCTTTCTCACTTTCTCCTTCAATTCTTTTGCATATTTTCTCATCTCCAAGACCTCATCATCAGATGCTGAGCTGTTGCTTTCTGAAGGGGGGATAGCATAGTCACTATCAGATAAATCACTGCCACTATTTACTTCCTCCTCAACTACACTTGATTTTCCTCTACTAACTGTTAATTTAGATGTCCTTCTAGGCTGGTAATACATGTTGGAAAATTTCCAAGGTTCTGGTTCTTCCATGTGCCCCTCTGCACCTACATATTGGTGCTGCTCCTCTGCACCTACATATTGTTGCTGCTCCTCTGCATTTGCATGAACCTGCTGCTCCTCTGAATGTTGTTGCTGCTCTTCTCTAACTGAATTGTGCTGCTGCTCTTGTGCATACTCATCCTCCCAGTAACTGCTGCTCTTGCTGCTCTTCTCCATGCCTCAGATCTGTCCACAAAATTAAAAGAATCTGAATTAAAAAACACCCCTTCAATTTTAGTTCTAGTCGAATCAACCCTAAATCAAATAATTTGAGTGTACCATAATCAATTAATCGTACATATCATGGTGGCAGTAAACCAAATCAATAATTCCATACATGACAGACGTAAGATAATCTGGAACCAAAATCCATGAAATCCCCCAAACCCTGGAAACCCCAACCTAAAACAGAGAAAATACAAAGGTATTGCAACACATGTTTGGGCATCCATCTTCGGTGACTGACCTGCTCGCCGCGCCGCCGTCCGATACTCACTTCATGCCGCCGACCATCATCCCTAAACCTCGTCGCCGCCGTCTCTCAGAGAAGGAGATCGTGTTGGAGATGAAGAGAAGGGAGGCGAACAGGCTGGGTTTGGGTCGAACCGGCTCGGGGGCGTCGTTTTAGACCACACCCAGCAACCCTTGTTCCACGTGGCCAGCCTGTGGGCCCAAGCCAGATGCCACGTATGCAAAACCACCGTCCCATACCGCTAAAGTGAAGGTTAGGGGGTGATTTGTCCGGTTTAGGATAGTTTAGGGGATTAAGAACCCTGTTTTAAAGATGAGGGGGTTATGTGATCCAAATGGAATAGTTGTGGGGGTTATCTATACTTTTTTCCGGAGGGAGTAGTTTGCTCCCTCGTGACTCATGTTCAGAGGGACTGTTAGTAACGCCGTAGATCTCCAAGTATGCTTGCTTCCCCACCCCCATGGTGCGAAGCCTCGATTCAGTTTGTTGTGTCACGTACTTGCTGGACTACATACGCATTTTGCAGGTAAAAGCGAGCCAACAGGGTCTGTTCGTTCTCTGAATTTACGAGCTGAACCGGTTCCTTCTTCGCCTCTAGGGACCGGCGATCCGTTTGCTTCAAGTTCCTAAGGTGGTAGATGTGTCTGTTTCCTGCTCGGTAATAACCTGTACAATGGTACTTTTTTAGGACTGTCAGATAAGATAAACTAGATAATATCCCGTGCATTGCGACGGGAATTTATACGAAAACTCAAAACGGTGCCCGGGCTCATCTGCTCCCTCTCAGCAAAAAATTCAAAAAAAATACTAGAAAAATTCAAAAAATTCCAAATTTTTTTGTGATGGTAGATAATTTGACGCGTGCGGTGCGCCCCAAAATCAACTTATTTGGACATCTGAGTAGCTCTCGGCAAAAAAGACAAATCAGGGTCAAAATAGTGCGTGAATAGTAAACATTTTTACAGACCCTGATTTTGTCTTTTTTGCCGAGAGCTTCTCAGATGCTCAAATGAGTTGAATTTTGGGGCGCACCTCACGCGTCAAATTATCTACCACCACAAAAAAAATTAGAATTTTTTGAATTTTTCTAGTATTTGTTTTGAATTTTTTTCTAAGCGTGGGTGCAGCTGAGCCCGGGTGCAGATTAGCCGCACTCGAATTTATATCACTATATAGAAGGAAAATCTATGGAAAGGGAAATAGTAAAACCATGGAAGGAACATATAAACATGTTCATTTGAACCTTCGATAGACTGATATGAAAAGTAAAAAGAAAGAGAAGGCAAAAATGTACCGTTAATGTTTGATGGAGCATTTTAGTTAGCGATAATGGAAAGTGGAAGTGGCGATGAAAGTACTTTTTTTAGGGATGCAGCGATGAAAATGGGGAATGTGTTTTTTTGAGGTGTTGAAAATGGGGAATGTGAAGTAAGCTTTATGCTCGTAGGCTCTGATGGGCCTAAAATCAGAAAGAAACAATTCTATTTTAATAATCAGAAGAGAAGAAAAAGGCGAAAGGGCAACACCATATCTAAAACAATATCAATTAAATTCGATTGATCTAAGTTTACCATGGTTATCTCAAAATATTAATTCAATTGAGAACTAAGATTATGACCAATAAACTACTGTCATGTACTAAAATAAAGGAAAGTCAAACAAAAAATTAAAAATAAAAGGAGATAGAGAGAGACCTCCTAAAATGTTTGTTTCATCCTTCTTGAACTTGGTTCATCGACTCATTATCCAGTTTCTTTATGCTATCGTCTCCCTTAAACTGCCATGCAGTGGGGCTAGCACTCGCACATAGATTAAAAAAAATCGGATGCGGCAAGGTAGTTAAGAGGAGCCTGGTGACCCCAAGAAGAACCAATGCCAAACTTGCGGACCTATGCAAAACAATTAGGTGAAAGAAGTTTGCCCTATGCATAGAAGAGTTTAGTTGTTAAACAGTTAAATGAACAAAGCTTAGCAACAACAAACTAAGCACCTAGCATTGGAGACTTTAGTTGCTAAATTTTTTAATGCACATAGCACCCATCTTAGCACCTGTGCATTGAAAAAGGCCAAGTGTTTTGGTGCTTCGGGGATTGTGAGGTCATTGAGAGCCCCACATATAAGGTTCTTTGATGCTTAGTTATTGCTCCTTCTTTCACATTTTTATTCATGACTACTCATTAAAATTTGTGAACATTAAAATAAAAAACATCTTTAAAATTCACCTTTTCAGATTCATTAATATTTATTAAAATTCACTGATATTTAAAGTTCACTATTATTTTTAAAGTTTGTGAATAGTTTTCAAATTTGCAAACATTTTTTTAATCCATAAATATTTTTTTAAAATTCGTGATTTTTAAAATTCACAATATTTTTAAAATCCTTTAGCATATTTTACTTAAACTAAAATTTTCAAATAAAAAAGAATAGCCAAATTTTTGTGAGCTAGTAGCAGGGCGAGCGGAAAAAACTACGCGAGCGAGAGGAGCAGGCAGCCAAGCTGAGCAAGTGAGGGCTTCATGGGCTGGCCGGGTTTTTTGGGGTTTATCTATGTTGGCTTCTGTTCTAATTATGTTATAGTGGGTGTTTTCTGTCGTTGTTATATCGTGTCGGGTTGCTGTTGGAGAGAGTATTTGCTCCGAGAGGAGAGTGGAGTTGTTTGGTGTGTGGTTATGGTACCTTACAAGTTTCGGCCTCGATGTCAGCTGATGGTGGTTGTTTGAGCCTCTTGCAAACTTCTATTCCATGCTTAAACCATGTAACTATTTAGGTATTATAGTTGATGAGGTGGAGGAGAGAGAAACAATAAGAAAATGCGTCCTTCTTTTAATTAAGAGATGATCTCTTAGGTCATGTACAATGGTTGATAAAATAGTCTAATATTAGGTCCATCACGAGAAGACAATGAAACTTGATGTACAATTGGTCACTTCTTAGCCTTATCTCCGATTAGTAGATATTCCTAAATATGTGATGAAACTTTACTGTGATTTTTTCTGGACCAGAAGCAACCCTAGAAGGTTGGGGAGGAGGCCAGAAGCCTTACAGGAGAGCCACGAGCTCACCAGGCGCTCCCTGGGGGGTAGGGTGCGCCCCCTGAGCTCGTGACTCCCACGCAACTCCGTTTGACCTAATTCCACCTTATAAATTCTCAAATATTCCTAAACCAACAGGGAGCCACCCGAAACTCTTTTTCCGCCGCCGCAAGCTTCTGTTCTTTTGCGATCCCATATGGAGGCCTTTTCCGATACTTTGCCGGAGGTGAAACCAATCACTGAGTGCTTCTACATCATCCTTGCCGCCTTTCGATGATGCGGGAGTAGTTGACCATAGACCTATGGGTCCATAGCTAGTATCTAGATGGCTTCCTCTCTCTGTTTGATCTTCAACACAATGTTTTCCTCGGTCTCCTTGGAGTTCTACTCGATATAATCTTTTTTTTGCGGTGTGCTTGTTGGGATCCGATGAATTGTGGGTTTATGATCAGTAGTTGAGTCTTTTCTGAACTTTATTATACATGATTGTTATACCTTTGTATTTCTCTCCGATCTATCCGTTTGGTTTGGCCAACTAGATTGATTTATCTTCAGTGGGAGATGTGCTTTGTAATGGGTTCAATCTTGCGGTGCTCAATATCCCAATGACAGAAGAGGACAAGACACGAATTTGTATTGTTGCCATTAAATGTAAAACTATGAGGTTTATTCATATTGGTTGGGTCTACTTTGTCTACATCATACCATCTTGGTTAAGGCGTTACTCTGTTTGTCATGAACTTAATACCATAGATGCATGCAGAATAGCGGTCAATTGGTGGAGTAATAATAGTAGATGCAGTCATGAGTCGGTCTACTTGTATCGACGTGATGCCTATATACATGACTATTGCCATGAATACGTCATAACTATGCGTTTTTCTATCAATTGTCCAATAGTAATTTGTTTACCAACCGTATGTTACGTGTTCGGAAGAGAAACCTCTAGTGAAAATTATGACCCCCCCGGGTCTACTTTTATCATATTATAAAAATAAAAAATATCTTGCTGCAATCTATTTACTTTGATTATTTTGCAATTTATCTATCTACCTATACAAGATTTAATCCTTACAGGTAACGAGCTCAAGGGGATTGAAAACCCTCTTGCCCGTGTTGGATGCAAGTATTTGTTTTTGTGCGTGCAAGTGTTGTTCACGAGGCTTTGCGTGATTCTCCTATTGGTTCGATAAACCTTAGTTCTCACTGAAGGAAATACTTATCTCCACTATACAGCATCTCCCCTCCTATTCGGGGAAAATCTCAACACAGCTCACGAGTAGAACCCAACAAACACACCGCGAAAAAAGATTACATCGGATATTACTCCGAGGAGAACATTGTATTGAAGATCAAAGAGAGAGAAGAATCTATCTATCTAATCACTATGAACCCGTAGGTCTGTGGTAAACTACTCAAACATCATCGAATGTGCAACAAGGTTGATGTAGAAGCCCTCCGTGATCGATTCCCCCTCTGGCAGAGTACCGGCGGAGGCCTCCAGATGAGATCACGAAAGAACAGAGGCTTGCAGTGGTGAAATAATCGTTTTGAGTCTCGCTCGGGTGGTTTTGGGATTTTTGGGAATTTATAGAAGTGAAATTAGGTCAAACGGAGCTACGACGGGCCCACAAGCTCAGGTGGCGCGCCCACCCCTCGTGTGAGCTTGCAGCTCTCACGTATATCTTCTGGCCTCCTCCCGAAGCTTCTAGAGTCCCTTCTGATTCAGAAAAAATCACTGTAAAATTTCATCATGTTTGGACTTCATTTCGTATTGTTTTTCTTTGAAACAATAAAATAGCAAAAATAGGAACCGTCACTGGGCACTGAGTTAATAGGTTAGTTACCAAAAATGATATAAAATTATATATAAAGCATACAAGATTGATAATATAATAGCATGAAACAATTAAAAATTATAGATATGTTGGAGACGTATCATCCAGTTGTCGGTCTCACCGCCAAGAGAGAGAGAGAGAGAGAGAGAGAGAGAGAGAGAGATGGAGTGGGCTCGCTCTTGCAGGGCTGCTGCCCTAAACAATGCACTTGGACGAGAGATAGTGATGGGCCAAGCTAGATGGGTTTCTGGACTGTGAAGGCTTTAGGTATTTCTGTTTTTCCTTTTTGAATATTTAATTTGATCATAAAACCAAATCTATTCCAATTGGAAATTTCAACACAATAAAACAAATAAAATATTTGAATCTTAGGATAGTATTTCCAGCTCAAATACTAAGTAAAATACATATAATATTGTTTACAAATTTTATTTTGGGCTTTATAAATGTTTCCTAAAACTTAACTTAGGGTTACAAATAATTACCAAAATATTTTTTAACACCAAACAAATTTTCAAATAACATTAAAAAATTCCAACTATTTTATATTGAAGGTGCCATCTTACCTTCTCTCATTTAATTTTCTTTGCTGGATTTGTTTCAAATAATGAAATCCAAAATGAATATTTGGGAAACTCCTTTCATTCCATCTCATTTGAATATTCAATAAATCCAAAACTTTCAAATTTTATTCAAATTTAGCTAAGAACAAGCATCAGAAGCAAATTTTTGATTAATCATATTTAAATAATGACATTCGTAAATTCTAAATTTTGGGATGTTACACTATTTCTGTAAGGGTTTTTCTACTAGTGTTGCCATCGGTTAGTTCCACAACAACAAGACGAGGCTAAATATGCAAAATTGTGAACTAGCGAATTTTTTATGAGAAAAATCTCGACAAGGAACTCAACAATAATATTTTATGTTTCAAATGGGTATGTATCTTTCCTACTCTATTTCTCATGCGCGTCCAACATGGACCAAAAATAGAAAAATAATAAGATGACTTGTATTGGAGGAAAGTAATAGGGGATGTAACAGATCTGAAGTACATAATTTGAGCCCAATTTGATAGGGTTGAGCTACATACTCCACATATTCCACATCTTAATATGGCAAAGTTTTAATCCCACGTTGTCCTTATAATTTTGTCTCGCTGAATGGTGGCGAGATTTTGTGTGACGCCCCCGATTTGACCGTACACTAATCATGCACGCAAATGTGTACGATCAAGATCAAGGACTCACGGGAAGATATCACAACACAACTCTACAAATAAAATAAGTCATACAAGCATCATATTACAAGCCAGGGGCCTCGAAGGCTCGAATACAAGAGCTCGATCATAGACGAGTCAGCGGAAGCAACAATATCTGAGTACAGACATAAGTTAAAACAAGTTGCCATAAGATGGCTAACACAAATGGGGATACAGATCGAACGAGGCGCATGCCTCCTGACTGGGATCCTCCTAACTACTCCTGGTCGTCGTCAGCGGGAAGCACGTAGTAGTAGGCACCTCCAGTGTAGTAGGAGTCGTCGTCGACGGTGGCGTCTGGCTCCTAGACTCCAGCATCTGGTTGCGACAACCAGAAAGAAAAGAAAGGGAAAAAAGGGGAGAAAGCAACCGTGAGTACTCATCCAAAGTACTCGCAAGCAAGGAGCTATACTACATATGCATGGATATATGTGTAAAGGGCCATATCAGTGGACTGAACTGCAGAACGCCAGAATAAGAGGGGGATAGCTAATCCTATCGAAGACTACGCTTCTGGCAGCCTTCGTCTTGCAGCATATAGAAGAGAGTAGACTGAAGTCCTCCTGGTAGCATCGCATAGCATAATCCTACCCGGCGATCCCCTCCTCGTTGCCCTGTTAGAGAGCGATCACCGGGTTGTATCTGGCACTTGGAAGGGTGTGTTTTATTAAGTATCCGGTTCTAGTTGTCATAAGGTCAAGGTACAACTCCAAGTCGTCCTGTTACCGAAGATCACGGCTATTCAAATAGATTAACTTCCCTGTAGGGGTGCACCACATAACCCAACACGCTCGATCCCATTTGGCCGGACACACTTTTCTGGGTCATGCCCGGCCTCGGAAGATCAACACGTCGCAGTCCCACCTAGACCAACAGAGAGGTCAGCACGCCGGTCTAAACCTAAGCGCCCAGGGGTCTGGGCCCATCGCCCTTAGCACACCTGCACGTTGCGTGGGCGGCCGGAAGCAGACCTAGCCTAGTAGGCGTTCCAGTCCAATCCAGCGCGCGCCGCTCCGTTGCTGACGTCACGAAGGCTTCGGCTGATACCACGACGTCGAGTGCCCATAACTGTCCCCGCGTAGATGGTTAGTGCGTATAGGCCAGTAGCCAGACTCAGATCAAATACCAAGATCTCGTTAAACGTGTTAAGTATCTGCGAACGCCGACCAGGGCCAGGCCCACCTCTCTCCTAGGTGGTCTCAACCTGCCCTGTCGCTTCGCCACAAAGATCCACTCGCGGGTACTCCTACGAACCGACCTGTCTTTTAGTCATCACAGGTATCATGTATAAAGTATATAGTATATACCCGTGATCACCTCCCGAAGTGATCACGGCCCAGTAGTATATCATGGCAGACGGACAAGAGTGTAGAGCCACTGATGGAACACTAGCATCCTATACTAAGCAGTAGGATAATAGGTAATGGTAACAACAGTAGTAGCAAGGATAGGCTATGCATCAGGATAGGAATAACGGAAAGCAGTAACATGCTACACTACTCTAATGCAAGCAGTAGAGAAGAGTAGGCGATATCTGGTGATCAAAGGGGGGGGCTTGCCTGGTTGCTCTGGCAAGAGAGAGGGGTCGTCAACACCGTAGTCGTACTGGGTAGCAGCGGCGTCGGTCTCGGTGTCTAGCGAGAGAAGAGGGGGAAGAAACAATAAATATAATGCAAGCATATGCATAGTGATGCATGACATGACAAGTAACGACGTTAGAGGTGCCCTAACGCGGTAGTAGGTGATACCAGTGAAGGGGGATGACATCCGGGAAAGTATCCCCGGTGTTTCGCATTTTCAGGCAGAGGAGCCGGAGGGGGGAAAGTTGCGTGTTCGCTATGCTAGGGATGCGTGACGGACGAACGGGGTGTTTATCCGGATTCGTCTCGTCGTCCTGAGCAACTTTCATATATAAAACTTTTTCATCCGAGTTACGGTTTGTTTACTATTAATTTTCTAAGTTTTAAACATTTTCTGGAATTTCTGAATTTACTTTAATTCGAATTAATAAACAGATAAATTGCTATGGGTACACAGGAGTGTACCCATCAACATGTGCATGTGTATGAGATGTGGGGCCCTATAGTCAGCAGTCAACAGTCAAAGATGAAAGGGTTGACTGGTCCAACTGACATATTGGGCCCACATGTCATTGAAAGGTGTGTTCGATCTTATCCACAGAAATAGTAAAAGGGGCGGTCCCACCTGTCATAGGGACATTTTGTTTTAACAGATTAGTTAGTAGATGGGGCCCGTTTGTCATAGTCTTAGGTTAATTAAACATGGTTAATTTGTTTTAACTAAACGATTAGGTTAATCTAATCCAGATTAATTAAGTTAATTAATTCTTAAATTAATTAATTAATTAATATTTTAATTACTATATTTTTTTGTTATTCTTTTTTTTAACGTTCTGGTGGTGGGTGCCCCATGTCAGTGGCCCAAAGGCCATATCGGTTCGGGCCAAGGGGCGCCAGGAGCGGGCGCCTGCCCGTAGGGAGCACGGCAGGGCGAAGCCAGTGGCCGGGACGGCCTGCAGGCGGCGCGCGCGGTCCCGCGTGGAGAGGGACTGGCCTTGGCCAAGCCAGATGGGCGCGGCCCCGGTGCGCTGGTCGCGGCGATGGCTGGGTCCAGCAGGGAGGCGAGCGGGGCATGTGCGGGAGGGGGTAGGAGTGGCGCGGTACACGCGCGCGAGCGATGCACGGCGAGGGAGAGGCAAGCGCGAGGGGGGGACGGCCGCGACGGCGGAGGTGGCTCCGGCAGGGAGCAACAGCAGGCACTGGTCGCTGCGGAGCGGGCAAGGGGCGAGGCCGCAGAGTGAGGACGACGAGCGCGGGAAGCGGGGCCGTAGGCGGAGCGCGACGGAGA
>NC_041390.1:76312243-76396994 GCF_002162155.2 Triticum dicoccoides
GGGGGCGAGGGGATCGGGAGTTCCCGATCCAGATCCAGGGGGAGGAGTGGTGCGAGTGGGGTGGGGGTGAGCTAGGGTTTCGGTCGTGGGGGGGATAAGGGAGGCGTGGGGGAGGCCGGTTGGGCCTGCGGTCAAATGGGCCGGCCTGCTGGGCCGAAGCCCAGTGGGGGCCTTTCTCTTTCTCTTTTTTTGTTTTCTGTTGTTTTTTTTTCTTTGTATTTTCTTTTGTTATTTCTTTTTTGTTTTAATTCATTTAAAAGCATTTAGGCATTTTATAAAAATGTGTTTACTTCACCATAATTACCGATGCAATATTAGATATAGCCCGAACATTTTATTTTAATATTCGAAAACTTTTGTCGTTTGACTTAATTAGGATTTAAATTTAAAACGGTTTTGAATTAACCCGAAATTAATTACAGTGACAGAGGTGACGTGTCACCATTAACGTGAGATTACTGTAGCGTGATTATCCGGGCGTTACATTTTGTTTCCCCGATTAACATGGGGTCTCCTCGGTAATTTCTTGACGTAGAATTTCTAGGGAATCTATAATTTGTATAGTATAGACGTGTCAAAAAAGTCATGTCACTAATCAGTTTGTTCCAACTGGCTTTTATGCTCCTAGAACTATGTCTCCCTTAGGTATGTATGTGTTATATGTGAGCTAATTGGGCACGACTATAGCCACATGTTTTGCGCCAACACAAATTTGCAAGAAGGCATGTCTAACAAGAAAGCTAGGGTGATGGTTAGTGCCGCAGTCACCACAAAAGACTTAAATCCGCCATGTGTGAGTGTTGCCCGAAAAAATGTCCAATCTGGATGGATGGATGATCTTGTAACTTTGAGGACTGCAACCTATGAAATTTCTGGAAGACGCCATTGTCCATAAATGATTACCGTTATTTTTTTTTAGAAAAAGAGGACGACCCCCGGCCTCTGCATCTGGACGGTGCATACAGCCATTTTATTAATTATTGACATAAGACCGTACAGAGTCATACAACAATAAGTCAAAAGCCACCAAAACAAGTAACAACTGTCGCTATCTCTATCCAGTTGATGTAGGGGCGCTGAAAGTCTGGGCCTAATACCAAACAGACCACGCAGCCAAACCTAAACATCTAAAGACTTGAGGTCCCACCCAAGACGCCTGCCTGGTATGGGCACCCACCAGTCCAGCGTGCTTCTCAATCAGGACCCCTGCCGGGTATGAGGCCGCCGCAGCCGTCTGCCACCAATCCATCTTCAGAGCTGTACTGCTGCACCGACCTTGCCAGGCCTATCTGCCATCAACGCCACCATGACGCCAGACAGCTTCCACCTCCTGCACGAGTCCATCTCCGCGCATCAGACGCCGAGTCTCCACAGCGCCACGCCGCCGAGATCCGCCACCATCAATGTGTAAGATGAAGCACCGCTCCACCAAAGTCGCCGTCCTCTAGTCCCTCGAGCCCGTGTGCACCTCCAAGAATGACGCCCCCAGGGGGGAAACGACACCAGAGAGCCGCCGTCATCCGATCTACTGATCTAGGGTTTCCCCCAGAGGTAGCAGAGAGTGGCCTTGAACTTCTCCATGACGATGCCTTCAGGAAGGGAACGACGCAGACAGCGTCGCCATCGCCGGCCTTGGCAATAGCCAATAGCAGGTTTTCACCCGGGTCTGATCGAAGACCTCCATCCCTCGTGCACGGGTCGCCGCCATCCTTGCCGGGATCTGGATGATCCCGCTGCTAGATCTCAGCAAGGAGAAGCCCCCCACCGAGACCCGCCGGCCGAGCAGTGGAAGCCGAGATCGCGCCCGCAGGATCAGATCCGCAATGGATCCATGCCCGCGCCGCCGCCCCGGAATCAGCCCCGCGCGCAGCCGGCACCGCCTACCGAGGCTCGCCGCCGCGTGCCCCGCGCCCCACCACCGCTCGCCGAGGCCTGCCACCTCGCGCCAAACCGCGAGCGCCGCAGGACACCGCCGACTGCCGCCTAGATCCGCCGCACGCGGAAGAAGGGGAGTCGGGAGAGGGAGTCCCCCCGCCGCCGCCGTCTGCCACGCGGGTTTCACCCGGCGGCGTCACCCGGCGGCGGCGCGAGAAGGGGAGAAGGAGAAGACGGCGGCGGCCCTAGGGTTGGAGAGCCCCCGAGTCGCCCAGGGCGGGGGCGACGCGAGGGACCCTTGGGCTCTGGGCATTCTTAGAGCCAATCATGCAGGCCGGGGGCACATGACTTCCATCAAATTCATATGTTGGGGTCCTCTGGGCATTTGAGACAATTCTCTATTGGGCATTCTTTCGGATAGCGCACTCATATGGCAACCTCAGGTGAACACTATATTGAATACAAGTGATGAATGCACTATTTATCTATCAACGGTAGGGCAGTATGCTAAATTTAGACTATGCATGCATAGGACCAACCAAAGAAAGACCAATACCTAAAATTTCCGTGGATGAGCGCTCTATCCTTTTCACCTCACATTATTATAGGATGGTGTTTTTGTTTAGAACTCGTGAACTATTATTTTTTAGGGATCTTGAACTACAAATTTATGCTATCTGAAGTTCAAAAAATTGATTTTGGGAGCAGACTGTGCGTGCGTGCGTGCGTGCGTGCGTGTGTGTGTGTGTGCGTGTGTGGTGTGTGTGTGTGTGTGTGTGAGAGAGAGAGAGAGAGAGTAGTTCGTGGGACACGGCTCTGGGTGGGGTTTAAATTTGGTGTTCATATTTAATTACTTGTTATGTATTTCAAGCGATCTACACGATCTTATATTTTTTTTACAGAGGGGTACAAGAGAGTACGGTTTGACCGAAACTGCATGAAATTTACAGTTTAGGGCTCTTCTCGATTGTAGGATTTTTGGTGCCCTTTTTGGTTCGTAGGAAAATGTAGAGAAGAGATAGAGGAATAGAAATTTCCTTTTGGCAAATGGAGCAAAGGAAAATGGAGGAATTCTTTATGATCTTGCTCCTATTTCTTTAAAGAGAAAAACTTTGTAATTTTACGATCAACTTGGACCATTTTCCAAAATCACTATACATGAAGTACACATCCGAGTTCTGTGGTGGCAAGAAAACAGATTATAATTTTTTTCCTTATTTTTCTTTGAAGGGAAAACCACTTGGCACTTTATTGCGAGTTTACGAGTATAACATCCTGTAGTACATGCGGAATCGGAAATCTAGAGAAATCATCGTCCCAATTATACATAAATTTGAATCATAAGCATGCCTAGCTAAGAAATGTGCCAAATCATTAGCTTCCCTTCTGCAGTGCTAAAAACAGATTGAATTGATCTCGTGGGCATAGAGAAAGCAATCCGCTAAGATTGCGGAGTATGGCGCCAAAATATCCACATCACCTTTGCACGTTGAGATAACCTCAAGGCAATCTGATTCAACTAGCACATTTGAGCAGCCAATTTGGTTGATCAGATGAAGACCTTGGCGTAGGGCTAAAGCCATAGCAGCGCTGTCTGCATATGTGAAGGGTTATGCCTACTGACTGTTTTTTCTAATCAGTATATGTCTTGTTCTTCTAATCTTTCTTTTTTGTGCATCCTTATGTTCTACTCTCTTTTTTTGTTCCATTCACATGTTCCAATAAGACAGGATCAGTGAATTTTTTATGATTTGAGTGCTAAATTTGAACGAAAACCATAATAAGTATTTTGGATTGGAGGGAGTATAAATTAATAATTGGTGCCAATCATGTGGAGAATAAAAAAAGAACTCTCTTATGTCAAACTACAATCACGTGGGGACCAAAAATAGTTGATCAACGAATTTCTACACAGGTAGAGCACATAAGAAATGTAAGTACTTATTCACACTTATTTTCAAGATTGTTCTTGTTTTAAATTCTATCACTATTCAGAAAAATAACCTTATGAAAGCACGTGCGAAATACGAATCAAGGATACGAGTTTTAGCCAATGGGGATAAGTGGGCAAATACATGAAAGCTCAAATGCAACAAATGGAAAAGCACATGTAAGCTTTGGTGACGATGATGTCAATTTAAATGTTAATGATTGGTCTCTTTCAAATTTTTAACTCATGCAGTTCGCATCTACTCCCTCCGTTCCAAAATAGATGACCCAACTTTATACTAACTTTAGTACAAAGTTAGTACAAAGTTGGATCATCTATTTTGGATAAAGTTAGTACAAAGTTGGGTCATCTATTTTGGAACGGAGGGAGTACTACATACGGTAGTATTTAATGCAAACAACATTAAACTTTGCTCCCCTAAAAAAAATTAAACTTTGCAGCATACACCAAACAATCTGACTCAGGTGTCCCATGTTTCAAGAAATTCAGTTCATTTCCGAGCAGTTCAAGATCATTAGCGAGCAATGAAGATAAGTTGAAGAGATGAACAACTGCATCGAACACGCAACAGCAAGACTCCACTTTCACCATGATAATGAGAAAATACAGTGGTCTTTAATCTAGTATCATCCGAAATGATAGTTACAAAATAATTCTGCACAACAACACACCTCAACAAACGAACATAAATTGGTTCTTAACAGTTCATCACTTGATCTAATTAGTCAGTAAAGCAGCATAGCAAAACAGTTCAGCTTTCAACATGCATTATTCTCATCAGATGCACTGATCTTGTCTTAGCTGCAATTTCAGCAGCCCTCTTGGAGTTTTAGTTCTGCAGCTTTGGCACAGTTGTTTCGCCGGTGACCCTCGACGCCACAGTTCTTGCACTGAACAGGTTTCCAAGGTTGCTTTGGAACATCTCCTCGATCCGGGCAAGTCATCCTCTTGGGTCCCTGCCGCCGACAAATGGTGCAGCATCTTGTGCGCTTACTCAATCCTTCGTATGGCGCCTTGAGTTGCATGTTGTTTCACTGATTATGCAGAGCACATAAAACTGCAATTAGACTATCGTGTTGAATTTGTTTCAGGGAGAGAACGATGTGCAATCGGAAGTAACAGATGTGATCAGCACATATGATAGATGGACAGGGCGTGTGGTATGTGTATCACTCTGCTTTTGCATCGATAAAATTATACTGAACTATTCATAATGCTCCAGTTGGTTCTTGAATTGCTAATGAATCAAGAAAAACACTTGGGAAGGATTATGATTTTTATGTACCTCGGCCATTCAGAGGCTAATGTTGGCATTATCATATTTGTTCTACTAGAAAAAATGGTGTTCAAACCACATAAAACTATGGCAAGTTCAGCATGGTAGGTGGGGTTCTTTCATTTCAGTTTCTTATGGAGCCATATATATGTATGTATGTTGTTTCCGATATGCCTTCATTTTCAAAGCAGGATTGCAACTGTGTTGACATATATTTGATTCATCAGTACAAATAATTGCACAACGTGATAAGTAGTTCAAATGAAGTATGGAAATTTGTGGGGTTGTCTACATAAACAACATAAGAGGAAAAATACAAGTAGAATTTCAGTTACAAGATTTGTTATAAATAGCTTATATAAAATATTACTATTATGATAGCGGCAGCAGCCATCGTAAGGCAAGGAGGACGACTCTCACTTTATCTCATCCGTCAATTCCAAGTTTCATTACCTCATCCGTTGTTTTATGATAGCTGCAGTTGTTTGCCAGAAATCTTGGTTATTTATGTTGTTGGTCGCCTTCCATCTCTACAAGAGCTTGAGTTCTCTATTGTAGGCTCTATTTTTATTCCGGTGTTACTCAAAGCTATATTAATAGTTATTCTAAAAAGAGCTATATTAAAACTCTGCACCTATATTCTGAAGGATGGACCATTTAAGACTCATCTGCACTTGTTTTCTGCTTTACAGTGGAAAAAAGCATGTGTCTTGCGTCAAATATCGGTAACTAAGGCAGCTTTTGTAACTCCAAACCAAAGACTATGCTCAAGTTAATTTAACCTTGATTTTGTTTCTGGGGGGAGAGATCATACTGCATTTTCAATCTATACATGCGTACAACTTAAGCTGAGCATGTAGACCCTACATACTGAAAACTTCCCAATTCTATGGGCTGTAAATTCTCAAGTTACATTTCGAAATTCAGTTATGAAGATTATTATAATTTTGGTCTTGGTTGACAATCCCTATAAACTGGAACCTGCACATATGCAGGTTGCACGATCTGCACTTGCACAATATTATTTTCCATTTTTGATTTCTAGGTTTTGTACATCTTGCCCTCTCCACCAACTTTTTCCTATCTGTTCTTAAAGATTTTGCACATGTTCTTTTTGGCTGAAGATCAAGTACACATATACTCCCTCCGTTCGGAATTACTTGTCACAAAAATGGATGTATCTACAACTAAAATACATCTAGATACATTCATTTCTTGGACGAGTAATTCCGAACGGAGGGAGTAGAAACTCATCTTCTTCAGGTTTGTGCCATTAATTTTGGAATTGGATCACTGAATACTTTCATACCTGCGTGTCCATCCAGGAGCTCTAGGTCCATCTTGCCTATGGACTGTTCGGAAGCTTGTACTGAGCCCTCCCTTTCAGCTGCCACCGCCACATCCCGCACATATAGATCTGCTGGTCAAAGCTATAGGCCGGGAGCTGAAGCTGCTGCATCCCCGCAACCGGTGCGCTGACTGGGTATTGAAGCGGCCCCATCGTACTGCACTATCACTGACCTCCTCAAGCACCGTCAATCTGCTCAGCAAGAGGAGGAAATTGCATATCAATCCCATGGAATCCAAACCGAACAGAAAAATCTGGTGAGACTAATGAACTATTGTCATACCTTTTAATTGGCCGATTGCACTGATCAATCAGTGCTGCCGGTAGGCAATGAAGTGCGCGAGGTGACGCAGAGGCTCTGTACAAGTACCGTCGAAGCGGTCTAGCTCTGCCTCAGCGCTCGCCACAAGCTGTGCCGCGTACGCGAGGGTCCCGTCCATGCCCATCAGCTTCGGGTACGTTGCCTTGTCGGTCGCAATGTCCTTCCCTGCCGTCTTCCCCAGCTGCTCGGACGCGCGCGTCACGTCCAGCACGTCATCCACTACCTGGAATAGCAGGCCGACATAACGCGCGTACCGCCGGATGCCCTCGATCTCTTCATCGGCTCCACCGGAGACGATGGCGCCGCACACCGCCGCGGCCTCTAGGAGTCGTGCCGTCTTGTGCACGTGGATGTACTCTAGCGTGGCCAGGTCGACGTCTGTGCCATCGCTGGCAAGGTCCACGACCTGCCCTGCCACGAGCCCGTCCGTGCCCACGGCGCTGGCGAGCTCTGCCACAGCACGGAGTGCGCAGTTCGCCGGCATGCCATGCTCCGTGCATCCCCGGGCAACGTGCTCGAACGCACGCGCCAGGAGCGCGTCCCCCGCGAGCAGCGCGATGCTGACGCCAAAGACGACGTGGTTTGTGGGGCGGCCGCGCCGGAGGTGGTCGTCGTCCATGCAAGGGAGGTCGTCGTGGATGAGCGACATGGTATGGACCATCTCGACGGCATAGGCCACCGGCAGGGCAGCGGCCTCATCGCCGCCCACTAGCTCGCACGCAGCAAGCGTAAGCATGGGGCGCACCCGCTTGCCCCCCGCGAAGAGCGAGTAGCGCATGGACTCAAAGAGGCGCTCGGGGTGGCCAAGCGGCAGAGCGCGGTCGAGCGCTTCATTCACGGTCATTGCCTTGGACGCCATGTATCGCTCGAGGCTGAAGGGATCCTTGTCCTTGAACACGGTGCTGGTGCTCGTCGGAGCGCACCGTACGAGGCTGGGCGTGGATTTCTTGGCATGAAGTGAAGTGCTTCTTGGAGGAAGATGGAGCTTGAAACTGAATTTGGAGGAACTGGTTGCATTGATGTTTATCTGATTGAATGATCTTGCCTGGAGATAACAACGATGAAATGTCAGCGAAGATTAAAGAAATTTGTGCCAAAGAGACTGCATTTTAGCATAATATATAACCTATAGCACTATTTAAGGTACAGATGTTATGTTAGTACATAGAAGCTAATTTCAATTAAATATCGGCACATTATCATATTTGAGCTAATTTCTCAAATAATGGGAGTACTAGCTTTTGCAATGAAAAGGACTCTAGGTAGTATTTGGCCACTATCGTATTTCTTCAGGAATACCTTCGCTGCCATTGTCAGGCTGAGTGGAAAGGCATAAGATGATTGATAACTCAGAATTTTCTGTCAAAGTAAAACAATGAAAAAATTAGATCAACGACAGTGAAATGTTCCAAAGTAATCACTGGCCACATTGCAAACTAAGCCTGAATTGCTAACCAGCATGTGTGTCTTCTGTGAATATGAAACAAACCGATGTTCTTCATCAATCATAAAAGAAATCAAAAATAAGTCATGCGATGCTAGGATCTACCTCCAAATGAAGTACTATGACATTCTTATTTTCTGGCTCCTATGCCTGTCTGATTCCTGTGTAAATGCACTATATAAATTATTTGTATAACTAATAGTAAATGATTTTTATAAAGTGAGGGAATGCTGATACGAATAGGAATACTAATTTGTCGGTATAATCTATGTTTATCAACAGTCTTGTCAACCTTATCGCATAGGACAAATTCTCACCAAATGCCTGGTTGGTAGATGATTCCAGCACTAAAACAAACTGAAGGAGGGTTTTCTTCACACTTCGGTGTATACCTGAAAAATAAGACAGTATAGCACATTGCATCAGTTTGAAGGAAGGAAATTAAACATGATCAGAATTCAAAAGCTGCACCATAACAGAGACTATCATTGGTTGATCATACAGAGGTGGCGCACATGAGCGACCCAGGTGCGCCGTATGCATGTGAAACTGAAGCGAGGGAATAAAAGAACATGCATGCCAGGGATATCAGAGGAGGGTTTCACTGATCTGGATAAGGATTTTGTGCCCTTTGTTCTTATTTAAAGCTTGCATCTCTTGCATTCTCCATACAAATACTTTCCTGAAATCCAACTAGAACTGAATAAATTAACTATGGGCAGAGGAAGGAGGGAGGACCTTCGTGGTACTGCTGTTGGTACTTGCTATCTCCCCAACTTAAATTGTTGTGGCTGCCTCACGCCTCATGTCGAGCCGATTACGATTCTCCATCTGTAAACCAAAATGTAAATGGATACAAAAGTCAGTCTGTAAAAAATATGCAGATATGAGCATATCACTGCTTGATATAATCACAAAATGATGGCTATGAAGCAGTGGAGTAGCTGATGATGTCAAAACTCAGTCAGTATCTATTAGCCGAGACTACTATGTATTTCCCTCTGTATTGGCAATTGCTTTGTTTGACGATTCATTTCATAGCAGTGGTTCATCAGGGGGGAAAAGGTTGCAGCTCTACTGTGCATGGAAATGGTGCGGTGTTGATATAATTAAAACTTTGGTTTGATGAGGTGAAAGGGCGGCCGAGATTCATCCTGCTGGTTGGTGCTTTTGAATGCACGAAAAGCAGAGCAGCCCTGGCAATGTCGCCAAAGAGTAGCACTTAATGCTGCAGGATGAATTGAAATTGAACTCATTTTTCATTTGGTCATCTATCTATCTATCTATCTATCTATCTATCAGGCAAGTGTTGTCATGCAATCTGTACTCTTATGTGCTGGAAATTTCGGAAAGGGCAACGTGGCCTATCCGTGTCTCTGCGCATCAGTTGATGTATTCACTGAAGAATTAGCAAACATGCATCATGCATCAATCTGGTCATTTAGCAATGGTAGAAACCTCGCGGGAGAAGGTATGGTCATTGGCATCGATCTTGAGTGCACTGAGTTTTGTAAACGAAGAGAAAATAAGGTACCTCATGGGAAAGGAGGAGTCGTGGGGCGGATGGCGTCGGCAGCGGCAGCGGAACGCACAGATTCGGGGGCGGCAGATGGCGTCGGCGTCGGGCGCAGCAGCCAGGAACAACTTGCCTCAACTCGAGGATTCAGGGGCCGGTAGCTGGTGTCGGCGTCGGAGGCGTCGGCGTAGAATCGGCGGCGGCGCGCCAGCAACCCCACGGCGTGATGTGGAGGGGCACACGGCGGCGTCGTGCGGCCTCGGCCGAGCGGAAATCAGCGGGCAGTGGTGGATCGGCGGTCGGCGGCAGAAGCAGGGGAGAGACGGGCCGGCGGGGCGGTGGCGCGGTGGTCGGCAAGGCTCGGGCAGCAGGGGCGGTTGGCGGCGGAAACAAGGGAGAGATCGGCGTGGATCGTGGGTAAAAAGAAATTTTTTGGCGATGACGAAGCGGTACGGAGTATTGTTTTTTGACGTAAACAAAACTTTATTCCTCAGATAATAGCGAGATCGTGGATGGAGTTGATCATGGAATGTGTGACCTCAGTAAGTTACAGAGTGAGATTTAGTGACACTGAGACTGAAGAATTTATACCTACTAGGGGACTGAGACAGGGGATCCTCTGTCCCCTTATCTATTTTTGTTGTGCTCAGAGGGCTTATCTTGCTTGTTAGCCCATGAGGAGGATATTGGCGGAATTAAAGGTATTCTCGTATGTAGAAATGCTTCATCTATATCCTATCTCTTGTTTGCTGATGATTCCTTGATATTGATGAGGGCCAATGCCCATAATGCACACACCTTGAAGAGAATATTTACCACATACTGCAGTAGCTCTGGGCAGCAGGTTAGCACCGCTAAATCAAGTGTTTTTTTTCAGTTCAAACAGCAATGTCCATGTCAGAGAAGAGATTTGCAGGGAACTGGATATCTTAACAGAAGCCCTTTCTGACAAGTATTTAGGTTTGCCTACGATGGTTGGAGTGGATCGAAGTGACTGCTTCCAGCATCTCATTGATAGAATTTGTCAGAGATTGAAAGGGTGAAAGGAGAAGACTCTATCTATACAAGGGAAAGAGATCTTATTAAAATCAGTTGCACAGGTGATCCCTACTTATGCCATGTCTGTGTTTAAACTCCCAAAAGGGACTTGCAAAAATATTACTGATGAGATTGCGGGGTTTTGGTGGGGAGATAATGAGGAGAAAAAGAAATTGCATTGGTTTGCATGGTGGAAGATGTGCATCCCAAAGAGGAAGGGTGGTATGGGGTTTAGAGATCTTCACAGTTTTAACCTTGCTTTATTAGCAAAACAGTGTTGGCGACTTCTCCAGAATCCAGATTCTTTGTGTGCACGTGTTCTGAAAGCTAAGTACTATCCAAATGGTGATATTCTCAGTGCGGGCCCCAAGAAGGGTTCCTCGTTTACATGGCAGAGCATTGTTGCGGGCATTCAAACATTCAAAAGGGGTTGTATATGGCGTGTTGGAACTGGCTCAAGAATTGACATTTGGCAAGATCCTTGGATACCCTCTAGTGAATCCAGGAAAGTGATTACGCCTAGAGGATGGATAATGTTGAATAAAGTGGAAGAACTAATAGATCCACACTCAGGTTTGTGGGATGAAGAACTTATTCGTTCAGTTTTTTCAGTTGTGGATGCACAAAGAATTTTACAAATACCACTGAGGGTTGAGGTGTTCGATGATTTTGTAGCTTGGAATGCTACGCGGTCTGGTACTTTCTCAGTTAGGTCCGCTTACCATGTTGAATTTGAACACCAGTTCAGACACCAGTGGCGTTGGGGAGACGGTCAGGGTGGTTCTCAGTTGAATGATATCTGGAAGACCATTTGGGCCCTTGTTTTACCTGGGAAAGTGAAGCATTTCATCTGGAAAACATTAAAAGGAGTCCTCCCCTGCTTTGGAACCTTAGCTAATCGCCATATTCCGTTAAGTGCTCAGTGTCCACATTGTAGGATTGGTATGGAAGATATCCAACATTGTCTCTTTGCGTGTCCTCGAGCGATGGAAGTTTGGTCAGAACTTGGCCTTGAAGACGACATTTGTCGAGCTATTTCTGAAGATCGGTTAGGACCTGTAACCATGGAGATTCTATGCAGGGCTCAAGGTGTTTCGAACGAGCTCCCAAAGGCAAAGTTGATCGCGGTTTCAGCATGGTATATTTGGTGGCAACGCCGTCAGTTTGTGAGGGGGGGGGGGTAAGCATACAATCCCCCGATCGTACAGCCACATCGATCAAAGTACTATGTACTAATTTTATCCGAGCATCATCGTCCAAATTTACTGTGCGTAAGAGGGAGCATATGTGGCGGAAACCAGCAGCGGGAATGGTCAAGATAAATGTGGATGCATCCTTTTGTTCTGAAAACATGTCAGGGGCTACGGGAGCTATTGCTTGAGGCGATAAAGGTGATGTTGTTGCTGCTGCTTGTTGGTTCATTCCCCATGTTAGCAGTGTGGACTCAGCAGAAATTCATGCAGTATACAACAGTATAGTCCTTGCACTCCCGATTGGTTGCAGCTCAGTGGTTATTGAGTCTGATAGTACAAATGCAGTTCAGATTTTCAACCAAGGCGATGAGTTCTTTGGACCAGATATTGCCATAGTACTAGAATGCAAACAATTAACAACAGACCTTACAAATGTGGAATGTATCCACTGCTTCCGAGAGGCCAATGAAGTAGCAGATAGCTTAGCAAAATTCTCTCTCAAAAATAGATTTTCCGATTTTTGGGAAAGTTCTATACCTGACTTTGTTTCTCACCTTATTGTAAATGACTTGGCTATCATATGAGAAATAAAGTTTTAAGTTATCAAAAAAAACTGAGAAATAAAGTCCGGGATTGAGCGCTCCCAAACATCTGAACCTCTACTTGAAAGAGAGTATTTAGCTATAGCATCAGCTACTTCATTTGCTTCACGTAGACATGCAATGATCTCGTATTGGGCAAGATCCATTCCTAATTCTTTCCCTTCAAGCACAAAAGCTGAATCTTGCCCCGAGTAATCCTCCAGGTTGAAAGCTTGAACCGCATTAGAACAATCGGATTCAATTTGCAGGACAGAGCAGCCAATCCTTGAAGTGAGATAAAACCCATTGCGAATGGCCATCATTTCTGCTGTTTCTGCTGATGCCACATGCGGTATAAACCAACCAGCGGCAGCAATGAACTCTCCGTGCTCATCCCTCGCAATAGCTCCCGTACCACCAGTCATATTTTCACAGCAGAAGGAAGCGTCGACATTGATCTTTACAACTCCCCTTCTCGGTTGCTGCCGCATGTGCTCACGTTTTCTCATAGGTTGATGCACAACAAGAGAGCGAAAGAAGTTTGTAGCAAGTACTCTGATTGTAACTGCTGTTCTGTCTGGTTCCTGGATGAATTTCTCTTTCACCATCTGTCTCCTTTGCCACCAAATATACCAACTAGCCACTGCCAATAATTCAGCCATAGGTAATCCCTCCTTGATGTCATGGTTATACATTAGGGTGCTCATCGTGGAGGAACCCGATCTATCCTGCATAGCTGATTGTTGGATCTCTTTCTTAACTCCAAGGTTATCCCAAATCTCCAGTGCATGCTCACATTAAAAGAGACAGTGTTGTGAATCTTCGAAGCCTACCTTGCATACTGAACATTGGCCAGAAATAGGTATGTGGCGTCCGGCCAGCATTCCATAGCATGGTAGAACTCCTCTGATAACTTTCCAGACAAAGTGCTTGACCTTCCCAGGCACTCGAAGAGCCCAAACGTGTTTCCATATGTCCTGGTCTCAGCTCCCTTGTGGGCAAGACTGTTGGAAATATGCCCTAGAGGCAATAATAAAAGGATTATTATTATATTTCCTTGTTCATGATAATTGTCTATTATTCATGCTATAATTTTATTATCCGGAAATCGTAATACATGTGTGAATACATAGACCACAATGTGTCCCTGGTGAGCCTCTAGTTGACTAGCTCGTTGCTCAACAGATAGTCATGGTTTCCTGGCTATGGACATGGGGATGTCATTGATAACGGGATCACATCATTAGGAGAATGATGTGATGGACAAGACCCAATCCTAAACATAGCACAAGATCGTATAGTTCGTTTGCTAGAGTTTTTCCAATGTCAAGTATCTTTTCCTTAGACCATGAGATCGTGTAACTCCCGGATACCGTAGGAGTGCTTTGGGTGTACCAAACGTCACAACGTAACTGGGTGACTATAAAGGTATACTACGGGTATCTCCGAAAGTGTCTGTTGGGTTGACACGGATCAAGACTGGGATTTGTCACTCCGTATGATGGAGAGGTATCTCTGGGCCCACTCGGTAATGCATCATCACAGTGAGCTCAAAGTGACCAAGTGTCTGGTCACGGGATCATGCATTACGGTACGAGTAAAGTGACTTGCCGGTAACGAGATTGAACGAGGTATTGGGATACCTACGATAGAATCTTGGGCAAGTAACGTACCGATTGACAAAGGGAATTGTATACGGGGTTGCTTGAATCCTCGACATCATGGTTCATCCGATGAGATCATCGAGGAGCAAGTGGAAGCCAACATGGGTATCCAGATCCCGTTGTTGGTTATTGACCGGAGAGCCATCTCGATCATGTCTACATGTCTCCCGAACCTGTAGGGTCTACACACTTAAGGTTCGGTGACGCTAGGGTTGTAGAGATATGAATATGCAGTAACCCGAAAGTTGTTCGGAGTCCCGGATGAGATCCTGGACGTCATGAGGAGTTCCAGAATGGTCCGGAGGTGAAGAATTATATATAGGAAGTGCAGTTTCGGCCATCAGGAGAGTTTCAGGGGTCACCGGTATTGTACCGGGACCACCGGAAGGGTCCCGGGGGTCCACCGGGTGGGGCCACCCATCCCGGAGGGCCCCATGGGCCAAAGTGGGGAGGGGAACCAGCCCATAGTGGGCTGGTGCGCCCCCCTTGGTCCATCCCATGCGCCTAGGGTTGGGAACCCTAGGGTGGGGGGGCGCCCCACCTGGCTTGGGGGGCACTCCACCCCTTGGCCGCCCCCCCCCTAGGAGATCCCATCTCCTAGGGCCGGCGCACCCTGTAGGGGGCCTATATAAAGGGGGGGAGGGGGCAGCCGCACCCTTGAGTCTTGGCGCCTCCCTCTCCCCTGGAACACCTCTCCCTCTCGTAGTAGAACGGCGAAGCCCTGCTGCGGTGACCCCTGCATCCACCACCACGCCGTCGTGCTGCTGGATCTTCATCAACCTCTCCTCCCCCCTTGCTGGATCAAGAAGGAGGAGACGTCACGCTGACCATACGTGTGTTGAACGCGGAGGTGCCGTTCGTTCGGCACTAGGATCTCCAGTGATTTGGATCATGTCGAGTACGACTTCTTCATCCCCGTTCTTTGAACGCTTCCACACGTGATCTACAAAGGTATGTAGATGCAATCCGATCACTCGTTGCTAGATGAACTCATAGATGGATCCTGGTGAAATCGTAGAAATTTTTTTGTTTTCTGCAACGTTCCCCAAAAGTGGTATCAGAGCCAGGTTTATGCGTAGTTCTTTTTGCACGAGTAGAACACAATTTGTTGTGGGCGTAGATGTTGTCAACTTTCTTGCCGCTACTAGTCTTATTTTGCTTCAGCGGTATTGTGGGATGAAGCGGCCCGGACCGACCTTACACGTACGCTTACGTGAGACTGGTTCCACCGACTGACATGCACTAGTTGCATAAGGTGGCTAGCGGGTGTCTGTCTCTCTCACTTTAGTTGGAGCGGATTCGATGAAAAGGGTCCTTATGAAGGGTAAATAGAAGTTGACAAATCACGTTGTGGCTTTCACGTAGGTAAGAAAACGTTCTTGCTAGAACCCTTTTGCAGCCACGTAAAACTTACAACAACAATTAGAGGACGTCTAACTTGTTTTTGCAGCAAGTGCTTTGTGATGTGATATGGCCAAAGTTGTGATGAATGATGAATGATATATATATGTGATGTATGAGATCATGTTCTTGTAATAGGAATCACGACTTGCATGTCGATGAGTATGACAACCGGCAGAAGCCATAGGAGTTTTCTTTATTTTTTGTATGACCTGCGTGTCATTGAGAAACGCCATGTAAATTACTTTACTTTATTGCTAAACGTGTTAGCCATAGTAGTAGAAGTAATAGTTGGCGAGCAACTTCATGGAGACACGATGATGGAGATCATGTCATGCCGGTGACAAGATGATCATGGAGCCCCAAGATGGAGATCAAAGGAGCTATGTGATATTGGCCATATCATGTCACTATTATTATTTGATTGCATGTGATGTTTATCATGTTTTTGCATCTTGTTTACTTAGAACGACGATAGTAAATAAGATGATCCCTCATAATAAGTTCAAGAAAGTGTTTCCCTAACTGTGCACCGTTGCGACAGTTCGTTATTTTGAAGCACCACGTGATGATCGGGTGTGATAGATTCCAACGTTCACATACAATGGGTGTAAGACAGATTTACACATGCAAACACTTAGGTTGACTTGACGAGCCTAGCATGTACAGACATGGCCTCGGAACACAGAAGACCGAAAGGTCGAGCATGAGTCGTATAGAAGATACGATCAACATGAAGATGTTCACCGATGTTGACTAGTCCGTCTCACGTGATGATTGGACACGGCCTAGTTAACTCGGATCATGTTATACTTAGATGACGGGAGGGATGTCTATCTGAGTGGGAGTTCATTATATAATTTGATTAGATGAACTTAATTATCATGAACTTAGTCTAAAATCTTTACAATATGTCTTGTAGATCAAATGGCCCACATTGTTCTCAACTTCAACGCGTTCCTAGAGAAAACCAAGCTGAAAGACGATGGCAGCAATTATACGGACTGGGTCCAGAACCTGAGGATCATCCTCATAGCTGCCAAGAAAGATTATGTCCTAGAAGCACCGCTAGGTGACGCGCCCATTGTTGGGGAACGTAGTAATTTCAAAAAAATTCCTACGCATACGCAAGATCATGGTGATGCATAGCAACGAGAGGGGAGAGTGTGATCTACGTACCCTTGTAGATCGACAACGGAAGCGTTTGGTTGATGTAGTCGTACGTCTCCACGATCCGACCGATCCAAGCACCGTTACTCCGGCACCTCCGAGTTCTTGGCACACGTTCAACTCGATGACGCTCCCCAGGCTCCGATCCAGCAAAGCTTCGGGGAGGAGTTCCGTCAGCACGACGGTGTGGTGACGATCTTGATGTTCTACCATCGCAGGGCTTCGCCTAAGCACCGCTACAATATGACCGAGGTGGAATATGGTGGAAGGGGGCACCGCACACGGCTAAGGAACAATCACGAAGATCAACTTGTGTGTCTATGGGGTGCCCCCTGCCTCAGTATATAAAGGATGGAGGAGGAGGAGGCCGGCCAAGGCTTGGTGCGGCCAGGATGTGGAGTCCTACTAGGACTCCAAGTCCTGGTAGGAGTCCACCAAGAGGGGAGGAAGGGAGAAGGAAGTGGAGGAGAAGGAAAGGTGGCCGGCCCCCTTTTCCCTAGTCCAATTCGGACCAGAGGGGAGGGGGGGCGCAGCAGCCCCTTGGCCCTTTCTCCTCTTCCCACTAAAGCCCATTAAGGCCCATTGCTTCTCCCGTAACTACCCGGTACTCCGAAAAATACCCGAATCACTCGGAACCTTTCCGATGTCCGAATATAGTCATCCAATATATCGATCTTTACGTCTCGACCATTTCGAGACTCCTCGTCATGTCCCCGATCTCATCCGGGACTCCGAACTCCTTCGGTACATCAAAACTCATAAACTCATAATATAACTGTCATCGAAACCTTAAGCGTGCGGACCCTACGGTTCGAGAACAATGTAGACATGACAGACACGTCTTCGGTCAATAACCAATAGCGGGACCTGGATGCCCATATTGGCTCCTACATATTCTACGAAGATCTTTATCGGTCAGACCGCATAACAACATACGTTGTTCCCTTTGTCATTGGTATGTTACTTGCCCGAGATTCGATCGTCGGTATCCAATACCTAGTTCAATCTCGTTACCGGCAAGTCTCTTTACTCGTTCCGTAATACATCATCTCGCAACTAACTCATTAGTTGCAATGCTTGCAAGGCTTATGTGATGTGCGTTACCGAGAGGGCCCATAGATACCTCTCCGACAATCGGAGTGACAAATCCTAATCTTGAAATACGCCAACCCAACATCTACCTTTGGAGACACCTGTAGAGCACCTTTATAATCACCCATTTACGTTGTGACGTTTGATAGCACACAAAGTGTTCCTCTGGCAAACTGGAGTTGCATAATCTCATAGTCATATGAACATGCATAAGTCATGAAGAAAGTAATAGCAACATACTAAACGATCGGGTGCTAAGCTAATGGAATGGGTCATGTCAATCAGACCATTCACTTAATGATGTGATCCCATTAATCAAATAACAACTCTTTGTTCATGGTTAGGAAACATAACCATCTTTGATTAACGAGCTAGTCAAGTAGAGGCATACTAGTGACACTCTGTTTGTCTATGTATTCACACATGTATTATGTTTCCGGTTAATACAATTCTAGTATGAATAATAAACATTTATCATGATATAAGGAAATAAATAATAACTTTATTATTGCCTCTAGGGCATATTTCCTTCACCCATCCCACAGAACCAAGACGTTATGAACGCTTGGCAGACACGTGCTGATGACTACTCCCTCGTTCAGTGCGGCATGCTTTACAGCTTAGAACCGGGGCTCCAAAAGCGTTTTGAGAGACACGGAGCATATGAGATGTTCGAAGAGCTGAAAATGGTTTTTCAAGCTCATGCCCGGGTCGAGAGATATGAAGTCTCCGACAAGTTCTTCAGCTGTAAGATGGAGGAAAATAGTTCTGTCAGTGAGCACATACTCACTATGTCTGGATTACATAACCGCTTAACTCAGCTGGGAGTTAATCTCCCGGATGACGCGGTCATTGACAGAATCCTTCAGTCGCTTCCACCGAGCTACAAGAGCTTTGTGACGAACTTCAATATGCAGGGGATGGAAAAGACCATTCCTGAGGTATTTTTAATGCTGAAATCAGCAGAGGTAGAAGTCAAAAAGGAACATCAAGTGTTGATGGTCAATAAAACCACCAAGTTTAAGAAAGGCAAGGGTAAAAAGAACTTCAAGAAGGACGGCAAGGGAGTTGCCGCGCCCGGTAAGCAAGCTGCCGGGAAGAAGCCAAAGAATGGACCCAAGCCCGAGACTGAGTGCTTTTATTGCAAGGGAAGTGGTCACTGGAAGCGGAACTGCCCCAAATACTTAGCGGACAAGAAGGCCGGCAACACAAAAGGTATATGTGATATACATGTAATTGATGTGTACCTTACCAGTATTCGTAGTAGCTCCTGGGTATCTGATACCGGTGCGGTTGCTCACATTTGTAACTCAAAGCAGGAGCTGCGGAATAAACGGAGACTGGCGAAGAACGAGGTGACGATGCGTGTCGGGAATGGTTCCAAGGTCGATGTGATCGCCGTCGGCACGCTACCTCTACATTTACCCACGGGATTAGTTTTACACCTCAATAATTGTTATTTAGTACCAGCTTTGAGCATGAACATTGTATCAGGATCTCGTTTAATTCGAGATGGCTACTCATTTAAATCCGAGAATAATGGTTGTTCTATTTATATGAGAGATATGTTTTATGGTCACGCTCCTATGGTGAATGGTTTATTCTTAATGAATCTCGAGCATAATGCTACACATATTCATAGTGTGAATACCAAAAGATGTAAGGTTGATAATGATAGTCCCACATACTTGTGGCACTGCCGCCTTGGTCACATAGGTGTCAAACGCATGAAGAAGCTCCATGCAGATGGACTTTTAGAGTCTCTTGATTACGAATCATTTGACACGTGCGAATCATGCCTCATGGGTAAGATGACCAAGACTCCGTTCTCAGGAACAATGGAGCGAGCAACCAACCTATTGGAAATCATACATACTGATGTGTGCGGTCCAATGAGTGTTGAGGCTCGTGGTGGCTATCATTATGTTCTCACCCTCACTGATGACTTGAGTAGATATGGGTATGTCTACTTAATGAAACACAAGTCTGAAACCTTTGAAAAGTTCAAGGAATTTCAGAGTGAGGTTGAAAATCAACGTGACAGAAAAATCAAGTTTTTGCGATCAGATCATGGAGGAGAATACTTGAGTCACGAATTTGGCACACACTTAAGAAAATATGGAATAGTTTCACAACTCACGCCGCCTGGAACACCTCAGCGTAATGGTGTGTCCGAACGTCGTAATCGCATTCTATTGGATATGGTGCGATCTATGATGTCTCTTACCGATTTACCGCTGTCATTTTGGGGCTATGCTTTAGAGACTGCCGCATTCACTTTAATAGGGCTCCGCCGAAATCTGTTGAGACGACACCGTATGAATTATGGTTTGGGAAGAAGCCTAAGCTGTCGTTTCTAAAAGTTTGGGGATGCGATGCTTATGTCAAGAAACTTCAACCTGAAAAGCTCGAACCCAAGTCGGAAAAATGCGTCTTCATAGGATACCCTAAAGAAACTATTGGGTATACCTTCTACCTCAGATCCGAAGGCAAGATCTTTGTTGCCAAGAATGGATCCTTTCTAGAGAAAGAGTTTCTCTCGAAAGAAGTAAGTGGGAGGAAAATAGAGCTTGATGAAGTACTGCCTCTTGAAGCAGAGAGTAGCGCAGCTCAGGAAAATGTTCCTGTGGTGCCTGCACCAATTAGAGAGGAAGTTAATGATGATGATCAAGATATTTCTGATCAAGCTCCTACTGAACTTCGAAGGTCCACAAGGACACGTTCTGCACCAGAGTGGTACGGCAACCCTGTCTTGGAAATCATGTTGTTAGACAACGGTGAACCTTCGAACTATGAAGAAGCGATGGCGGGCCCGGATTTCGACAAATGGTTGGAAGCCATGAAATCCAAGATAGGATCCATGTATGAAAACGAAGTATGGACTTTGACTGACTTGCCCGATGATCGGCGAGCCATAGAAAATAAATGGATCTTTAAGAAGAAGACAGACGCGGATGTTAATGTGACCATCTATAAAGCTAGGCTTGTCGCTAAGGGTTATCGACAAGTTCAAGGGGTTGACTACGATGAGACATTCTCTCCCGTGGCAAAGCTGAAGTCTGTCCGAATCATGTTAGCAATTGCCGCATACTATGATTATGAGATACGTCAAAACGACATTCCTTAACGGTTATCTTAAGGAAGAACTGTATATGATGCAGCCGGAAGGTTTTGTCGATCCTAAGAATGCTGACAAGGTGTGCAAGCTCCAACGCTCGATTTATGGGCTGGTGCAAGCATCTCGGAGTTGGAACATTCGCTTTGATGAGATGATCAAAGCGTTTGGGTTTATGCAGACTTATGGAGAAGCCTGTGTTTACAAGAAAGAGAGTGGGAGCTCTGTAGCATTTCTCATATTATATGTAGATGACATACTTTTGATGGGAAATGATATAGAACTTTTGGACAGCATTAAGGCCTACTTGAATAAGAGTTTTTCAATGAAGGACCTTGGAGAAGCTGCTTATATATTAGGCATCAAGATCTATAGAGATAGATCAAGACGCCTCATAGGTCTTTCACAAAGCACATGCCTTGATAAGATATTGAAGAAGTTCAATATGGATCAGTCTAAGAAGGGGTTCTTGCCTGTGTTGCAAGGTGTGAAATTGAGCTCAGCTCAATGTCCGACCACGGCAGAAGATATAGAAGAGATGAGTGTCATCCCCTATGCCTCAGCCATAGGTTCTATTATGTATGCCATGCTGTGTACCAGACCTGATGTAAACCTTGCCGTAAGTTTGGTAGGTAGGTACCAAAGTAATCCCGGCAAGGAACACTGTACAGCGGTCAAGAATATCTTGAAGTACCTGAAAAGGACTAAGGAAATGTTTCTCATTTATGGAGGTGACGAAGAGCTCGTCGTAAAGGGTTACGTCGATGCTAGCTTCGACACATATCTGGATGACTCTAAGTCACAAACCGGATACGTGTATATTTTGAATGGTGGAGCAGTAAGCTGGTGCAGTTGCAAGCAAAGCGTTGTGGCGGGATCTACATGTGAAGCGGAGTACATGGCAGCCTCGGAGGCAGCACACGAAGCAGTCTGGGTGAAGGAGTTCATTACCGACCTAGGAGTCATACCCAATGTGTCGGGCCCGATGACTCTCTTCTGTGACAACACTGGAGCTATTGCCCTTGCCAAGGAGCCCAGGTTTCACAGGAAGACCAGGCATATCAAGCGTCGCTTCAACTCCATTCGTGAAAGTGTTTAAAATGGAGACATAGAGATTTGTAAAGTACATACGGACCTGAATGTAGCAGATCCGTTGACTAAACCTCTCCCTAGAGCAAAACATGATCAACACTAGAATTCCATGGGTGTTTGATTCATCACAATGTAACTAGATTATTGACTCTAGTGCAAGTGGGAGACTGTTGGAAATATGCCCTAGAGGCAATAATAAAAGGATTATTATTATATTTCCTTGTTCATGATAATTGTCTATTATTCATGCTATAATTTTATTATTCGGAAATCGTAATACATGTGTGAATACATAGACCACAATGTGTCCCTAGTGAGCCTCTAGTTGACTAGCTCGTTGATCAACAGATAGTCATGGTTTCCTGGCTATGGACATGGGGATGTCATTGATAACGGGATCACATCATTAGGAGAATGATGTGATGGACAAGACCCAATCCTAAACATAGCACAAGATCGTATAGTTCGTTTGCTAGAGTTTTTCCAATGTCAAGTATCTTTTCCTTAGACCATGAGATCGTGTAACTCCCGGATACCGTAGGAGTGCTTTGGGTGTACCAAACGTCACAACGTAACTGGGTGACTATAAAGGTATACTGCGGGTATCTCTGAAAGTGTCTGTTGGGTTGACACAGATCAAGACTGGGATTTGTCACTCCATATGACGGAGAGGTATCTCTGGGCCCACTCGGTAATGCATCATCACAATGAGCTCAAAGTGACCAAGTGTCTGGTCACGGGATCATGCATTACGGTACGAGTAAAGTGACTTGCCGGTAACGAGATTGAACGAGGTATTGGGATACCGACGATCGAATCTCGGGCAAGTAACGTACCGATTGACAAAGGGAATTGTATACGGGGTTGCTTGAATCCTCGACATCGTGGTTCATCCGATGAGATCACCGAGGAGCATGTGGGAGCCAACATGGGTATCCAGATCCCGCTGTTGGTTATTGACTGGAGAGCCATCTCAGTCATGTCTACATGTCTCCCGAACCCGTAGGGTCTACACACTTAAGGTTCGGTGACGCTAGGGTTGTAGAGATATGAATATGCAGTAACCCGAAAGTTGTTCGGAGTCCCGGATGAGATCCTGGACGTCACGAGGAGTTCCAGAATGGTCCGGAGGTGAAGAATTATATATAGAAAGTGCAGCTTCGGCCATCGGGAGAGTTTCGGGGGTCACCGGTATTGTACCGGGACCACCGAAAGGGTCCCGGGGGTCCATCGGGTGGGGCCACCCATCCCGAAGTGCCCCATGGGCCAAAGTGGGGAGGGGAACCAGCCCATAGTGGGCTGGTGCGCCCCCCTTGGCCCACCCCATGCGCCTAGGGTTGGGAACCCTAGGGTGGGGGGCGCCCCACCTGGCTTGGGGGGCACTCCACCCCTTGGCCGCCGCCCCCCTAGGAGATCCCATCTCCTAGGGCTGGCGCACCCCCTAGGGGGCCTATATAAAGGGGGGAGGAAGGGGGCAGCCGCACCCTTGAGTCTTGGTGCCTCCCTCTCCCCTGCAACACCTCTCCCTCTCGTAGTAGAACGGCGAAGCCCTGCTGCGGTGACCCCTGCATCCACCACCACGCCGTCGTGCTGCTGGATCTTCATCAACCTCTCCTTCCCCCTTGTTGGATCAAGAAGGAGGAGACGTCACGCTGACCGTACATGTGTTGAACGCGGAGGTGCCGTCCGTTCGGCGCTAGGATCTCCGGTGATTTGGATCACGTCGAGTACGACTTCCTCATCCCTGTTCTTTGAATGCTTCCGCGCGTGATCTACAAAGGTATGTAGATGCAATCCGATCACTCGTTGCTAGATGAACTCATAAATGGATCTTGGTGAAACCGTAGAAATTTTTTTGTTTTCTGCAACGTTCCCCAGCAAAGACAAATCCATTTGTCTCCCGAATTGATGTTTAAACTCGGTATGATAGGCCGACGTTACAGTAAAACTTCCAGTTTTGTTATAGTGCCATGATACAAAGTCCTCCATAACATGCACTCTGAGTGGGATTTGCAATATTCTGTACACATCCATCGGCCAGAAAACATCGCGGATTAGTACCTCATTCCACTGTCCGGTATGTGGGTCAATTAACTCTTCCACTTTTGTCAACATTGTGACACCCAGTGGTGTTATAATTTTCCTGGACTCACTTGAAGGTATCCACGGGTCTTGCCAAATATTAATATGTGATCCCGTACCAACTCTCCAAATGCATCCTCGTTTGAACGTTTGGATACCCGCAACAATACTCTGCCAAGTGAAGGAAGAACCCTTCTTCGGCCCTGCAGTCAATATATTCCCATCAGGATAATATTTGGCACTAAGAACTTGAGCACACAACGATTCTGGATTCTGGAGTAGTCGCCAACACTGTTTTGCTAGTAAAGCAAGATTAAAATTGTGTAGGTCTCTGAACCCCAATCCTCCTTTCCTCTTTGGCATGCACAATTTCCACCATGCGAACCAATGCATCATTTTCTTCTCTTCACCATCCCCCCACCAAAATCCTGCCAGTTCATCTGTTATTGCTTTACAGATTCCCTTCGGCGGTTTAAACACTGACATAGCATACGAGGGGATTGATTGGGCCACTGCTTTCAACAAAATTTCCTTCCCTTGGACTGACAATACTTTTTCCTTCCATCCTTTAATTCTCTGGCAAATTCGGTCAATCAAGTGCTGAAAACAATCACTTCTGTCCACACCTACAATTGTAGGGAGATCAAGGTATTTATCAGAGAGAGCTTCTGTTAATATGTCGAGATTTCTGCAAACCTCTTCCCTCACGCCTACACTTGTGTTGGGGCTGAAAAATACACTTGTTTTTGCCATGCTGACAAGCTGTCCCGAACTTGCACAATACACATCTAGGACCCTCTTCAAGGCATTAGCATTCTCCACATTTGCCTTCATAAGTATGAGAGAGTCATCTGCAAGAAGTAAATGAGAGATGGATGGTGCATTACGATAGACTCTAATACCCTCCAGACCACCCACCTCTTCCTCATGCGCCAACATGCTTGATAATCCTTCTGAGCATAGCAGAAATAAATAAGGGGACAAGGGGTCTCCTTGTCTCAAACCTCGAGTGGGTAATATGTCTTCAGTATCTGTGCCATTAAATCTTATCTTATAACTTACTGAAGAGACACAGTGCATGATCATCTTTATCCAACCTGGATCGAATCCAAGCTTTTCCATCATTTTCCTCAGGAAACCCCACTCCACACGATCATACGCCTTCATCATGTCCAGCTTTACCGCACAAAACCCATTAGAACCATGAGTTTTTTTCTTAATTGCATGGAAGCATTCATAAGCAATTAACACATTATCTGCTATAAGCCTCCCCGGCACAAAAGCACTTTGTGTGGGGGATATAATCTCAGGGAGCACTTTCTTTAGTCTGTTTGCAAGCATTTTTTATATTATTTTATAAATCACATTGAAAAGACTTATAGGCCTGAACTGTGTAATTATCTCTGGACTTTCAACCTTTGGGATTAGCATAATATTTGTGTGATTCCATCCTTCAGGTATCCTCCTCATGTGGATTGCTTCTAAGACCTCATCAGTGAGCTCCTCCCCCAAGATATGCCAGAATCTCTTAAAAAACACCGCATGTAACCCATCCGGCCCCGGTGCTTTCATGTCCCTGATTTGGAATAATGCCTTTCGGACCTCTTCCCGGGTATAAGTTGCTATTAGCAAACTGTTCATCTCAGGTGTTACCCGTGGTTTCACCGCCTGCAGAAGTTGCTGGTCACATTCTACATTATCCGGCTGAAATAGTCCATCAAAATAACCACGGATCAACGGGCTAAGGTTTTCATTACCCTCGGTCCATGCATTATTACTATTACGAAGCCTTTTAATCATATTTGTCCTTCTCCTCGCCGAGGCAAATTGGTTGTAATACTGAGTATTACGATCACCTTTCCGTAGCCATTTGACTCTTCCTCTCTGGGCCCAAAAAATTTCCTCTTGGTCTAGCAGGTTTTCTATTAGGACCGAGAGTTCTTTTTGCTGTGCCCTGACCTCCTTTGTATAAGGTGCCTGCATGAGTTTCTCTAGCTGTTTCTGAGCTTTATTGAGTCAGGCCCGTGGCCCTTTCAGCGTCTTCCTGTCCCATTCATGCATATCGAGGTGAGCCGAATCAATCTTTCCTTTCACAGTTGGGTGTAAGCCTTGGTGAACTGCTTTCTGCCAGGCCGTCCTTACCACCTCTGCAACAGTTTCTTCTTCTAACCATCTAGCCTCAAAACATCGCTTGTATTTAGGCCTATTCTCTGCCACTTCAGCAAGATATTCTGTATCTAGCAGGATGGGTCGGTGATCAGATTTCCCCATCTCTAGATTACACAGGCCTGCATACGGGTGCATGCCCATCAGCATTTGTAACAGCCCTGTCTAAGCGTTCCTTCAGTCCACCTCTAAACCAAGTGAACTTATCACCAACATATCCCATATCCTCTAGAGAGCATTCAGACAGAGCATCTTGGAACGCTGCCAGACGGGATTGGTGCCGTGCAACCCCTCCTTCCTTTTCAGATGAGAGCAAGATCTCATTGAAGTCACCAATGATTACCCACGGTAGCCTAGAGTGTGCATGCAGATTTCAGATGAATTGAAAAGTATGATCCTTATGCTCCCAGCTCGGCTCTCCGTATATTCCAGTCAATCTCCATATGTTTCCATTAGTTTCATGCACATTCACATCAATTCTCGCAAGGGTAGTGGTTTGGGAGTAGATCCTCACCTCCTTCTTCCAAACCATTAAGAGCCCTCCTTTTCTTCCATCCATGCTTGGTGCAACAATTCTTTCATCCATGCCAAGTTTCCTCATTAGCACTTCTGCCTTATCATTATCCAGGTGTGTTTCAGACAGAAAAAACACATCAGGTTTATGCCGCCTCTAGATTTCCAGAAGCGACTGAACTGTCGGGGCGCCTAAGATACCCCGACAGTTCCAGCTTAATATTTTCATTGACCCCGGCGATCACCCCCGAGGGGTGTCGCCGAAGCGGTACGGAGTATTAGTGCTCTGAAAGTATGCGCTACAAACTGAAGCTGAAGTTTGCATTCAAGCATTGCACAAGGCGAAGGAATTGGGCATTAGCCGAGCTTTTTTCTACTCCCCCCTTCCTAAATACTTGTCATTTTAGAGATTTCAACAAGTAACTACATACGAAACAAAATGAATGAATCTACAGTATTTTAATAACACAGTACACGCAAGCGCTCATACATTCACCTCTATGAACACACGCACACCCGCGCATACGCTCATCCTTATTAACACGCGCACACACCCTACCTCTATGAGCAATTTTGAGAGACTGAGCCGACATATCATCTTGAGATTTACGAAGTTACCGTAGGCGCCTCATCTTGGAACGTCATCTCCCACAGAAAGCGTATCACCAAAATTTTTGAAATAAATCCAAAAATAATGCGACCACCAGGACTTGAACCCTGGTGGGCTATTGATACCACTGTCCCTTTAACCATCCAAACACAGGTTGGTTCATATGTATTAGCCGAGCTGTGGTGGAAACGATGTGTTGATGCTTGTCCAGGCGATCGAGACGTCAAGCTATGATTTTTTTTCTTCTAATGTGGTTTTGTTTAGGGAGATAAAATGTTTAAGGCATTTCTAACCGATCCCATAGAAATTAAGTGAGGATTTGGCGGAGTAGAGGTAGTGAAGTAAATTTTTACTCCGCTAACGGTGGGTGCAGCCGATCCTCGATAATTAGTGGAGTAAAAACAAAAATTTGTAGATTTTGTTTTTTAGCTACATGAACTTCAAACAATATTCTTGCGGATTTTTAGGGGATGTACCAAGCAAAACTCACATACAATATGTTCACTTTTCTCTCAACATGGCACCCGCTGGGTTCAGGTGCGGGTAATGGTCGCCTAAACCCTTACCCGTCTCAATATTTTTCATCCAAACCCGTACTCATACCCGCACCTCAGGTTTCAAATTGTTCTCATATCTGTACCCGCATATCGGGTTTTAAATTGTTCTCGCTGTATCCGCACATCGGGTTTTAAATTGTTCTCATACCCGTACCCGCACATCAGGTTTCAAATTGTTCTCATACCCGTACCCGCCTGGGTGCGGGTAATAACCCACGGGTGAAAATACCCATCTTGGCCACCTTACCCAATTCACACTTCACCATATATTTTTTAGCATTTTTGCATATACACACAAAATTTCAGCATGTATACTTCAAAATTTCAACAAATATATACCACATTTTAGCATTTCAGCACATGCATGTCGCGATTTGTTGTGAGATGGAATAAAAATTGGTATTAATTTACAAAAGTGGGTAGCAATAAGCATGAACTAGATGGCACCAAACAATCACATATGTAAGTGACTTCATAGAGAAAATTCACATATGTTCTTTCTTTTTTTCCAACTACAAGACAAACAAGAGGGACACGATTTCCCATAATTTAAAATGATCAAATGAAGAGACTGTAATAAGATCAACAAAATCATAAGTTTACAAAACAAGAACAACACACTTAAATAAGATCATGCACATGGGTAAGGGGATGGGATTTTTTTTACGTGGTAAGGGGATGGGATTCTGGGTCGAGGCCAGTGGTTGCATTTTCGTACGCAGGTATGCGGGTACATGGGTATGGGTATTGACTTCCCATACCCATACCCGGCTTACCCGATAAGCATTATTTTTTTCTCATTTATAAATCCATGGATATTAATCTTTTAAAACCTTTATTCTAATAAAGTTTTTACCCATCGGGTTCACGAGTTATGGATACCCACTGCCATGTTGACTTTTCTCTTAGCCCTCTAGTGAAGTACTCCCTCCGTCCTTTGAAGAGTGTACTTCCAACTTTGTTGGAAAGTCAAACATTTTTATGTTTGACCGTATTTATACAATAATGCACCAACATTTATGTCATTAAATTAGTAGCATTAGATTCATGATAAAATATATTTTTATCATATACTTATTTGATTTCATAAACATTGATATATTTTTGCACAAACTCGGTCAAACATTGAGATAGTTTGACCCTCCAACAAAGTTAGAAGTACACTCTTTAAAGGACGGAGGGAGTAGTATGGTCACAGGGTGGAGGAACCCCATGCCTGGCTCAGCGACAGGTCATTGACACATGGGTCCTGAGCCATCAAACGCGCTTGGGTAACACTATTTTATGCTCGTGCTATCGTACCGAAGCTTAACTCTGGCAAGACGAAGCCGTTGTGCTGGACCCTCAAAAAGGTGATGGAAACAGAGTAGTTTGCACGTCGCCGGCACGCGAGTCTCGCCCCGGGCTAAAAAACAAACTGGGATGCGCGACAAGTTGTCCACGGTCCATGGGGCATGTGCTCATGGACGCGTGGTCCATGCCAACGCCATTACTTCCCTAACCATAAACTACTCTGTCATGGGGATGTATCGGAGGTTGTCGGTTGCATGCATGGGACCTCTCATCCCCGGTCCCTGCCGTCTGCTCACGATTGATTGATGGGTTTACGGAAATTAACAAATCATCGTCAAAAAGGAGTACAAGACATATGATTTGCCTGTGATCTTTTTCAGCTCCAGCAGGACCACCGCCACCCCATGAGATGGCGAGTTCGTGGCACATGACTCTATTATGAATAACATCATACATATCAAGACAAGATAAATCTATAATCTAATAAATAAAGGGTTGCATACCACATATATGTTACTTATCACTGTAGATATAGCAATATAGACTAGTAACATATGCATGTTACAAGTCTAAGTTACTCCCCACTATCGATAGTCTGCTTGCCGGGTTTAAGTTTGGTCTTCATATTTCATTATCGAGATTGCTAAATCTCAGTCGATGTTGTATTATTCAGATCTTACTTGGAGATTTGTGTAGAATTTTCTTGAACATTTTTTTCTTCATCTTTATACGTCCTTTTACTTGACTGAGACTTCGTTAAGTCTCAGTCGACTGAGATCTAATCACATCCTTTAATTATTTATTTACATACTTACAAGTGAGTAAGGTTTGACCCAAACTACATGGAATTTACAACTAAGGCCCCTTCTCAATTGTAGGATTTTTTTGGGCCCCTTTTTGTTCGTAGGAAAATAGTAGAGGAGAAATACATGAACAAAAAATTTCTGCTGGCAAATGGAGCAAAGGAAAATGGAGGAATTCTTTATCATCTTATTTTTATAAAAAAAGTTGCAGATATAAAAAGTTATAATCTACAGTACTATTTGAATAGATAGAAAAAAGTTATAATTTATCTATTCAAATAGTACTAAGCTTTTTAGATTTGAAACCACTGTATGGGTCGGGAGCTGTAGCTGTGGGGTCAGCTATGGACCCTGTCTGTAAGAGTGTGTGTCGCTGGTTGACAATAACACACACCTATATTGTCGTGATGGGCTGACCGATTTTCCTAGTTTGGTTAAGGTATCCCCTAGTTTTTTATTTACTTTGTTTGTTGTGTTTTCTACTGGTTTACCAATTTTTCTTAGTTGTTTGCCTTTTTCTCCTTTTATTTGCACATTTCAATTTATTGATATTTCTAAAAAAGTTGTGAACACTTTAAAAACAGTGTTTTCTGGATCCATGAATAATTTCCAAAACTAAGAATATTTTTTGAAATTGACCAAAACACTTTTAAATAGAGGTAATAACGCCAGTGCTGCTTAAACTTGCCATCAATGTTCACTCTGGTGCATGAATTTGAAAAATATATCGAACTGGTTCTATGGCAGTATGGTTCAAATACAGTTCAAATTATGTCCAGATAACCAGTCTGCCCATGGCATGCATCGCTGTAGCTTATATAACTTTTCATGATTTTCTAAATACTACATAAATATTTTAAAATTACATTAACATTTTTTAAAGTGATTTATTTCTTACACATATTATTTATAATACAAGAATATTCTAAATTTATTTTTATTACTACTATAATAATTTATATAATTTCTAAAAACGAAAAAACCTCACAAGTGAAACTGCCATGTAAAAAAGAAAAAAAAACATTCTATAAAAAGGACCACATGAGAATTTTTAAAATTAGTTAAAAATTTCGAATGTATAAAACTTTTCAATATGATTTTATTAATTATGGAAATGATTTTAGAAATATTAAAACATTTTAAGAATTATTTTAATTACATGAAAATTTACTTATTTTATTAATCATGGTTTGAATATTTTTGTAATTTCTAAAAAAAGGAAAAACAACAAACATGTGAATCATTTAACTCCAGAGGCACTTTAGGTTCATAAAGTGTAGCGATGCAAAAGGGTCAGTGGAGTGATCTAGCCGAGTTGATTAGCCCAACTGGTTAGCTCGTAGAAGTCGGCGGTTGAAAACCCAGCCGTGGCAATATTTTTTCTTTATTTCTGTTGTCCACTGACAGATAGGACCCAATTGTCATTGAGACATACACTTTTTCCTGGCATTGTAAGTGGACCCCACGCCATGCTGGCATGTCCAGTCTGTTGGAAATATGCCCTAGAGGCAATAATAAATTGATTATTATTATATTTCCTTGTTCATGATAATCGTTTATTATCCATGCTAGAATTGTATTGATAGGAAACTCAGATACATGTGTGGATACATAGACAACATCATGTCCCTAGTAAGCCTCTAGTTGACTAGCTCGTTGATCAACAGATGGTTACGGTTTCCTGACCATGGACATTGGATGTCGTTGATAACGGGATCACATCATTAGGAGAATGATGTGATGGACAAGACCCAATCCTAAGCATAGCACTAGATCGTGTAGTTCGTATGCTAAAGCTTTTCTAATGTCAAGTATCATTTCCTTAGACCATGAGATTGTGCAACTCCCGGATCCGTAGGAGTGCTTTGGGTGTGCCAAACGTCACAACGTAACTGGTTGGCTATAAAGGTACACTACGGGTATCTCCGAAAGTGTCTGTTGGGTTGGCACGAATCGAGACTGGGATTTGTCACTCCGTGTGACGGAGAGGTATCTCTGGGCCCACTCGGTAGGACATCATCATAATGTGCACAATGTGATCAAGAAGTTGATCACGGGATGATGTGTTACGGAACGAGTAAAGAGACTTGCTGGTAACGAGATTGAACAAGGTATCGGGATACCGGTGATCGAATCTCGGGCAAGTACAATGCCGCTAGACAAAGGAAATTGTATACGGGATTGACTAAGTCCTTGACATCGTGGTTCATCCGATGAGATCATCGTGGAACATGTGGGAACCAACATGGGTATCCAGATCCCGCTGTTGGTTATTGACCGGAGAACGTCTCGGTCATGTCTGCATGTCTCCCGAACCCGTAGGGTCTACACACTTAAGGTTCGATGACGCTAGGGTTATAAAGAAAGTTTGTATGTGGTTACCGAAAGTTTTTCGGAGTCCTGGATGAGATCCCGGACGTCACGAGGAGTTCCGGAATGGTCCGGAGGTAAAGAATTATATATAGGAAGTGCTATTTCGGCCATCGGGACAAGTTTCGGGGTCACCGGTATTGTACCGGGACCACCGGAAGGGTCCCGGGGGTCCACCGGGTGGGGCCACCTGCCCCGGGGGCCACATGGGCTGTAGGGGGTGCGCCTTGGCCTACATGGGCCAAGGGCACCAGCCCCTAGAGGCCCATGCGCCAAAGGGACAAGAGGAGGGGAGAGTCCTAAAGGGGGAAGGCACCTCCGAGGTGCCTTGGGGAGGATGGACTCCTCCCCCCTTGGCCGCACCCTTCCTTGGAGGAAGGGGCAAGGCTGCGCCCTCCCCCTCTCCCTTGGCCCTATATATAGTGGGGGGAAGGGAGGGCAACCATACCTTTGCCTTTGGTGCAGCCCTCCCCCTCTCCCAAGTCCTTCTCCTCTCCCGTGGTGCTTGTCGAAGCCCTGCAGGATTGCCACGCTCCTCCATCACCACCACACCGTCGTGATGCTGCTGGATGGAGTCTTCCCCAACCTCTCCTTCTCTCCTTGCTGGATCAAGGCGTAGGAGACGTCACCGGGCTGTACGTGTGTTGAACACGGAGGTGCTGTCCGTTCGGCACTAGGATCATCGGTGATTTGGATCACGACGAGTACGACTCCATCAACCCCGTTCTCTTGAACGCCTCCGCATAGCGATCTACAAGGGTATATAGATGAACTCTCCTTCCCCTCGTTGCTAGTCTCTCCATAGATAGATCTTGGTGACACGTAGGAAAATTTTGAATTTCTGCTACGTTCCCCAACAGTGGCATCATGAGCTACGTTTATTGCGTAGATTCTATGTACGAGTAGAACACAAAGTAGTTGTGGGCGTTGATATTGTTCAATATGCTTACCGTTACTAGTCCAATCTTGTTTTCGACGGCATCGTGTGATGAAGCGGCCCGGACCAACCTTACACGTATGCTTACGTGAGACCGGTTCCACTGACTGACATGCACTAGTTGCATAAGGTGGCTGGCGGGTGTCTGTCTCTCCCACTTTAGTCAGAACGGATTCGATGAAAAGGGTCCTTATGAAGGGTAAATAGCAATTGGCATATCACGTTGTGGTTTTGCGTAGGTAAGAAACGTTCTTGCTAGAAACCCATAGCAGCCACGTAAAACATGCAAACAACAATTAGAGGACGTCTAACTTGTTTTTGCAGGGTATGCTATGTGATGTGATATGGCCAAAAGGATGTGATGAATGATATATGTGATGTATGAGATTGATCATGTTCTTGTAATAGGAATCACGACTTGCATGTCGATGAGTATGACAACCGGCAGGAGCCATAGGAGTTGTCTTTATTTATTTATGACCTGCGTGTCAATATAAACGTCATGTAATTACTTTACTTTATTGCTAAAGTGTTAGCCATAGTAGTAGAAGTAATAGATGACGTGACAACTTCATGAAGACACGATGTTGGAGATCATGATGATGGAGATCATGGTGTCATGCCGGTGACGATGATGATCATGGAGCCCCGAAGATGGAGATCAAAAGGAGCAATATGATATTGGCCATATCATGTCACTATTTCATTGCATGTGATGTTTATCATGTTTATACATCTTATTTGCTTAGAACGACGGTAGTAAATAAGATGATCCCTCGTTAAAATTTCAAGAAAGTGTTCCCCCTAACTGTGCACCGTTGCGACAGTTCGTGTTTCGAAGCACCACGTGATGATCGGGTGTTAGATTCTTACGTTCACATACAACGGGTGTAAGCCAGATTTACACACGCGAAACACTTAGGTTGACTTGACGAGCCTAGCATGTACAGACATGGCCTCGGAACACAGAAGACCAAAAGGTCGAACATGAGTCGTATAGAACATACGATCAACATGAAGATGTTCACCGATGTTGACTAGTCCGTCTCACGTGATGATCGTACACGGCCTAGTTGACTCGGATCATGTAATCACTTAGATGACTAGAGGGATGTCTATCTGAGTGGGAGTTCATAAGATGAACTTGTTTATCCTGAACATAGTCAAAAGGATTTCGCAAATTATGTCGTAGCTCGCGCTTCAGTTCTACTGTTTAGATATGTTCCTAGAGAAAATTTAGTTGAAAGTTGATAGTAGCAATTATGCGGACTAGGTCCGTAAACTGAGGATTGTCCTCATTGCTTCATAGAAGGCTTATGTCCTTTATGCACCGCTCAGTGTGCTGAACCTCGAACGTCGTCTGTGGATGTTGCGAACATCTGACATACACGTTTTGATAACTACATGATAGTTCAGTTAAACGGTTTAGAGTTGAGGCACCGAAGACGTTTTTGAAACGTCGCAAAACATATGAGATGTTTTGAGGGCTGAAATTGGGATTTCAGGCTCGTGCCCACGTCAAGAGGTATAAGACCTCCGACGATTTTCTCAGCCTGCAAACTAAGGAGAAAAGCTCAATTGTTGAGCTAGTGCTCAGATTGTCTGAGTACAACAATCATTTGAATCGAGTGGGAGTTGATCTTCCAGATGAGATAATGATGTTTCTCCGAAGTCATTACCACCAAGCTGCTAGGGCTTCGTGATGAACTATAATGTATCTGGGACATATATGATGATCCTTGAAATATTTGCGATGTTTGACACCGCGAAAGTAGAAATCAAGAAGGAGCATCAATTGTTGATGGTTGGTGAAACCACTAGTTTCAAGAAGGGCAAGGGCAAGAAGGGATACTTCATGAAACGGCAATTCAGCTGCTGCTCTAGTGAAGAAACCCAAGGTTGAACCCAAACCCAAGACTAAGTGCTTCTGTAATAAGGGGAACAGCCGCTGGAGCAGAATTACCCTAGATACTTGGTAGATTAGAAGGCTGGCAAGGTCGATAGAAGTATATTGGATATACATTGTGTTGATGTGTACTTTACTAGTACTCCTAGTAGCACCAGGGTATTAGATACCGGTTCGGTTGCTAAGTGTTAGTAACTCGAAATAAAAGCTACGGAATAAACAGAGACTAGCTAAAGGTGAGCTGACGATATATGTTGGAAGTGTCTCCAATGTTGATATGATCAAGGATCGCATGCTCCCTCTACCATCGAGATTGGTGTTAAACCTGAATAATTGTTATTTGGTGTTTGCGTTGAGCATAGACATGATTGGATTATGACTATCGCAATACGGTTATTCATTTAAAGAGAATAATAGTTACTCTATTTATTTGAATAATACCTTCAATGGTCTTGCACCTAAAATGAATAGTTTATTGAATCTCGATCGTAGTGATACACATGTTCATGCCAAAAGATATAAGATAGTAATGATAGTACCACCTACTTGTGGCACTGCCACTTAAGTCATATCGGTATAAAACGCATGAAGAAGCTCCATGTTGATGGATCTTTGGGCTCACTCGTTTTTTGAAAAGTTTGAGACATGCGAACCATGTCTATTGGTGTTTATGCATGAAGAAACTCCATGCAAATGGACCGTTTGGACTCACTTGATTTTTTGAATCACTTGAGACATGCAAAACGTACCACATGGGCAAGATGACTCAAAGCCTCGGTTTCAGTAAAATGGAACTAGAAAGCAACTTGTTGGAAGTAATACATTTTGATGTGTGCAGTCCAATGAGTGCTGAGGCGTGTAGTGGATATCGTTATGTTCTTACTTCACAGATGATTTGAGTAGATGTTGAGTATATTTACTTGATGAATCACGAGTCTGAATTATTGAAAGGTTCAAGTAATTTCAGGGTGAAGTTGAAAGATCATCGTGATAAGAGGATGAAGTATCTATGATATGATCATAGAGATGAATATCTGAATTACGAGTTTGGCACAGAATTAAGACATTGTGGAATTGTTTCACAACTGATACAGCCTGGAACACCATAGTGTGATGGTGTGTCCGAACATCATAACTGCACCCTATTGGATATGATGCATACCATGATGTCTCTTATCGAATTACCACGATAGTTTATGGGTTAGGCATTAGAGACAACCACATTCACTTTAAATAGGGCACCACGTAATTCCGATGAGATGACACCGTATGAAGTATGGTTTAGAGAAACCTAAGCTGTCATTTCTTAAAAGTTTGGGGCTGCGACGCTTATGTGAAAAAGTTTCAGGCCGATAAGCTCGAACCCAAAGCGGATAAATACATCTTCATAGGACACCCAAAACAGTTGGGTATACCTCCTGTCTCAGATTCGAAAGCAATAAGGGATTGTTTCTAGAATCGGGTCCTTTCTCGAGGAAAAGTTTCTCTCGAAAGAATTGAGTGGGAGGATGGTGGAGACTTGAAGAGGTTATTGAACCGTCACTTCAACTAGTGTATAGCAGGGCACAAAGAGTTGTTCCTGTGGCACCTACACCAATTGAAGTGGAAGCTTATGATATTGATCATGAGACTTCGGATCAAGTCACTTCCAAACCTTGTGAGATGACAAGGATGCGTACTACTTCAGAGTGGTACGTAATCCTGTCTTGGAAGTCATGTTGCTAGACAACAATGAACCTACGAGCTATGGAGAAGCGATGGTGGGCCCGGATTCCGATAAATGGCTGGAGGCCATAAAATCTGAGAGAGGATCCATGTATGGAAACAAAGTGTAGACTTTGACAGAACAGCTTGATGGTTGTGAGGCTGTTGAGTACAGATGGATTTTAAAAGGAAGACGGACAATGATGGTATGTATCACCATTAAGAAAGCTCGACTTGTCGTTAAGATGTTTTCCGACAAGTTCAAGGAGTTGACTATGATGAGACTTTCTCACTCATAGCGATGCTAAGAGTCTGTTGGAATTATATTAGCGATTACTGCTTTATTTATGAAATCTTGCAGATAGGATGTCAAAACATTGTTTCCTCGATGATTTTCTTGAGGAAAGGTTGTATGTGATACAACCGGAAGGTTTTGTCAATCCTGAAAGATGCTAATAAGTATGCAAAGCTACAGCAATCCTTCTAAGGACTGGAGTAAGCATCTCGGAGTTGGAATGTATGCTTTGATGATGATCAAAGATTTTGGGTGTATACAAAGTTTATGAGAAACTTGTATTTCCAAAGAAGTGAGTGGGAGCACTATAGAATTTCTGATGAGTATATGTTGTTGACATATTATTGATCAGAAATGACGTAGAATTTCTGGAAAGCATATAGGGTTATTTGGAAAGTGTTTTTCAATGGAAAGCCTGGATTAAGCTACTTGAGCATTGAGCATCAAGACCTATAAGGATAGATCAAAACGCTTAAATGGTACTTTCAAATGAGCACATTCCTTGACATGATCTTAAAGGTGTTCAAGATGAATCAGTCAAAGAAGGAGTTCTTGCCTGAGTTGTAAGGTATGAAGTTAAGACTTAAAACTCGACCACGGCAGAATAGAGAGAAAGGACGAAGGTCGTCCCCTATGCTTAAGACATAGGCTCTACAGTATGCTATGTAGTGTACCGCACCTGAAGTGTGCCTTGCCATGAGTCAGTCAAGGGGTACAAGAGTGATCCAAGAATGGATCACAGGACAGCGGTCAAAGTTATCCTTAGTAACTAGTGGACTAAGGAATTTTCTCGATTATGGAGGTGGTAAAAGAGTTCGTCGTAAAGGGTTACGTCGATGCAAGCTTAACACCTATCCGGATAGCTCTGAGTAGAGATACAAGATACGTATAATGGAGCAACAATTTAGAATAGCTCCAAGTAGAACAGTTATTTGGAATAGCTCCAAATAGAACGTGGTAGCTGCATCTAGGAGATGACATAGAGATTTGTAAAGCACACACGGATCTGAAAGGTTCAGACCCGTTGACTATAACCTCTCTCACAAGCATAACATGATCAAACCCAGAACTCATCGAGTGTTAATCACATGGTAAATGTGAACTAGATTATTGACTCTAGTAAACTCTTTGGGTGTTAGTCACATGGGGATGTGACCTTGAGTGTTAATCACATATCGATGTGAACTAGATTATTGACTCTAGTGCAAGTGGGAGACTGTTGGAAATATGCCCTAGAGGCAATAATAAATTGATTATTATTATATTTCCTTGTTCATGATAATCGTTTATTATCCATGCTAGAATTGTATTGATAGGAAACTCAGATACATGTGTGGATACATAGACAACATCATGTCCCTAGTAAGCCTCTAGTTGACTAGCTCGTTGATCAACAGATGGTTACGGTTTCCTGACCATGGACATTGGATGTCGTTGATAACGGGATCACATCATTAGGAGAATGATGTGATGGACAAGACCCAATCCTAAGCATAGCACTAGATCGTGTAGTTCATATGCTAAAGCTTTTCTAATGTCAAGTATCATTTCCTTAGACCATGAGATTGTGCAACTCCCGGATACCGTAGGAGTGCTTTGGGTGTGCCAAACGTCACAACGTAACTGGGTGGCTATAAAGGTACACTACGGGTATCTCCGAAAGTGTCTGTTGGGTTGGCACGAATCGAGACTGGGATTTGTCACTCCGTGTGACGGAGAGGTATCTCTGGGCCCACTCGGTAGGACATCATCATAATGTGCACAATGTGATCAAGGAGTTGATCACGGGATGATGTGTTACGGAACGAGTAAAGAGACTTGCTGGTAACGAGATTGAACAAGGTATCGGGATACCGGCGATCGAATCTCGGGCAAGTACAATGCCGCTAGACAAAGGGAATTGTATACGGGATTGATTAAGTCCTTGACATCGTGGTTCATCCGATGAGATCATCGTGGAACATGTGGGAACCAACATGGGTATCCAGATCCCGCTGTTGGTTATTGACCGGAGAACGTCTCGGTCATGTCTGCATGTCTCCCGAACCCGGAGGATCTACACACTTAAGGTTCGATGACGCTAGGGTTATAAAGGAAGTTTGTATGTGGTTACCGAAAGTTGTTCGGAGTCCCGGATGAGATCCCGGACGTCACGAGGAGTTCCGGAATGGTCCGGAGGTAAAGAATTATATATAGGAAGTGCTATTTCGGCCATCGGGACAAGTTTCGGGGTCACCGGTATTGTACCGGGACCACCGGAAGGGTCCCGGGGGTCCACCGGGTGGGGCCACCTGCCCCGGGGGCCACATGGGCTGTAGGGGGTGCGCCTTGGCCTACATGGGCCAAGGGCACCAGCCCCTAGAGGCCCATGCGCCAAAGGGACAAGAGGAGGGGAGAGTCCTAAAGGGGGAAGGCACCTCCGAGGTGCCTTGGGGAGGATGGACTCCTCCCCCCTTGGCCGCACCCTTCCTTGGAGGAAGGGGCAAGGCTGCGCCCTCCCCCTCTCCCTTGGCCCTATATATAGTGGGGGGAAGGGAGGGCAACCATACCTTTGCCTTTGGTGCAGCCCTCCCCCTCTCCCAAGTCCTTCTCCTCTCGCGTGGTGCTTGGCGAAGCCCTGCAAGATTGCCACGCTCCTCCATCACCACCACACCGTCGTGATGCTGCTGGATGGAGTCTTCCCCAACCTCTCCTTCTCCCCTTGCTGGATCAAGGCGTAGGAGACGTCACCGGGCTGTACGTGTGTTGAACACGGAGGTGCCGTCCGTTCGGCACTAGGATCATCGGTGATTTGGATCACGATGAGTACGACTCCATCAACCCCGTTCTCTTGAACGCTTCCGCATAGCGATCTACAAGGGTATGTAGATGCACTCTCCTTCCCCTCGTTGCTAGTCTCTCCATAGATAGATCTTGGTGACACGTAGGAAAATTTTGAATTTCTGCTATGTTCCCCAACACAGTCAGCAACAGATACGTATGTGGACGTGGTTTGAAACGTATTTAAATCATACTGCCAAGTTTTATAATCAGTTCGGTGTATTTTTCAAGTATATGCATCAAAGTGAACGTCGATGATAAGTTTAAGCACCACTGGTGTCGTTATTTCTTTTAAATATGAAAACCTTTTCCAAATTTGTGAAAATTGTTTGAAATCCAAGAATTTTTTTAATTCACAATTTTTTATAAAAACATTCTTTTGATTAGACAAAATCTTTTCGAATAAAAAAGAGATATCATTTTTTTTGCTGGCATGGAGAGGGCGAAGAAAAAGCTAAGCGAGTGAACAAAGCAAGGAGCCATGCTGCGCAAGGAGAGCTTCATGGACTTTCCCATGTGAACGTTATAGCAACAAATTAATAATTTTGGCATGGAATAAGACCTCCCAAGGGGCTAAGGGCATTTTCAATGACAACTCGTAAAAATCCTTCCGCATCCGTCCGCGGACCACGGACACGGATGCGGTAGGCATTCATCTAACTATAGCCGCATATATTTGCACAACAACTTAAACCAACCGGATGAAATTTGTCCAAACAAATCCGGATTTCATATAAACACGGCTGGATTTCATATAAACATACCAGATTTCATGTAAACACGACGGATTTTATTAAAATTACATCAACACGGTGCTAGTCAGGCTCTGAAGTATAATTAATACCTAATCTAAATGTTCACCGGCGTCCGGTCCCCGTGTCCGGCCATCAACCCCGACAACTGAAACTTCACAGTCTCCAGTTCCACCTCGGCGCTCTCCAGCTCTGCCTCTGGAGCCCCGGGAACTGAAGTTGTCCGCCTCCATGTCGTTGCCAAGTGACTAATCAGGCGCTGATGTTGAGCCCACCAAGCTTGGCGTCGACGGGAGGGGAGGAGCGGTTGCCTTCTTGAGACACGAGCAGCGGTGACCAACCATGCACTACTCCTCCTCGTTGTCGGTGACGCCATGCTTCTTCGTGGTCGTGGCACCGGGGCGCGACATTGGCGTTGTCCTCCTCGTCCGTCTCGCCGAACAACGCATCGCCCGCCTCGTCGTCGCACTCCTTGCCAGCGGCCGCCGCCTCCACCACCCGCTGGCGATATCGCCAGCGGCGAGGCGAATCTCGCGGGCAGAGCGGCATGACTCAAACAATGCCTCCTGCTCCGCCAGCACTGCGTCCGGTGAGATCGCCCTGCCCGCGACGTCCTGCTCCTCCCCTGCAGATGCTCCTGGAGGAGGTTGTGGTTTTAGTTGGCGTTGGCCTGCGCCTCCCGGAACTGCTCCTCCCGCTTTTCACGCACCATGTCCATATAATGGGCACGTGCCACGTCAATGGTCATGGTGCAATGCACCGGCGAGCGTGTAGTGGAGGAGGAGGGTGCCGCGAAGGAAGAGGAGGGTGGCGCTGGCTCGTCAGAGGAGGCGTCCTCCGGCTGCCTGCCGGCTTGCTAGACGGTAGCAATAGCGGCCATCTCCTTCTTCTACTCGAAGTCAGCCCGTCCTAGAGAGCTTTGGCGGTGGAGGGATCCATGGCGGGGAGTGGTGCAGAGAGGGACGAGTGTGGCTATGGCCGGGGACTGGGGCAGCGGTTTATATAGCACCGGTGGGTGGCAGAGTGACGGACGGGTGGCGCCGGAGGAGATGCCTCGGCAACCGCGTGCCATTATTGCGAGCGGCAGATGGACAGATGGGCGGCCGTCCTATCATTTGAACACGCGACAGTTGACTGCACCAGGAAGTGGCGCGGGCGGCGGCCTCTCGGCCGTCGCGGCGCATCAATGCCGGTGCCAGTGAGCGGTTGCGTCCGCTCTGGCCGAGCATGAATGCGGGCATCGACGCTTAGGAGCGGCGCTGATCGTTTCGGACGGGAAGCCAACCCGAGAGGGGGATGGTTTTTGGTGGTTCAGGGTGATCAGAAGCGAGTTTGGGAGCAGTCCGGACTCCCGCAAAGACCCTCCCCCCAACATTTGTCTCTAGCCCGCGGGAGAAATCTGTCCGGACTGCTTCACGGACCGACATTGATCGGCGTTGAATGGATTCCGCGATCTGAACAGCACGGTCTGAACGGTTGCGCGAGGTTTGCGGGTCCGCCTTTGAGATGCCCTAACATAACTTTTTTTGTTAATGTAGTTGCAAGAAAAAAATTATAACTAAAAAACCCCAAGCATCGTACAAACGGTGGCCGCCGCCGATGCCGGGCAAGGTAGCTTTATCAGTCGATGGCTCCTTTTCGGCAGAAGACGGGTCAGCAGGGTCAGGCATGATACTTCGGAACTGGGATGGGAGTGTTATTTTCTCGGCTCACCGTCACTTATTTCATTGCAACGATGCTCTTGAGGCGGAGCTACATGCGATAATGGAAGGGATGGTACTGTCTGTCGAGCATACTACTCTTCCGGTGGTTGTTCAATCGGATTCAACGAGGACACTATCAGTTCTAACTTCTAATGAGTTGGACCGATCGGCATATGGGCATCTCATCTTAGAGATTAAGGATCTGATGGTAGGAAGGGAGTTTATTCCTATAAAAATTTCTATGGACCAGAATAGAGTAGCAGATCATCTGGCAAATCATGGTAGAACTGATCATAGTATGGCTTGTTGGCTTCGCAGAGGCCATCCATGTATAGCTGAACTTTTGTCAGCTGATTGTAACTCTATAATTTTGGAATAAAACTCTCATTTTACTCGTAAGAAAAAATTATAACTATTTTTATTATGTTTGGTTCGCCTCTTGGCTTTAATTTTTTTTATTCATCACGGGAACCAAACCAATCAGTCTAAAATCTTTGTTTATCCTTTTTTGTGCAACTCTTTTGTTTGTTTCATTCAGATGTTTTAAGAATCCTGCAAACCAAATAGACCTTCGTGGGAACCTTTGACGATTTGAATGTTAATTTTTTTTTGCCTCCTATGAAAACCCTTCTGGTCATGGGGTTGTGCTACCGACCCTGTGTGTGTGCAATACAAAGTTATCACCTAAGAAATCTCACGTTCTAAAATCACATGTTTTAATCTATTTTTTGAGGTTTTCAAATGTTTTAATCCATGGACGTGTTCAAATGCTTGCTCTCCAAAGAGACACTTGTTTGGGCATGTCATTGTCCTTCCTGGGTTACGGGATCTCCAACGAACTCTTGCATCCATTCGCGAACAGGGGGAATCAGTCCGCGAACAGGGATGCAGGGAGCAGTTATTCAATGGTAGCCGCATATTTTTTCACAACAACTCAAACCAATCGGACGTAATTCGTGTAAACCGGATGATTTTAATTCAAGTTTGGATATAATTTGCATAAAAGGTTGATATTTCGACCGTTTAACTAAAAAACCAACAAAAGACTAAACCCTATACCGGACGACTACCTCGTACGTCTGACCGCCCTGCCTTGCCACACCGTTGCCTACGTCGATGTCGCCGCCGTCGTCTTCCTCGTCGCTCCAGCGACAGAACGACGCCGGAGCGCCGCTACAACCTTGCACGATGTTTGTCGACGCTCGCGGAGGAGTCGCTCCGCCTCCTGCTATGCCGTGCGGAGGGCAGCCACGACCACTGCCGACGTGGCCCATGTAGCCCTGGCGGCGGCCTTGCCGCGACTGGCGTTCTCGGAGCAGTCACTGAGCGACCACTCCTCGCCTTCAAGGCAGCGGCGGCGCCTGGCGGCTGTCTTTGAAGTGGTGACAGAGCAGTCGAGCGCCCACGCGACAGCGAGGTCGGGGTCTTTTTGGTGGACCAGGATGGTGAGAAACGGGGCTTGGGAGTGGTTCGAACTTCCCCAAATCTCCTCCACTTTTGTCTCCGGTTTACGAGAAAAATCACGTCCGGATCGCTTCGTGAATCGATACATGATAGTGTTGGATGGCTTCCGCGGTCCGAAAAACACGGTTCAAACGGTTACGGGAGGTTTACGGTCCGCCTTGGAGATGCCCTGCGTCTATCATGTAACGAAATACAATACTAGTACTAGTACATAACTAGGGATTAGGGAGAGATTTGCAAAAAGAAAAAGGACTTTGGAGAGGACAAGACTAGTTTAGCAGAGATCTCGAGCTAGTCAGTAATGCATGGGAGTGCATGCATGCATGAGCTGGTGGTTCTCTGGTCCTTGTCTTGGTGCATCAGAAAGTCCAACGCCTCCCGGTGCGGGAACCAGTTCAACCACCACAGCCATCCTCGGCATCCTTCCTGGATTCGAGCATGCCATGTTCAGTTCCCACTTCAGTTACCTTTTAAAAGTACCTTCAATGCCTTTTCACATGTTCCTCAGAATCAAAGGATCGTTCATCTTCGGATCAGCCCGTGTAGTACTAGTATCTCCCAAAAAGTCTCCGTACGCGGCGAAATTGGGCCTGGGGCAACCCAGGCGTAGCCTAACTGGCACCTGTACGTTAGAAGATTTTTTTTGAGAATTTGAGATGGATAGACGATTAGCCCCAGGCTTCATGTACAAGGCTTCAGCCCATTAGCCCAACTCAAGTCGATCGATGGCTGGACTTTCTAAATCAATCGCGCAGCAGGTCGAGGCTTCGATCTGTCGTTCGTTCGCCAAAGAAAAAATCCCCTCTCCCGATCAAGAAACCCTCGCCTGCGAACCAACACATCAGGGTTCAAATCCTGGTGCTCGCATTATTTCTGGATTTATTTCAGGATTTCCGGCGATGCCCTTTCAGTAGGAGGAGACGTTCCCGTCGACGACGAGACGCCTATGGTGATTTCGTAAATCTCAAGATGATGTGCTGGCTCAGTCTTTCGGAGGTGCTCATAGGGGTAGGGTGTGCGTGTGTGCGTTCATAGGGGTGAGTGTATGCGCGTGTATATGAGCGCTTGTGTCTGTACTGATACTCAAAAAAAAAAAACCTCGCCTAGTCGCCGCCGCCCTCGCCAGTCGCCAACCGCGTTTCCCCGCCGGCCGCCCGGTCCGGCGTCCTGGCCACCTGCCTCTTCTTCTTCTGATCTTCTTGAACTGTTCCTAAATTACAGTGCACACACACACTGTCGTAAAGCGTCACAGGTAATACGTATTGCTCAATTAATTAGAAATCCTTCTATATCATCAGCCATTCCATCAATTAATTTTTTCTAACTCTGTATCATCTAATCAATTCAATATCTTCAACAATACTCAACTCTATATCATCTAATTATTTTCCTAGTTCCTTTTATATCATGCAAACTCCATGAATTGGTGGTGTTAAATCATACTCTATTACTTAGTCAGTTTTATTTCATTGTCATCGGGAGATTATAAGTCCAAGATCAAGAGGACCCGTGCAATTGAATCTTTTTTCCAATCAGTTTAGCGTGATGTATTTGCAAGCATTGATGATATTAATATTATACAGTGCTATCAAAAAAATATGAGGAAATGCAAGGGGCTACTACCTCGTGGACTTTGTGTAAATGGTATAATATGTTTTTTTTGCTAAATTTCATATGAACAATTGATTTAGTTTATGTCCAATGTCTTGATTTTATGTTTGCAGATCCAGGTCCTTCTACTATTCCTGGTGAAGAAACGATGGCCTTGAATTAAGGAAGTCTTCGGTAATTTGGTACCAAACCATGTTTGCAATGATGCACTTTGTTAAACTATTTGTTTCTATGGAATTTCCTCTCGTGATAGTAATGAATTTATATTTCATTTTGAATGTGATTTTGTACCATACTTATAACACACGTTATTGTGCGTGGTATTTGACGATATATTTAGTCAGTTAGTTTTAGCCCCAGACTTTGAGAAATTCTGGCTCCGCCTCTACGCACAGCTTGTAAAATTAAACCAGGTGTCCATGCATGTTCATCCTACAAACTTTTTGTTTTTTATTGATGATGTGTCGACGATCGAATTGAATCTCGTTATCTTTTTCCGGAATGATGCGTACTAGTAGATGCCAAGCTATGCCATTAGTCTCCGGAATGGTAGACCGATCATGGGTGGCGATGTGACTTGAGATACACATATGGGTCGCTCTCAAAGAAGAAACGGTACGTGGCCTCTGGCCTGATCTTGAGCTTAATCCTTCCGCTAGCACCACGAGAGCCTTTGCTGAGAAGGAGCTCTGGAGGATGTCGCGGTGGTTCTTCCGGGCACGGATCAGCTGTGGCGATGAGACCTTGTTAGTTGCTAGCTCCCGATTAGGTGAGGGGTTGATCATCAGCTTCTTCCTCATCACGTAGCTAGTAGTACACCACCACTTCTTCACTACTAAGTTGGAAGCTACATCAGCCCTGACACGGTCATGGCTCACCCATCAATCCATCATCCGTTTCCTGAGGATGCACACCACGACACCCGGCCATGCATATAAGGCAACGGCTCCGGGACAATCACGTCCCACTTTTAGTGGCAATCTCTAGAGCTAGTGCGAAGAAGCCTAGCTAGAACAGGGTCCGGTGGCTGCTCTGTCCACGTCGGTCCACTGAGCGATGCTACTGGTAACTGCGACTTGTGCCGTCATTTCGTGCCCGATTCGCTCACCGTTAACCTAGCTGGCTAGCTAGCCAGGAAGCTTCACGTATCACAGTCAGTTGATTTGGATTCCATCGCACGTGGAGGAGACAAAACACGAGAAGAAGCAGGGAATCTCAGAAGCAGGGATCGGTGGTTGGATCCTATAAAAGAGTTAAAAGCACTCGGGGTACTACTTGTCTGAGATGTGATGATTTGATCCTATAACTTGCAAAATGACCCTATTCAGTCTCAGAACTTACACCCAAGGTATAATTTTGGTCCTGGACCAATCATAGAGCGACAATTGGACTCGTCGGGCCCGAGCCAGTCGGCGCACTCGTTTTTGCAAATACTCTCTGTGTTTATTGTATGTATGTTGGATTATATTCGTACGTCTCATATTAGTTGTATCTAATATTAAAATACATCTAGATACATCAAGTTCAGCGACAACTAATATAGGACGAATGGATGATCTGCAAATGCATGCGTCGCTAGTGGATTTATAGTGTTCATATTCTTGAACTAATCTGCAGTAGATTATTACAAAAAACGTATAATTAAACAACCAGGACACGATCATATCTAAGGGTATTATCGACTTTTCAACAAACATATGGCATGAGCCAGAAAGACCTAAATTACGTTCTCAAGATGTGTTTTTTCACACTTGTTTCTATGTATAGCTAAATTTAAGCCATTTCGAAAGAAAACTCAGCCAAACTTTTACATTTAAATCCCGCAATTCAAAATAACGGCCCCTTCAAAATGTGATCTAAAAATGCACTTGTGTCCCCTAAAAAAACATGTCAGAGCATCTACAACCGGGTGCCCCAAACTCACCTCAAACGTCCGGGCGGGTCGCCCGGTCACGAATTTCACGAATTTTTGACGCAGATTGGCACCTCAAACGGGCTTCAAACGCCTGGTATGACCGGCACCCCTCATATCCAGCCCAAACATGGGGCATATATGGGGGCGCATGGGTGCGTCCACCACGTCGAACCTGGCCCGCTCGACCCCACATATATTCCTCCTCATCTGCTCACTGGACCAAACCCTAGCCAATTTCATCCACTCCCCTTCGCCACCCAAACTCTCGTCCGGCGATCAACGACCTTCTCCGCCATGGCGGGCAGCGGATCCGAGTCCTTCATCTCCAGATCCGTCGGCCACAAGCTCATCCCACGCGGCGCTGAGGAGGAGATGGTCGTCTGGCTTGCGCTCCGCCACTCCCGGGAGGAGGCCCGTGCAAAGCAGCGTGCGGACTCCTTCCGTCTGGAATCTATTGCGTCCGCCCAATTGGTGCATGGATCCGGCGCTAGGTGTGTCGTTGCTGCCTCACTGGAGGCGGTGTGGTCCGACTGATGTCCGAACGGGGTGGCGGACGCGCAACTCCTTCGTTGACGCGCGGAGCAGGAGGACGCTCCATGCGCGTGCAAACGCTCTAGCGCTAGGTGTGTCGTCCGACGCAAACATGGCGTGGCGTGCCCGCCGTGCAAGGCAGCGGGCCCGAGGGGCGGTGGCAGCCCTCGCGGCGGTGGACGTCAGCGAGGCGGAGTCGCATTCTCCGGCACCCGTTATGCACCCGTGCGGGCCCGGGAGGCGGCGGTGGACGTCGACAAGGCGGAGTAGCATTCTCCGACGCCCTGTATGCACCACTGCGGGCGCCACACACGCATTATGCTGGATGTTGCCGGCTCGTCCCAGGCACCGTCTGGGTTATGGACTCCAATGAGGAAGAGTTGGGCATGGAAGGCGGCGGCGCCTTGAGTCCCGTGAGCCGGCTTGTGTTCCATGCCCCACTCTACCTTGCCAACGACCGGGCCAACACTCGGGGAGCGCAGTCGGTGGCCGGACATGAGCATGGCGGAGTCGGACGAGCTCCACGTAGATTAGATTTCACGTTGCATGTAATAATATGAATTTGAGATTTCTGATTCCACGTAGATTTAAGGTGTTTGAATGTGAAATCTGTTATTTAAGACTTGACCGGTTAATATCCGTGGACGCGTCCGTGGACGGTTGAGGGGTCGATTTTGGCTAGTCCTGGCTGTAGATGCTCTCACTTGTTCTTTCCAGAATGCTACCGCGCGCTTGTCGGTTGCCCACGTTGCGTCCTCAAACCCCGTCATTTGAACTTGTCTCATAGTCGCAGCTTAGCACTTTGGAGCACCTCGGCGGACGGGACGGAGAGGGACCCGTCTGCGGGACGACGACGGACACCGACGGCGACGCTACAGCACCCACCTGTACTTCCTTCCTTCTCTTTTTTTTTTCTGTACCAGCTGTGTATGTATCAATGTATGTACATATACATGCATGTATTGCCGCCTCGTATGTGGTCGAAGCCGCCTCAAACATTTCGTTACGCACGTAGTATGGACACGATCGAGACGGCCAGATGGGACAGCGTGCATATATCCAACGCAAGTTGCCGTTGGCACGAGGCGTTGAATCGATCTTGCCGTAGAAAAACAGAGGAAACAGGGGACAAAAAAAAATCAGACGAAAAAAAACAGATGAAAATAGTGGGACGAAAAAAAACCATGGACGCAGTCTTACGAACTCAGACCTTAAAAGTAGAGATTTAGAATTTAAAGTACCTTCATGCCCTTTCACATGTTCCTCAGAGGATCATTCATCTTCGGATCAGCCCGTGTATCTTCCAAAAAGTCTTCGTACGTACAGCTTGCAAATTAGACCAGGTGTCCATGTTCATCCGACAAACATATATTGTTTTCCAATGCGTGGACGATCTAACTGAATCTAATTATTGTTCATTGGAATGTAGGCGCGTCATCTTCGGATGCCAAGCTTTGCTACTGAGCCTCCGGAACGCGAGATCGATATGGACTAAGGTAAGGCTAGGGTCACGATGTGATTTGATATGTGGACATATATAGACGAGTCGCTCTCGAAGAAAAATGGCTGATTGAGCTCGAGCTTGGGCCTTCTTGAAGCACGAGGGCACGGTACTTCTTCCGGGCACAGGACAGCTGATGGCGATGAGACCACGGTTACGTCCCTCGATTATTAGGTGAGGGGTTGATCATCGGCTAGCTCACTAGGTAGAACTACCCTGACACGGTCATCGCTCGTCCATCAATAATCCATGCATCATCCTTTGCTTGACGCGACACACCACGACACCCGGACATACATGAAAGGAAACGGCTCCGGTACGATCATGTTCCTCTTTTAGTGGCAAACCGACCTATTCTCGAGTCGAGCTAGAAAGAGGCCTTGGCAGCCAGAACAGGTATGGTAGCTGCCATGTCCCCATCGGTTCACTGATCGATGCTACTTGTGCCGTCATGTCGTGCCCCAGTTGGCTCACGGTTAACCTAGCTGGCTAGCTAGCCAGGGAGCTTCACGTAGTATCACAGTCGATCGACATGGACTCCGTCTCACGCGGAGCAGACAAAACATGGAAACTCAGAAGCAGGGACCGGTAGTTGGATCCTATAAAACGTACTGCTCACACTAGCCATCGTATACTAGTAATTTTTGCTCATATGCAACGTTGAAAAAGCCGATGGTGAATGGTCTCCGATGGGAACGTCATTTTTGCGTGTTTAATGTGCTGAAAACATCATCTTCTGCCGATGAAAACGATTCCCTGCCGAGAAGGAATACCGACATCATCGCCGCACAGATGTACTCCCTCCGTTTAAGCCATTTCCAAAGAAAACTTGGCCAAGTTATTATATTTAAACCCTGTAATCCAAAAAGATGGCCCCTCAAAAATGTGATATAAGAATGTCACTTGTGTCCCCTCAAAACACTTGTTCTTTCCAGAATGTTCCCCGTGCTTGTCGGTTGCCCACGTTGCATCGTAAAACCCCCATCACTTGAACTTGTCTCGTAGTCGTAGCTTAGGCCAACTCCACCGTGTGATCCCAAACGGACATCCGTTTTGTCCAGATTCTGTCCGTTTGAATAGGGCGATTGGTTGTGTCTAGGCCTGTCCTGAAATTTTTCTTTTCAAGTCCTTTACTTTTTTTCAACATTCATTTTCGGTACATGAACAATACATCATCACATTTTGACTAGTAAAGCAAGACCAAAGAAAATAAGAATAACAAGAATACATTTTAGAAGATACCCAACTTCTATAACTGCTCCCTTGAGTTGGGCTAGGGCCTTCTCGATGCACTCATTGTTTATCTGTGGAGGAGGCTCGATCTGGCATCCTCCTTTCTTCTTCAAGCCAGATGTAGATGTTGCTTCCTCACACCTAGTCTCGTGTTGTGACGCCCCCGATTCAATCGTACACTAATCATACACGCAAACGTGTACGATCAAGATCAGGGACTCACGAGAAGATATCACAACACAACTCTACAAATAAAATAAGTCATACAAGCATCATATTACAAGCCAGGGGGCTCGAGGGCTCGAATACAAGAGCTTGATCATAGACAAGTCAGCGGAAGCAACATTATCTGAGTACAGACATAAGTTAAACAAGTTTGCCTTAAGAAGGCTAGCACAGACTGAGATACAGATCGAAAGAGGCGCAAACCTCCTGCCTGGGATCCTCCTAAACTACTCCTGGTCGTCGTCAATGGGCTGCACGTAGTAGTAGGCACCTCCTGAGTAGTAGTAGTCGTCATCGACAGTGGCGTCTGGCTCCTGGACTCCATCGTCTGGTCGCAGCAATCGGGTATAGAAAGGGGAAAAAGAGGGAGCAAAGCAACCGTGAGTACTCTTCCAAAGTATTCGCTAGCAAGGAGCTACACTACATATGTATGCATTTGTATCAAATGGAAAGAGGGTATTATATGTTGTCGGTGTACTATAGTAGGGGTACCTTAGTATCCCGAACTTGTGCACGGGCAGTCGCAGCATCCCACGGCAAAGCTTGCCGGATGACCGCCAAGGTCCTCCGTGGTTCCTTTGGAGCCATTCAAGAACAAAGTATCCAAGCCAAGGAGACAAGACCCCGGCAAGAGGAGCTTGCCGGGAAGGCCAACCAAGGCATCTCAAGGAACTTGCCGCGACGCGCCACGCGTCCCGGCAAGGCCCGGTGAGCGACAAGCTCCCGGACGCGACAAGACAACGACCGCGGCAAGGCGCTTGCCGCGGCAAGCCACCACTCTGCGCCTGCGCTCCAGCACATCCACCAACGTGTCGCTCTGGGACCCTTCCAGGCGTACGTGGCAGGAGGCTGTGCAGCCAGGGGTGCGCGGTGGCAAGCGGCACTGACAAGATCGCCATCGTGGCGAGCGGTGGCGTCCCTGACGGTCCCTTTTGCACTATTTAGACGACGCAGACTGGTATTTAATGCCCTTGTCCCCTGCCGTCAGGGTTAGGTATGATACACTGTAGCAGGTAGCTGTACCTACCGCAGCACCTTTCCATTTTTACCCTTGTCTACGTTGCCACCTGTCGGTGACCCCTTGAGCATATAAAAGGAGGCCCATGCGCAACATAGAGGAGGTGGGCTGGAAGAGGAAGAGAACACTCACGCTCGGTCTCGTTAGCTACTGGAGTGTACTGTAGCACTCCGCGCTCCCGAGCAAGAACTCAATACAAACCACAAAGCAGGAGTAGGGTTTTACGCATCCGTGCGGCCCGAACCTGGGTAAACCGCTCGTGTGCTTCGCCTCGATCCGCTCTTCGTGCGACCTCCGCCCCCGCCGAACCGAAGGGACTCGGTCCGCCGGTCCCATAGGTGCTCGTGGATCAGAACCCCGGCATCTTTGGCGCGCCAGGTAGGGGGCGTCGAGGTTGTGTGAACCAGATCCGACGTTCACACCAGCTAGATCTTCATCATCTTCATCGACATGCCGCCGAAGAAGAAAGCTTCGGAGGCGGCTACTCCGTCCGCGCTGAACCCACCACCGCCGGAGCAAACGGCTGATGGGGCAGACGCCGGCCGAAGAACAGGCGTCGACGAGGGAGTTCACGGTGCTGCCAGGTCCAAGGACAAGGCTGCGCTGCCCATCGGCGGCGTAGCCGGCTCCCACAATGACCGGGCGCACTCCAAGACCTCGGCGTCCGTACATGCACCGCGCCCATCTCAGGAGGCGCGGGACCGGCAGCGTCATGGTGCTCACAGTACCATGCGTTTGCTGGACCAAGATCGAGCTGGTGGATCTCGGAGTGCTCAAGACCAACATGCACGCCAACATACTGGCACGAGCGAGGCACGGTCGCCTGGACGGGATACTGCTCCTTCTAACACAGTTAGAAGTCCGAGCATATCCCACTCCTTGCACCGTTCGCCACCGCCACCCGCCACTCCAGCAGAAGCTTTGGCGCGAGCTCAACTGCTCCTGGACTACCCTCCAACGGCAGACAAGATCGACGACTGGAGGGCCACCATTCAGAGTCTCATCGGCTTCGCCAACGGCGACACTCAACGGCAGCCGAGCACGTCGCAGCCGCGGCAAGTCAGCTAGGCATGAGCCGGTGGCGACAAGACTGGTGGGGGTGCGACCACTGTGCACTCTCCGCCTCGAAGGCCAAGATCGCCGACTCGCATCCTACGTGGTTGGCCAATCATGTAGTCGTGCGCAAGGCGAACGGGAAATGGAGACTTTGTATTGACTTTACCGATGTTAACAAAGCTTGTCCCAAAGACCCATTTCCTTTGCCGCGCATTGACCAGATTGTTGACTCCACGGCCGGATGTGATTTGCTTTCATTTCTTGATGCATACTCAGGATACCATCAGATCTTCATGGCAGAAGAGGATGAGGAGAAGACCGCATTCATTACTCCATGTGGCACGTACTATTTCATACGGATGCCTTTTGGTTTAAAAAATGCTGGTTCAACATTTGCAAGGGTAGTCCATGTCGCTCTTGAGCCACAAATACACAGAAATGTGGAAGCCTACATGGATGACATAGTGGTCAAGAGCAAGGACAAGGCAACTCTGATTCAAGATTTAGATGAGACCTTTGCAAATCTGTGCAAGATCAGCCTCAAGCTCAACCCCGAGAAATGTGTGTTTGGAGTCCCCTCCGGCAAGCTTCTCGGATTCTCCGTGTCTCAGCGGGGAATCGAAGCCAATCCCGACAAGATTAAGGCCATTGAGCAGATTGAAGCACCAAAGCGCGTCAAGGATGTACAAAGGCTTGCCGGTTGTGTGGCTGCTCTCAGCAGGTTTATCTCTAGGTCTCCTGAGCGCGCCCTGCCGTTTTTCAAAATATTGAAAAAGGCAGGTCCAATGAAATGGACTCCGGAAGCGGAGGCTGCGCTGCAAGACTTGAAGAGATACCCGTCCTCCGCTCCAACACTTGTCGCACCTAAGCCACAAGAGAAGTTGCTGCTGTATATAGCGGCAACCAATCAAGTGGTTAGTGCCGCGTTAGTAGCGGAGAGGGAGGCAGATGACGAGCCAGCAACCGCGGCAGGCGCATCCAGCGACAAGCAGGGGGCTCCCCTGACAAGCTCTAGCCCCGACAAGGATGGATCTGCGCAGACGCGCGAGGAGATACAGACGAGAATGGTGCAGCGCCCAGTTTACTTTGTCAGTTCCCTTCTGCAGGGGGCTAGGTCAAGGTACTCTGGCGTGTAGAAATTGCTTTTCGGCCTTCTCATGGCCTCGAGAAAGCTGCACCATTACTTCCAAGCACATGAGATCACAGTTGTCACTCGTTTTCCGCTGAAGAGGATACTACAGAATCCAGAAGCGACAGGCAGGATTGTTGAGTGGGCACTGGAACTGTCAAGCTTTGGCCTCAAGTTTGAGAGTACTTCAACTATCCAAAGCAGAGGATTGGCAGAATTCATAGCAGAATGGACGCCAACACCAGATGAAGAAATTCCTGAAACGAGCATCCCCGTCAAAGAAGCAAGCAAAGAGTGGCTGATGTACTTTGATGGTGCCTTTTCGCTGCAAGGCGCCGGCGCTGGCGTGCTGCTTGTCGCACCCACCGGAGAGCACCTCAAATACGTAGTCCAGATGCACTTTCCCAAGGAGCAAGCAACAAACAATACTGCAGAGTATGAAGGCTTGCTTGCCGGTCTCAGGATCGCGGTAGACCTTGGGAACAAGAAGCTCATTGTCAGGGGTGACTCGCAGCTTGTCGTCCGCCAAGTGAACAAGAGCTATCAGAGTCCGTTGATGGAAGCCTACGTCGACGACGTGAGAAAGCTAGAAGAGCACTTTGACGGCCTACAGATGGAGCATGTTCCAAGAGCTCAGAACGCTATTGCCGATGGCCTATCAAAGCGCGCCGCACTTAAGTTACCTGTGGAACCAGGGATCTTTGTGCTCAAGCTGACTCAACCGTCTGTAACGCCATCAACTGGACAGAGCAAGAAGAGGAAGTTGATTTCTGGTGACTATTTGCCGGCAGAGCTTCCCGAAGCCGCTGCCAAGAAGGTCCCCAAGATCAACGCCAAGATCGCTGAGGAGCAGTCTGCTCCGGTAAGCCCCAGGGTTTATCCGTTGAAGTAGAAGCTCCCGACAAGTTTTGCTCCGGCATACTTGCCGGGGAACGTCAAGCTCCGGCAGAGCCGCAAGTTCTCGCCGTAGAAGCGGATGTTCCCGCAGCAACAGATTTACCTTGCGCTGAGGAGCAATCTGCTCCGGCAAGCCCTAGGGTTTGTTCCGTTGAAGCAGAAACTCCCGACAAGTTTTGCTCCGGCAAGCTTGTCGGGGAACGTCAAGCTCCGGCGGAGCCGCAGGTTCTCGCCGTAGAAGCGGATGTTCCCGCAGCAACGCATTTGCCTTTAGTCCTTGTTGTTGAGCCACAAGCTCCAGCATGGGCACAACAGATTGTCCGTTTCCTTCAAACAGGAGAACTTCCCGAGGAGCAAGAAGAAGCAGAAAGAGTAGCCCGGCAGTCAAGTATGTACCAGTTTGTCGACAAGACACTATACAGAAGAAGACTCAACGGTGTGAAATTGAAGTGTATTCACCGGGAAGGCGGACAAAAGCTGTTGGCAGAGATACATGGAGGCATATGTGGTCACCACATTGGCGCAAGAGCACTTGCCGGCAAAGCATTCCGGCAAGGTTTCTTTTGGCCGACAGCCCTCCAGGATGCAACTGCACAAGTAACTAAGTGTGAAGCGTGCCAGTTCCATTCCAAGCAGATACACCAACCAGCTCAAGCTCTCCAGACGATCCCTTTATCCTGGCCATTTTCGGTCTGGGGGCTCGACATCCTCGGCCCCTTTCCCCGAGCAGTCGGGGGGCTTTGAGTACTTGTACGTTGCAATCGACAAGTTCACAAAGTGGCCGGAAGTGGAACCAGTGAGGAAGGTGACAGCACAGTCAGCAGTCAAGTTCTTCAGGTCGATTGTTTGCCGCTTCGGAATCCCTAACAGGATAATCACCGACAACAGTACGCAATTCACGAGCCGCACCTTCATGCAGTACGTCCAAGATCTTGGCGCCAAGGTCTGCTTCGCTTCTGTTGCTCACCCGAGAAGCAACGGTCAAGCGGAGAGAGCAAATGCTGAAGTGCCGCGCGGGCTCAAGACCAGAACTTTTGACAGGCTGCACAAGTGCGGAAGAAACTGGATCGAGGAGCTACCGGTGGTTCTTTGGTCGATCAGGACGACGCCAAATCGAGCCACTGGCCAGACACCTTTCGCTCTAGTCTATGGAGCAGAGGCAGTTCTCCCCACGGAACTCGTATACGGGTCACCTCGAGTGCTCGCTTATGATGAGCTTGATCAAGAGCAGCTGCGACAAGATGACGCGCTGCTCCTTGAGGAAGATCGTCTTCAGGCTGCTGTATGAGCTGCTCGCTACCAGCAAGCTTTGCGCCGCTACCATAGCCGCAAAGTTAACGCTAGAAGTCTAGAGGAAGGCGACCTTGTTCTTCGGCGCGTTCAGTCCGCCAAGAATTCCAACAAGTTGACGCCGAAGTGGGAAGGCCCTTACCGGATGAAACGAGTCACTAGGCCTGGCGCTGTCCGCCTTGAGACCGAAGATTGCATTCCGATGAGCAATTCCTGGAACATTGAGCATCTTCGTAAGTTTTACCCGTAAGGCGCGGTTGCCGGAACCTGTTCCGGCAACCACCTTTTATACAAGTCTTGCCGCTGTTGCATGTAATCCTTTGTACAAAGCCGAGCGCAGACCCCGTGCATAAGTAAAGCTCATGTGCTCTGCACATCTTGTCGATTTCATGCTTTCTATTTTTTGCATATGTGATCTGACACATTGTGCAACACTTACCCCCGGTAAGCAATAACGAGCCGAAGGGCTCCATATCTTTATTTTCTCTTCTTTCTTTTTTCTCAAGGAAAGGAAGGTTCCCTCGCCCACAAGTTTGCCGGGGGGGAAAGGAGAAGATAATGGTATGGACCAGGCGTCGTTCAAGAAAGTTTCGCCTTACTGGGAAGCAAACAACAGAAAAGCTAAGTTGCCAAAGTTTGAGCAATCAGATTTTTGAAATTTTTAAGTTATCTCCCTTGAACGACCGCACTTTGTATGGAAAACCTGTGCGCGGAGGAACCAACTCGTAGCTAGTTGCGCCCTTACTTTGTTTCGAGTCCGCTCAACAACTTAAGTGAGCTGCAACTAGTTGCGACAAGGTTTCTTGTCGGTAGCGGCACCGCCAGCAGGCTGCTGACGTCCCGCACTCAGCACTCGCGGCTCAGGTGCCTGCACCGGCAAGTTCCCTAAAAGCGTAGGGTAAAAAAAACATACAAAGGGAGGAATTAAGTAAAGGGAATAACATTGTAATCATTACCCGGAATAGAGTTATATTACAAGATAGCTTGTCGCGGCTCTTACAGATTGTTTTCATAACATGACAAACAACGACAAGAAAAGAAGAAAGCGGGCGGCCTAGTCTACGCGATCGCCCTCGATCCTCTTGATCCCGCTCACCTTGTCCATAATGGGTGCGACAAGGGTCTTGAGCGCCTCCATATCAGCATCCAGCGACAGGGTCTTGAGGACGTTGGTGAGGTTGAGGCCCGGATTGCGGAAGGCCACCTTCACCAACACTTTCTGAAGAGCTCCCGCGCAGATCTTGCGCGACTCGTCGGCCAGCTGCTTTGGGATCCTCTCCCGGAGTTGCTGGAGGGCCGTCGCCACGCCTTTGAAGAACAAGACAAGCTTGGCGCTGGGTTGGAGGTTCTCGTCGGAGGGATACCCGAGATCCTCCATCCCCAGCTGCGCCAGCTCCCTATCAATGTCTGCGGCAACACTCACAAGACTCTCCGTCTAGTGCTCCACAGTCTCCCCGAAAGCATTCTGGGTGGCGGCAGCACTCTCCAGCAGCGCCTTGTCGGCCCTGATCTCCTCCTTCAAGGCCGCTTCTTGCTCCTTGGCGCCGTCCAGCGTCTTGGTCAAAGTGGTCAGCTTCAACTCAAGATCCACGTTGGAGACCTTGGCGGCGCTGAGCTCTTTGCCCTTCTCGGCGAGATCGGCCTCCAGCTGCGCCACCTTCGTCTCCAGCTCCTTCTTGGCGGCCTCGGCGGCTGCGGCAGCATCTTTCGCTTGCTTGAGGGCTCTGCCAAATTTTTCCTCGCGCGCGGCAAGCTCCTCCTCGTGGGCGTCAAGATTGACCTTACGCTGCGCCAGCTCGCCTTCCTGCGCAAACAGCTTCTCAGCGACAAGCCGCCGTTGCTCTTCAACCTCGGCCTTCTCAAGGAAGAAGGCCTTCTGCTCTTCGGCGAGTTGCTCCCGCTCCTCCGCCAGGGACCGGAGAGCTTCTTGGTGGAGACCTCGGAGCTCCTCCGCGTGCTTCTCGATGTCTACTCCCGCCTTCGCGACAAGCGCCTCGCGGGATTCCAGCTTGGCTTGCCGTGCACGGTAGAGCGGCAACAACTTCCGCAGCAGCCGCTCCTCCTCGGGATCGTTGATGCTGCTGCTCGGCGCGTCAACCAGCGTCAGCCCAGCGGAGGCAAGTACCTCTCCGTCGAAGCTCTCCTCTTCAACCGGCGCCCTAGAGCTCGACGCCCAGGGGAGGTTGATGAAGACGCCATCGCCGGCCTTCAAGTAGACGCCCGGCCGGGGCTCTTCGGAGCCTGGCGTGGCGGCAGCGGCGGACGGGTCGGCGGTCGACGTAGCGCCTGGCGCTCCTGCGGCCTCAGGGCCGTCAGTGCGATCGCCAGACCCCTCGCCAGCTGCTGTGGCGGCAGCCTTGGCGGCGGCGTCGTCGGCGGCAACCTCGGTCTCCATCGGCTCCGCAATAGATGGGTCTGACGGCCGGAAAAGGGAGAAGAGTTAAGCAAATATCCAAGAAAAGAGAAAAAGATCATAATAAGAAGAACCCAAGGGAAGTTTTGAAGCGAGAGGAGTACCTGTACCGGGTCCTGCAGTCATGGTCTCCGCCGTCGGGGGGCCGCTGGTGCTGTCCCTTGCCGGAGAACTCTCCCTCGCAGGAGACTTCTCCCTTGCCGGAGAACTCTCCCTTGCCGGAGGACTCTCCCTTGGCTCCTGGTGGGGCTGCTCTACTCCTACACAAACCAACAGTCAGATGTCAGCAAAGGAAAAGTATCCATGCACACTTCACAGCGGAAAGCGAACCATATACTTACGCTGGGGGCTGCTCTGGAGAAAAGTTGCCGGGTCCGGCAAGGTTGTCTCGGGCGCACCCCCTGCTGTCGCAGTGGGTTCGTCCTCGATGACAATCACCGGGACCTTGGCTCTCTTTGCTGCTCTCTGAGCCAGAGTCCTAAAAAGGAATAAGTTCAGAGTAAAGCAAATGAGATACAAGACAAACAGCAAGAATTGAAGAACTACAAGCACAACAAGAGAATCTTACTCTTCTTCTTCCTCGTCGGAGCTGAACGCGGAGAAGTCGAAGTCTGGCTCACGTCCGGCGCGAGGAGGCGGAGGAGTGGTTTCCCTTGGCCGCTTGGCGGGAACGGTGGCGGTGGTATGAGACGACCCCGCTCCGGCTGCCGCCGCGGCGTGAGAAGCGGCAGGAGCAGAAGCGGTGGTCCGGGAAGGCCCCGCTCCAGTTGCCGTCGCTGTGTGAGGTGCTCCCGCGGCAACAGTGTTTGCCGCGGTGGAGTGTGTCACGCGGCGCGACGACTGTTGACTTGCCTGCCGCTCCGCTGCGTCACCGGCCTTGCGGAGACGCCTTCTTGGTGGGGATGGAGGCTCTGCTTGCGGCGAGCTGCCTGAAGATGAGGAGGAAGAGGAGTTGATCTCCAGCGAGCCGCTCGCATCCTTGGCGGGCTCGCTCGACTCGACGCCATGCCCGACAAGCCTTTTCTGCCCGGCAAGCTCTTTCTCGCCGGCGGGCTCCCCTCGCTCGGCACGGCTTGCCGCCTCTGCTGCATCTGCCTCCTCCACGGTGAATCCAAATTCACCCGCGGCTGCGGCTGCCGCCGCCTCTTCCAGCCTAGTTGCGATGCGTGTCATCTCCGCATCGGTGGTGTCGCGGGTGAGGCTATCCTTTTCGTCAGAGCGGATCGGCACTTCTACCAAGCCATCAAAGAACTCCTGCACGACGTCATCTGCAGGCTCTTGCCAAGTTGGGACAATTCCATGCGAATCGCACAGCGGCATCATTGCACGGATGTGGTCAAGCGAGGAGTTGTTGCACAGCGGAACGACACCCCCCGGCAACCTGAACACTTCGGGATGTTGAGGGTCGTACTTGAACAGCTCCTGGAGCATCGCGTTGAGCTCCAGAATAGTGAAGTTGAAGTTGAGGCCCGGACGCAGCCTCATGATATCCGCCGCATTCTTGAATTCCCAGGCGGGTCTCCCCCGTTCCTGCAGGGGGGCGATGCGGCGGCGAAGAAAATCTGCGCCAACAGCACCTACAGTAAGCCCGGCAAGCCTGAGGCGTAGAATCCGGGTGACGGCAATCTTCAGTCTATCGTCTTCCGGGGCCACGTCACTCCAATCGTTGCCACGCGCTACTGGGGTTTGGCGCCGGGCGGTAAACGGCTGCGGGTTCTCCTCGTCAATCCAGCACCAGTCTGCTCTCCATTCCTCCCACTTGCCGCGGAACTCTCCCTCCAGATAAGTGTCCTTCTTGCCGGCCCTTGAGATCCAGGCGATTCCGCCGGATAAAGGATCTCCTCTCTCTACTCGGGGCATAAAGAAGTGGCGAAAAAGAGCTACATTGGGATGGACTCCGACAAAGTTTTCGCAGAGATGTGCAAAAACTGCCATGGTCAGAACGGCATTGGGGGTGAAATCAAGGAGGTGGAACCCGTAGGTGTTCATGATATCGCAGAAGAACTCAGAGAAGGGCGGGCAGAGCCCGCAGTAGAAGAACAAGGCGAAGAATGGATATCCATTTGGAGCCGTTTTCCAAGCGGCGGCTGGAAGTACCTTCGTGCGCGGGTGCGCTCGCGTCTCCGTCGACCAGAAGAGGTAGTAGTTCTCCCTCAGCTCCCTCGCAGTGAGCTTGGGGGGGAAAACTGCCCGCTCCTTTCGCAGCGCCGCAAGCCGCTGCGCCTCGATCGACTTCACAACCTTCCCCTTGTCGGCTTTCGGAGCCATGGCGGAAGTGGTGGAGGAGGTCGACGGCGTCGGTGGTGCTGGTGGCGATGGGGGGCGGGGCGCTGCTCTCTTTCAGATTCGGGAAGACGAGGGAGCGGCGGAGATTTCCGAGATTGAAACAGCAACCGGCGAATGGGCGAACTACCCCTGTTTCCCCTGCTTATAAAGAGGGAGAGGGCGGACGTTCCGCATTTCCGAATAAAGAAACCACCCATGATCTCTCCCACGACGCCGCATTCAACGCGTGTCGTCCGGGAAGGGCGCGGTGGATACGGGGAGAGATACGGCGTAACCTAGGCCGCGCGTGCCCGTGCCCTGTTTTGGGCCTGGCCCAACAGTGCTCGGCACCGTGTATGGCCCAGGCCCCGGGGCTCCTGTCGGTGTACTAGAGTAGGGGTACCTTAGTATCCCGAACTTGTGCACGGGCAGTCGCAGCATCACGCGGCAAGGCTTGCCGGGTGACCGCCAAGATCCTCTGTGGTTCCTTTGGAGCCATTCAAGAACAAAGTATCCAAGCCAAGGAGACAAGACCCCGGCAAGAGGAGCTTGCCGGGAAGGCCAACCAAGACATCTCAAGGAACTTGCCGCGACGCGCCACGCGTCCCGGCAAGGCCCGGTGAGCAACAAGCTCCCGGACGCGACAAGACAACGACCGCGGCAAGGCGCTTGCCGCGACAAGCCACCACTCTGCGCCCGCGCTCCAGCACATTCACCAACGTGTCCATCTGGGACCCTTCCAGGCGTACGTGGTGGGAGGCTGTGCAGCCAGGGGTGCGCGGTGGCAAGCGGCGCTGACAAGATCGCCATCTTGGCGAGCGGTGGCATCCCTGATGGTCCCTTTTGCACTATTTAGACGACGCAGACGGGCATTTAATGCCCTTGTCCCCTTCCGTCAGGGTTAGGTATGATACACTGTAGCAGGTAGCTGTACCTACCGCATCACCTTTCCATTTTTACCCTTGTCTACGTTGCCACCTGTCGGTGACCCCTTGAGCATATAAAAGGAGGCCCATGCGCAACGTAGAGGAGGTGGGCTGGAAGAGGAAGAGAACACTCACGCTCGGTCTCGTTAGCTGCTGGAGTGTACTGTAGCACTCCATGCTCCCGAGCAAGAACTCAATACAAACCACAAAGCAGGAGTAGGGTTTTACGCATCCGTGCGGCCCGAACCTGGGTAAACCGCTCGTGTGCTTCGCCTCGATCCGCTCTTCGTGCGACCTCCGCCCCCGCCGAACCGAAGGGACTCGGTCCGCCGGTCCCATAGGTGCTCGTGGATCAGAACCCCGGCATATGTGGACTGAACTGCAGAATGCCGGAATAAGAGGGGGATAGCTAGTCCTTATCGAAGACTACGCTTCTGGTAACCTCCATCTTGCAGTAGAAGAAGAGAGTAGATGGTAAGTTCACCAAGTAGCATCGCATAGCATAATCCTAACCGATGATCCTCCCCTCGTCGCCCTGTGAGAGAGCGATCACCGGTTGTATCTGGCACTTGGAAGGGTGTGTTTTATTAAGTATCCGATTCTAGTTGTCATAAGGTCAAGGTATAACTTCGGGTCGTCCTTTTACCGAGGGACACGGCTATTCGAATAGATTAACTTCCCTGCAGGGGTGCACCACATAACCCAACACGCTCGATCCCATTTGGCCGGACACACTTTCCTGGGTCATGCCCGGCCTCGGAAGATCAACACATCGCAGCCCTACCTAGGCACAACAGAGAGGTCAGCACGCCGGTCTAAATCCTATGGCGCAGGGGTCTGGGCCCATCGCCCATTGCACACCTGCACGTTGCGTACGCCGCCGGTGAGCAGACCTAGCAACCTCCATTACAAAGGAAGTTGCGTTACGCGGTCCAACCCGGCGCGCGCCACTCAGTCGCTGACGTCACGAAGGCTTCGGCTGCTACCACGACGTCGAGTGCCCATAACTGTCCCCGCGTAGATGGTTAGTGCGTATGGGCCAGTAGCCAGACTCAGATCAAATACCAAGATCTCGTTAAGCGTGTTATTTTGAAATAACCACGGACGCCGACCAGGGCCAGGCCCACCTCTCTCCTAGGTAGTCTCAACCTGCCCTGTCGCTCCGACTCAAAGTAACAGTCGGGGACCGTCCGGAACTCAGGCCCACCACTACCTGGATGGAGCCACCTGCCCCTTCAGCCCCCATCTCCAAACAGTTTCACCGGTAATGTAATAGTGTAAAGAATATAGTATATACCCGTGACCACCTCCCGAAGTGGTCACGGCCCAGTAGTATAGCATGACAGACGGACAAGAGTGTAGGGCCACTGATGATAATCTAGCATCCTATACTAAGCATTTAGGATTGCAGGTAAGGTATCAACAGTTGTAGCAACAATGACAGGCTATGCATCAGAATAGGATTAATGGAAAGCAGTAACATGCTACACTACTCTAATGCAAGCAGTATAGAGGAGAGTAGGCGATATCTGGTGATCAAGGGGGGGGGGCTTGCCTGGTTGCTCTGGCAAGAGAGAGGGGTCGTCAACACTGAAGTCGTACTGGGTAGCTGCGGTGTCGGTCTCGGTGTCTAGCGAGAGAAGAGGGGGAGGAAACAATAAATATTAAGCAAACAGATGCATAGCGATGCCTGACAATGATAAGTAGCGGTGCTAGGGATGCTCTAACGCGATAAGAGGTGGTACCGGTGAAGGGGGGAAACATCCGGGAAAATATCCCTGGTGTTTCACGTTTTCGGACAGATGAATTGGAGGGGGAAAGTTACTTGTTCGCTATGCTAGGGATGCGTGGCAGACGAACGGGCTGCGTATCCGGGTTCGTCTCGTCGTTCTAAGCAACTTCCATGTAGAAAGTATTTTCTTCTCAGCTACGGTTTAATTTATATTAATTTTCAAAGTTTTAAATCATTTTCTAATTTATTAATTATTAACTAAATTAACATTATCCAGAATAGTGCTTGCTGACATCAGCATGACATCAGCAGTCAACGTTGACCGTTGACCTGGTCAACCCGACAGGTGGGTCCCACCTGTCAGGGACTGTTTAGCTAATTAACAATAGTTAGTTAGGTTAATTAATCATTAGGTTAATTAACATTAATTAGTTAATTTAAATAGTATTAATTAAGTAAAATTATTTAGTTAATTAATTAATTAATTAATATATTTATTTTTTTAATTCTTCTTATTATTATTTTTTTGTTCTGGGCGTGGGCCCCGTTCTTAAGTGGCACAGGGGGAGTTTGCGGGCGCCAGGCGAAACGGGCACCGGGCGCCGCGGGTGTGGCCCGAGCGGGCGCACGCCCAGGGGCGGGCGTACCCAGCCGGGCGCCGGAGAAGGGCAGGCCGGTGGCCGCGGCACCGGCCAGGTGGCCGGAGCAGCGTCTGGAGGCAGGCGAGGCCAGGTGGAGGCGGACGCGGGCGGCGAGGCACGCGTGAGGGGAGAGCAGCGGCGGCGCGTAGCAGTAGGGAGAAGATGCGAGCGTGGTGAGGCTCGAGCGGAGCAGTGGAGGCGAGCGGCGGCGTTGGTCGAGCGGGACGGGGCGAGGTGCGCTGCAGGGCACGGGCGGCGGGCCACAGAGGGAGCGGCGCGACGCGTGTGGCAGCGGGGCTGGATGCAACAGCAGCGGCACAACATCGACGACCATCCAGCGGCGGAGCACGGCACCTACGGCGGGCGCACGCATAGGGGGCGCCCCGGGCGCGGGTAGGGGCGGCCAGGGGAACTTGCAGCGGCTGCCTCGGGCGCGCGCATGCGTTGGGCTATGCCGAGGGAGGCGAGCGTGCAGTGGGGGAGCGAAGCTCCAAGCGCAGGCTCGGATGGATTCGGGCAACGGCGGGCAAGTGCGCGCAGCGTGGCAGGGAGGGGACAACCATGGCGCGTGAGCGGGAGAGGAGGGGAGGCGAACAGGGCGCTCACGGTGGCCGTAGGGAAAAGGGCAGTGGGGGTTGAGGAGGTCGACGGGGACGACCGGGCGATGGGAAGGGAGCAGGCCGTTGAGGTGGTCCAGCGAGGGAGCTCCGGGCGCCGGCGTGGTGGTCGTGCGGCGAGGGCGGCGTCGGGCTCGAGCGCGGCCGTGGGTTCGTTCCTCCCCCCGATCCAGATCTGGATCGGGACGAGGAGGAGAGGGAGAGACCGAACGTGGGGGGAGAGTGGGGTGGTGGCTGCGTTAGGGATTCGGTAGTGGGGTTGTGGCTGCGTTAGGGATTCGGTAGTGGGGTTATGGGGGTACGGGGTGGGCCGGCCTGGTTGGACCAGAGGCCGGTTGGGCCGTGTGGTCTAGTGGGGGGGGGGCTCCTTTCTCCTTTTCTTTCTTTTGTTTTCTATTTGTTCTTTTCTTTTTATTTATTCTTTCCTGTTTTATTTTAGTTTCTGTAAAATATATACTTAGCGTCTAATTTAGTATTTCAGTTTAGTCCACTCTCACAAAATGTCTAGTCCCCAAATAATTTAGCTTGATAATTTATTAATTAGTAAAGGCATTTAATTATTTGTCTTTGTTACTGTTTTATTTATTTCAGTGCAACTAAATACTTTATAAAAAAATGTGAATTCTCCACCATAATTATTTATGCAATATTTGGCACATATAGAACATTTTAGTTTTAATGTTTGAAAACTTCTACTGTTTGCCTTGATTTTGAATTCTGAATTCAAACGGGATTGAATCATCGTGAGGTTTACAACAGTAAGGGTGGTGACGTGGCATCATTAGCAGAGGTTACTGTAGCTTGATTATTCGGGCGTCACAATTCTCCTCCACTACAAGAAATCTCGTCCCGAGATTTAAGAGGGGAGTAAGGGGGAAGAAAAGGTTACGAAATTCTAACGATTCTTCTCGGTCTTGGTTGCTCTTCTCGAAGTGGTCGATCCATAGCGTTGATGTCTTCATTCCTATGTATCAATGCATCATGATGAGGTTGCCGTCCTTTTCTTCGGAAACTCCAACGTACTTACGAATAGGTATGGGGCAGCTCGGCTACGACAGCATGTTTACGAGGGAAACAATCTGGGGTTAACCCATGAATGAGCATAAGATTATCTCTCGAGTTGAACATATAAAATACATCGAGAGTACGATACAAGGTACAATGAGAGGGTCCAAGCGGATAGGTAGCTGCTCAAAGTCTGAACCAGAGTGAGAAAGGGGTTCAGAGCAACGAGGATAAGTATTGCGTGTGTTACCAAATTAGATCACTAGGAAGGTGGTCTGTGAATTATTTACGAGGCCATGCACGAGGCACAACCTTGCGAACAGGGGGGTGTACAGGAGAGTCAGGTTTCGATCCTGTGGAACTTTGGGTTATGGGCCCAGCATGTGGGTTAATAGTAGGAAGAGGGGTGACGTCTTGCACGATCATGCAAGCAAGGCATGTCAGTGAATAACCAGTCAGTTATGTTGGCAGCATCGTTGGTACCAAGGGCGAGGGACAAAGAGAACCATTTTCCTGCTCGTTGAACGAGGCGGACCTATAGGCAAAGGTCTCGTCCATCGGTGGCAACCGAAATGTTATCAACAATAGTAACAGGGTCTTGCTGACATAATTGTATAACGAGGTGTTTACATAAGCAGGAGAATATTACTGCTTAGATCATATAGATCACAAGAAAGGTTAAACCAAACAATGGAGAGAAAAATATGATTATAAGATTAAACAGAACAATGGAAAGGAAAATGTGTTTAAACACATATTTCAAGGGTATATCCTTCCCAAGGACAAACATAGCACGATATCCATGACAAGATATTATGTAGAAAACTCTTTAGGTAAGGGGAGAGAAATTTCAGGACATTACCCATATAGCGGTGTTTGGATAATTGAGCAGGAAACATTCAACATTAGGCTTTAAATGTGCTTGTTGAAAATTGGAGTAACATATATATGCTTCGAGATAGCATTGACATGGTCTTCAGGCAAAGGTCAGACTTTGGAAACACAAAGGATCCCTTAGGAATAACTTGTAGAATAAGTCTTACAATTTCCTCATGGAAGAATGGATAACCTTGCTGAAAAGGAATCTATAACCATAGGGCCTTCGGCCGGGTGTGCTAAGCATGACAACTTGGATATAAAAGATGGTAATACTCCAAGGTAAAGAAGAACAAATGTTGGATAGCAAGGAACTCAAGGTATAACACAGAACACGAACAAGTTTGTGTTGGAGGGAAGGCAATAAAGTTGTCGATGATAACACAGTTCATCGAGGGACAAGGATGGTATTTCTCATCATGACTTCGATTGATATCCTAGAAGAGCTCATAAGATTGATGATGATCATGACACAATTGTTGAGAGATTTCATGAAGATGTATTCAATCGGTGATGACATCTAGTCAAACGAATGATAAGCGGAAGGTTATTGGAACCATGGTTACGACACAAACTCGAAATCAAGCTTGCGGTTCAAGGCGAAATGATATGATGAGGAAAATCGACATAAGCTTAGCTCATCATCGAGAATTGTGCTCCGTGAAGAAAGACTAGGTAGCATAGTTAAAATTTAGCACAATGATGATATAGCCGATCAGGCTAGGAGTGACTTAAATGATTATTAACTCGTAAGCAACAACAATTACTTAAGAGTTATTGAATCAGAGTGCGGAATCGATTCACTTATTGGTGTCCTCGGTTGACGACAACCCGGAACCCAGAAAAATTGGAATTGGTGAGAAATAATAGTTGATGAAGAACCCATAGGAAGTTATGCAGTTCCATGACATTATCAAGATATCATAGTGTAATGCTCGACGGTAGATCAAAGTAGAGGTTGGACAGATGCAATGATCTGCACAACAAGTAGTTCAACTTGTTCGATAAATGGTATTAATGAGAAAATATGGTCGGAACCATGATTGCAAATGACCAAACATAGATACAGGACAAACTTATAACAAGGGGATTATTATCATTTACAAGAAGCTTCGATGTTAAGTTTCACATTGGTGAAGGAAATATGCCCTAGAGGCAATAATAAAGTTACTATTTATTTCCTTATATCATGATAAATGTTTATTATTCATGCTAGAATTGTATTAACCGGAAACATAATACATGTGTGAATACATAGACAAACAGAGTGTCACTAGTATGCCTCTACTTGACTAGCTTGTTAATCAAAGATGGTTATGTTTCCTAACCATGAACAAAGAGTTGTTATTTGATTAACGGGATCACATCATTAGTTGAATGATATGATTGACATGACCCATTACATTAGCTTAGCACCCGATCGTTTAGTATGTTGCTATTGCTTTCTTCATGACTTATACATGTTCGTATGACTATGAGATTATGCAACTCCCGTTTGCCTGAGGAACACTTTGGGTGCTACCAAACGTCACAACGTAACTGGGTGATTATAAAGGAGCATTACAGGTGTCTCCAAAGGTAGATGTTGGGTTGGCATATTTCGAGATTAGGATTTGTCACTCCGATTGTCGGAGAGGTATCTCTGGGCCCTCTCGGTAATGCACATCACATAAGCTTTGCAAGCATTACAACTAATACGTTAGTTGTGAGATGATGTATTACGGAACGAGTAAAGAGACTTGCCGGTAACGAGATTGAACTAGGTATTGGATACTGACGATCGAATCTCGGGCAAGTAACATACCGATGACAAAGGGAACAACGTATGTTGTTATGCGGTCTGACCGATAAAGATCTTCGTAGAATATGTAGGAGCCAATATGGGCATCCAGGTCCCGCTATTGGTTATTGATCGGAGACGTGTCTCGGTCATGTCTACATTGTTCTCGAACCGTAGGGTCTGCACGCTTAATGTTACGATGGCAGTTATTATGAGTTTATGCATTTTGATGTACCGAAGGTTGTTCGGAGTCCCGGATGTGATCATGGACATGACGAGGAGTCTCGAAATGGTCGAGACATAAAGATTGATATATTGGAAGCCTATGTTTGGATATCGGAAGTGTTCCGGGTGAAATCGGGATTTTACCGGAGTACCGGGAGGTTACCGGAACCCCCCCGGAAGCTTTATGGGCCTTAGTGGGCTTTAGTGGAAAAGAGAAAGGGGCAGCCCAAGGTGGGCCGCGCGCCTCCCCCCTCCCCTAGTCCTATTAGGACTAGGAGAGGTGGCCGGCTCCCTCTCTCTTTTCCCCCCTCAAGGAATCCTATTCCAACTAGGATTGGGGGGGGGGAATCCTACTCCCAGAGGGAGTAGGACTCCCTTGGCGCGCCCTCCTTGGCCGGCCTCCCCCTCCCCCTTGGCTCCTTTATATACGGAGGCAGGGGGCACCCTAGAACACACAAGTTGATCCACGTGATCGTTCCTTAGCCGTTTGCGGTGCCCCCTGCCACCATATTCCACCTCGATCATATCGTTGTAGTGCTTAGGCGAAGCCCTGCGTCGGTAGAACATCATCATCGTCACCACGCCGTTGTGCTGACGGAACTCATCCCCGAAGCTTTGCTGGATCGGAGCCCGGGGAGCGTCATCGAGCTGTACGTGTGCTAAGAACTCGGAGGTGCCGGAGTAACGGTGCTTGGATCGGTCGGATCGAGAAGACGTACGACTACTTCCTCTACGTCGCGTCAACGCTTCCGTTGTTGATCTACAAGGGTACGTAGATCATACTCTCCCCTCTCATTGCTATGCATCACCATGATCTTGCGTGTGCGTAGGAAATTTTTTGAAATTACTGCGTTCCCCAACAGTGGTATCAAAGCCTAGATTTTATGGTTTGATGTTATTTGCACGAGTAGAACACAAGTGAGTTGTGGGCGATATAAGTCATACTGCCTACCAGCATGTCATACTTTGGTTCGGCGGTATTGTTGAACGAGACGACCCAGACCAACATTACGCGTACGCTTATGCGAGACCGGTTCTCCCGACGTGCTTTGCACATAGGTGGCTTGCGGGCGACTGTCTCTCCCACATTAGTTGAACCGAGTGTGGCTATGCCCGGTCCTTGCGAAGGTTAAAACGGCATCAACTTGACAAACTATCGTTGTGGTTTTGATGCGTAGGTGAGATTGGTTCTTGCTTAAGCCCGTAGCAGCCACGTAAAACTTGCAACAAACAAAGTAGAGGACGTCTAACTTGTTTTTGCAGGGCATGTTGTGATGTGATATGGTCAGGACATGATGCTAAATTTTATTGTATGAGATGATCATGTTTTGTAACCGAGTTATCGGCAACTGGCAGGAGCCGTATGGTTGTCGCTTTATTGTATGCAATGCAATCGCGATGTAATGCTTTACTTTATCACTAAGCGGTAGCGATAGTCGTGGAAGCATAAGATTGGCGACACGACAACGATGCTACGATGGAGATCAAGGTGTCGCGCCGGTGACGATGGTGATCATGACGGTGCTTCGGAGATGGAGATCACAGGCACAAGATGATGATGGCCATATCATATCACTTATATTTGATTGCATGTGATGTTTATCTTTTATGCATCTTATCTTGCTTTGATTGACGGTAGCATTATAAGATGATCTCTCACTAAATTATCAAGAAGTGTTCTCCCTGAGTATGCACCGTTGCCAAAGTTCGTCGTGCCCAGACACCACGTGATGATCGGGTGTGATAAGCTCCACGTCCATCTACAACGGGTGCAAGCCAGTTTTGCACATGCAGAATACTCGGGTTATACTTGACGAGCCTAGCATATGCAGATATGGCCTCGGAACACGGAGACCGAAAGGTCGAGCGTGAATCGTATAGTAGATATGATCAACATAATGATGTTCACCGATGAAACTACTCCATCTCACGTGATGATCGGTTATGGTTTAGTTGATTTGGATCACGTGATCACTTAGAAGATTAGAGGGATGTCTATCTAAGTGGGAGTTCTTAAGTAATATGATTAATTGAACTTAAATTTATCATGAACTTAGTCCCTGATAGTATCTTGCTTGTTTATGTTGATTGTAGATAGATGGCCCGTGCTGTTGTTCCGTTGAATTTTAATGCGTTCCTTGAGAAAGCAAAGTTGAAAGATGATGGTAGCAATTACACGGACTGGGTCCGTAACTTGAGGATTATCCTCATTGCTGCACAGAAGAATTACGTCCTGGAAGCACCGCTGGGTGCCAGGCCTGCTGCTGGAGCAACACCAGATGTTATGAACGTCTGGCAGAGCAAAGCTGACGACTACTCGATAGTTCAGTGTGCCATGCTTTACGGCTTAGAATCGGGACTTTAACGACGTTTTGAACGTCATGGAGCATATGAGATGTTCCAGGAGTTGAAGTTAATATTTCAAGCAAATGCCCGGATTGAGAGATATGAAGTCTCCAATAAGTTCTATAGCTGCAAGATGGAGGAGAACAGTTCTGTCAGTGAGCATATACTCAAAATGTCTGGGTATAATAATCACTTGATTCAGATGGGAGTTAATCTTCCAGATGATTGCGTCATTGACAGAATTCTCCAATCACTGCCACCAAGCTACAAGAGCTTCGTGATGAACTATAATATGCAAGGGATGAATAAGACTATTCCCGAGCTCTTCGCAATGCTGAAAGCTGCGGAGGTAGAAATCAAAAAGGAGCATCAAGTGTTGATGGTCAACAAGACCACTAGTTTCAAGAAGAAGGGCAAAGGGAAGAAGAAGGGGAACTTCAAGAAGAACGGCAAGCAAGTTGCTGCTCAAGAGAAGAAACCCAAGTCTGGACCTAAGCCTGAAACTGAGTGCTTCTACTGCAAGCAGACTGGTCACTGGAAGCGGAACTGCCCCAAGTATTTGGCGGATAAGAAGGATGACAAGGTGAACAAAGGTATATGTGATATACATGTTATTGATGTGTACCTTACTAGAGCTCGCAGTAGCACCTGGGTATTTGATACTGGTTCTGTTGCTAATATTTGCAACTCAAAACAGGGACTACGGAATAAGCGAACACTGGCAAAGGACGAGGTGACGATGCGTGTGGGAAACGGTTCCAAAGTCGATGTGATCGCGGTCGGCACGCTACCTCTACATCTACCTTCGGGATTAGTATTAGACCTAAATAATTGTTATTTGGTGCCAGCGTTGAGCATGAACATTATATCTGGATCTTGTTTAATGCGAGACGGTTATTCATTTAAATCAGAGAATAATGGTTGTTCTATTTATATGAGTAATATCTTTTATGGTCATGCACCCTTGAAGAGTGGTCTATTCTTATTGAATCTCGAAAGTAGTGATACACATATTCATAATATTGAAGCCAAAAGATGCAGAGTTGATAATGACGGTGCAACTTATTTGTGGCACTGCCGTTTAGGTCATATCGGTATAAAGCGCATGAAGAAACTCCATACTGATGGACTTTTGGAATCACTTGATTATGAATCACTTGGTACTTGTGAACCGTGCCTCATGGGCAAGATGACTAAAACACCGTTCTCCGGTACTATGGAGAGAGCAATAGATTTGTTGGAAATCATACATACAGATGTATGTGGTCCGATGAATATTGAGGCTCGTGGCGGATATCGTTATTTTCTCACCTTCACAGATGATTTAAGCAGATATGGGTATATCTACTTAATGAAACATAAGTCTGAAACATTTGAAAAGTTCAAGGAATTTCAGAGTGAAGTTGAAAATCATCGTAACAAGAAAATAAAGTTTCTACGATCTGATCGTGGAGGAGAATATTTGAGTTACGAGTTTGGTGTACATTTGAAAAATTGTGGAATAGTTTCGCAACTCACGCCACCCGGAACACCACAGCGTAATGGTGTGTCCGAACGTCGTAATCGTACTTTACTGGATATGGTGCGATCTATGATGTCTCTTACTGATTTACCGCTATCGTTTTGGGGATACGCTCTAGAGACGGCCGCATTCACTTTAAATAGGGCACCATCAAAATCCGTTGAGACGACGCCTTATGAACTATGGTTTGGCAAGAAACCAAAGTTGTCGTTTCTTAAAGTTTGGGGCTGCGATGCTTATGTGAAAAAGCTTCAACCTGATAAGCTCGAACCCAAATCGGAGAAATGTGTCTTCATAGGATACCCAAAGGAGACTGTTGGGTACACCTTCTATCACAGATCCGAAGGGAAGACATTCATTGCTAAGAATGGATCCTTTCTAGAGAAGGAGTTTCTCTCGAAAGAAGTGAGTGGAAGGAAAGTAGAACTTGATGAGGTAACTGTACCTGCTCCCTTATTGGAAAGTAGTACATCACAGAAAACTGTTTCAGTGACACCTACACCAATTATTGAGGAAGCTAATGATGATGATCAAGAAACTTCAGAACAAGATACTACTGAACCTCGTAGATCAACCAGAGTGAGATCCGCACCAGAGTGGTACGGTAATCCTGTTTTGGAAGTCATGCTACTAGATCATGATGAACCTACGAACTATGAAGAAGCGATGGTGAGCCCTGTTGGAAATATGCCCTAGAGGCAATAATAAATTAGTTATTATTATATTTCCTTGTTCATGATAATCATTTATTATCCATGCTAGAATTGTATTGATAGGAAACTCAGATACATGTGTGGATACATAGACAACACCATGTCCCTAGTAAGCCTCTAGTTGACTAGCTCGTTGATCAATAGATGGTTACGGTCTCCTGACCATGGACATTAGATGTCGTTGATAACGGGATCACATCATTAGGAGAATGATGTGATGGACAAGACCCAATCCTAAGCATAGCACTAGATCGTGTAGTTCGTGTGCTAAAGCTTTTCTAATGTCAAGTATCATTTCCTTAGACCATGAGATTGTGCAACTCCCGGATACCGTAGGAGTACTTTGGGTGTACCAAACGTCACAACGTAACTGGGTGACTATAAAGGTGCACTACGGGTATCTCCGAAAGTGTCTGTTGGGTTGGCGCGAATCGAGACTGGGATTTGTCACTCCGTGTAAACGGAGAGGTATCTCTGGGCCCACTCGGTAGGACATCATCATAATGTGCACAATGTGATAAAGGAGTTGATCACGGGATGATGTGTTACGAAACGAGTAAAGAGACTTGCCGGTAACGAGATTGAACAAGGTATCGGGATACCGACGATCGAGTCTCGGGCAAGTATCGTACCGCTAGACAAAGGGAATTGTATACGGGATTGATTAAGTCCTTGACATCGTGGTTCATCCAATGAGATCATCGTGGAACATGTGGGAGCCAACATGGGTATCTAGATCCCGCTGTTGGTTATTGACCGGAGAGTCATCTCGGTCATGTCTGCATGTCTCCCGAACCCGTAGGGTCTACACACTTAAGGTTCGGTGATGCTAGGGTTATAGAGATATTAGTATGCGGTAACCCGAAAGTTTTTCGGAGTCCCGGATGAGATCCCGGACGTCATGAGGAGTTCCGGAATGGTCCGGAGGTAAAGAATTATATATAGGAAGTGCTATTTCGGCCATCGGGACAAGTTTCGGGGTCACCGGTATTGTACCGGGACCACCGGAAGGGTCCCGGGGGTCCACCGGGTGGGGCCACCTGCCCGGGGGAGGCACATGGGCTGTAGGGGGTGCGCCTTGGCCTACATGGGCCAAGGGCACCAGCCCCTAGAGGCCCATGCGCCAAAGGGACAAGAGGAGGGGAGAGTCCTAAAAGGGGAAGGCACCTCCGAGGTGCCTTGGGGAGGATGGACTCCTCCCCCCCTTGGCCGCACCCTTCCTTGGAGGAAGGGGAAAGGCTGTGCCCTCCCCCTCTCCCTTGTCCCTATATATAGTGGGGGGAAGGGAGGGCAATAATACATAAGCCCTGGCGCCTCCCTCTCCCTCCCATGACACATCTCCTCCTCCCGCAGCGCTTGGCGAAGCCCTGTTGGAATCCCGCTACTACCACCATGCCGTCGTGCTGTTGGATCTCCATCAACCTCTCCTTCCCCCTTGCTGGATCAAGAAGGAGGAGACATCGCTGCTCCGTACGTGTGTTGAACGCGGAGGTGCCGTCCGTTCGGCGCTAGGATCATCGGTGATTTGGATCACGATGAGTACGACTCCATCAACCCCGTTCTCTTGAACGCTTCCGCGCGCGATCTACAAGGGTATGTAGATCCACTCCTCCCTCGTTGCTAGATGACTCCATAGATAGATCTTGGTGACACATAGGAAAATTTTGAATTTATGCTACGTTCCCCAACAGTGGCATCATGAGCTAGGTCTATGCGTAGTTTTTATGCACGAGTAGAACACAAAGTAGTTGTGGGCGTTGATTTTGTTCAATATGCTTACCGTTACTAGTCCAATCTTGATTCGGCGGCATCGTGGGATGAAGCGGCCCGGACCAACCTTACACGTACGCTTACGTGAGACCGGTTCCACCGACTAACATGCACTAGTTGCATAAGGTGGCTGGCGGGTGTCTGTCTCTCCCACTTTAGTCGGATCGGATTCGATGAAAAGGGTCCTTATGAAGGGTAAATAGCAATTGGCATATCACGTTGTGGTTTTTGCGTAGTTAAGAAACGTTCTTGCTAGAAACCCATAGCAGCCACATAAAACATGCAAACAACAATTAGAGGACGTCTAACTTGTTTTTGCAGGGTATGCTATGTGATGTGATATGGCCAAGAAGAATGTGATGAATGATATGTGATGTATGAGATTGATCATGTTCTTATAATCGGAATCACGACTTGCATGTCGATGAGTATGACAACCGGCAGGAGCCATAGGAGTTGTCTTTATTTATTTATGACCTGCGTGTCAACATAAACGTCATGTAATTACTTTACTTTATTGCTAACCGTTAGCTATAGAAGTAGAAGTAATAGTTGGCGAGACAACTTCATGAAGACACGATGATGGAGATCATGATGATGGAGATCATGGTGTCATGCCGGTGACGATGATGATCATGGAGCCCCGAAGATGGAGATCAAAAGGAGCAATATGATATTGGCCATATCATGTCACTATTTGATTGCATGTGATGTTTATCATGTTTATGCATCTTGTTTACTTAGAATGACGGTAGTAAATAAGATGATCCCTCATAATAATTTTAAGAAGGTGTTCCCCCTAACTATGCACCGTTGCGAAAGTTCGTCGTTTTGAAGCACCACGTGATGATCGGGTGTGATAGATTCTTACGTTCACATACAACGGGTGTAAGACAGATTTACACACACAAAACACTTAGGTTGACTTGATGAGCCTAGCATGTGTACAGACATGGCCTCGGAACATAGAAGACCGAAAGGTCGAGCATGAGTCGTATAGAAGATACAATCAACATGAAGATGTTCACCGATGTTGACTAGTTCGTCTCACGTGATGATCGGACACGGCCTAGTTGACTCGGATCATGTAATCACTTAGATGACTAGAGGGATGTCTATCTGAGTGGGAGTTCATAAGATGAACTTAATTATCCTGAACATAGTCAAAAGGTCTTCGCAAATTATGTCGTAGCTCGCGCTTCAGTTCTACTGTTTAGTTATGTTCCTAGAGAAATTTAGTTGAAAGTTGATAGTAGCAATTATGCGGACTAGGTCCGTAAACTGAGGATTGTCCTCATCGCTTCATAGAAGGCTTATGTCCTTAATGCACCGCTCAGTGTGCTGAACCTCGAACGTCGTCTGTGGATGTTGCGAACATCTGACATACACATTTTGATAACTACGTGATAGTTCAGTTAAACGGCTTAGAGTTGAGGCACCGAAGACATTTTGAAACGTCGCGAAACATATGAGATGTTTCGAGGGCTGAAATTGGGATTTCAGGCTCGTGCCCACGTCAAGAGGTATAAGACCTCCGACGATTTTCTTAACCTGCAAACTAAGGGAGAAAAGCTCAATTGTTGAGCTTGTGCTCAGATTGTCTGAGTACAACAATCGCTTGAATCGAGTGGGAGTTGATCTTCCAGATGAAATAGTGATGGTTCTCCGAAGTCATTACCACCAAGCTGCTTGAGCTTCGTGATGAACTATAATATATCAGGGACATATATGATGATCCTTGAGATATTCGCGATGTTTGACACCACAAAAGTAGAAATCAAGAAGGAGCATCAATTGTTGATGGTTGGTGAAACCACTAGTTTCAAGAAGGGCAAGGCAAGAAGGGATACTTCATGAAACGGCAATTCAGCTGCTGCTCTAGTGAAGAAACCCAAGGTTGAACCCAAACCCGAGACTAAGTGCTTCTGTAATAAGGGGAACAGCCACTGGAGCAGAATTACCCTAGATACTTGGTAGATGAGAAGGCTAGCAAGGTCGATAGAAGTATATTGGATATACATTGTGTTGATGTGTACTTTACTAGTACTCCTAGTAGCACCAGGGTATTAGATACCGGTTCGGTTGCTAAGTGTTAGTAACTCGAAATAAAAGCTACGGAATGAACGGAGACTAGCTAAAGGTGAGCTGACGATATGTGTTGGAAGTGTTTCCAATGTTGATATGATCAAGCATCGCACGCTCCCTCTACCATCAAGATTGGTGTTTGCGTTGAGCATAGACATGATTGGATTATGTATATCGCAATACGGTTATTCATTTAAGGAGAATAACGGTTACTCTGTTTATTTGAATAATACCTTCAATGGTCTTGCACCTAAAATGAATGGTTCATTGAATCTCGATCATAGTGATACACATGTTCATTCCAAAAGATATAAGATAGTAATGATAGTACCACCTACTTGTGGCACAACCACGTAAGTCATATCGGTATAAAACGCATGAAGAAGCTCCATGTTGATGGATCTTTGGGCTCACTCGTTTTTGAAAGGATTGAGACATGCGAACCATGTTTGTTGGTAGTATGCATGAAGAAACTCTATACAGATGGATCGTTTGGACTCACTTGATTTTGAATCACTTGAGACATGCAAATCATACCACATGGGCAAGATGACTGAAAGCCTCGTTTTCAGTAAAATGGAACTAGAAAGCAACTTGTTGGAAGTAATACATTTTGATGTGTGCAGTCCAATGAGTGCCGAGGCATGTAGTGGATATCGTTATGTTCTTACTTCACAGATGATTTGAGTAGATGTTGAGTATATTTACTTGATGAATCACGAGTCTGAATTATTGAAAGGTTCAAGTAATTTCAGGGTGAAGTTGAAAGATCGTCGTGACAAGAGGATAAAAGATCTATGATATGATCATAGAGATGAATATCTGAATTACGAGTTTGGCACAGAATTAAGACATTGTGGAAATTGTTTCACAACTAAATACAGCCTGGAACACCATAGTGTGATGGTGTGTCCGAACATCATAACTGCACCCTATTTGATATGATGCATACCATGATGTCTCTTATCGAATTACCACAATAGTTTATGGGTTAGGCATTAGAGACAACCACATTCACTTTAAATAGAGCACCACATAATTCCAATGAGATGACACCGTATGAACTATGGTTTAGAGAAACCTAAGCTGTCACTTCTTAAAAGTTTGGGGCTGCGACGCTTATGTGAAAAAGTTTCAGGTTGATAAGCTCGAACCCAAAGCGGATAAATGCATCTTCATAGGACATCCAAAAAAGTTGGGTATACCTCCTGTCTCAGATTCGAAAGCAATAAGGGATTATTTCTAGAATCGGGTCCTTTCTCGAGGAAAAGTTTCTCTCGAAAGAATTGAGTGGGAGGATGGTGGAGACTTGATGAGGTTATTGAACTGTCTCTTCAACTAGTGTGTGACAGGGCACAGGGAGTTGTTCCTGTGGCACCTACACCAATTGAAGTGGAAGCTTATGATAGTGATCATGAAACTTCAGATCAAGTCACTACCAAACCTCGTGGGATGACAAGGATGCGTACTACTTCAGAGTGGTACGTAATCCTGTCTTGGAAGTCATGTTGCTAGACAACAATGAACCTACGAGCTATGGAGAAGCGATGGTGGGCCCAGATTCCGATAAATGGCTCGAGGCCATAAAATCCGAGAGAGGATCCATGTATGAAAACAAAGTGTAGACTTTGGCAGAACAGCTCGATGGTCGTAAGGCTGTTGAGTACAGATGGATTTTAAAAGGAAGACGGACAATGATGGTAAATGTCACCATTAAGAAAGCTCGACTTGTCGTTAAGATGTTTTCCGACAAGTTCAAGGAGTTGACTACGATGAGACTTTCTCACTCGTAGCGATACTAAGAGTCTGTTGGAATTATATTAGCGATTACTGCATTATTTATGAAATCTTGCAGATAGGATGTCAAAACATTGTTTCCTCGACGATATTTGAGGAAAGGTTGTATGTGATACAAACCGGAAGGTTTTGTCAATCCTGAAAGATGCTAATAAGTATGCAAAGCTCCAGCAATCCTTCTAAGGACGGGAGTGAGGATCTCGGAGTTGGAATGTATGCTTTGATGAGATGATCAAAGATTTTGGGTATATACAAAGTTTATGAGAAACTTGCGTTTCCAAAAAAGTGAGTGGGAGCACTATAGAATTTCCGATGAGTATGTGTTGTTGACATGTTGTTGATCGGAAATGACGTAGGATTTCTGGAAAGCATATAGGGTTATTTGAAAAGTGTTTTTCAATGGAAAGCCTGGATTAAGCTACTTGAACGTTGAGCATCAAGATCTATAAGGATAGATCAAAACGCTTAATGGTACTTTCAAATGAGCACATACCTTGACATGATCTTGAAGGTGTTCAAGATGGATCAGTCAAAGAAGGAGTTCTTGCCTGAGTTGTAAGGTATGAAGTTAAGACTTAAAGCTCGACCACAGCAGAATAGAGAGAAAGGATGAAGGTCGTCCCCTATGCTTAAGACATAGGCTCTACAGTATGCTATGCTGTGTACCGCACCTGAAATGTGCCTTGCCATGGGTCAGTCAAGGGGTACAAGAGTGATCTAAGAATGGATCACAGGACAGCGGTCAAAGTTATCCTTAGTAACTAGTGGACTAAGGAATTTTCTCGATTATGGAGGTGGTAAAAGAGTTCGTCGTAAAGGGTTACGCCGATGCAAACTTTGACACTAATCCAGATTATTCTGAGTAGTAAACTGGATTCGTATAGTAGAACAGTTGTTTGGAATAGCTCCAAATGTAGCGTAGTAGTTGCATCTACAAGATGACATAAAGATTTACGAAGTACATACAGATCTGAAAGATTCAGACCCGTTGACTATAACATCTCTCATTAGCATAACATGATCAAACCCAGAACTCATCGAGTGTTAATCACATGGTAAATGTGAACTAGATTACTCACTCTAGTAAACTCTTTGGGTGTTAGTCACATGGGGATGTGACCTTGAGTGTTAATCACATATCGATGTGAACTGGATTATTGACTCTAGTGCAAGTGGGAGACTGTTGGAAATATGCCCTAGAGGCAATAATAAATTAGTTATTATTATATTTCCTTGTTCATGATAATCATTTATTATCCATGCTAGAATTGTATTGATAGGAAACTCAGATACATGTGTGGATACATAGACAACACCATGTCCCTAGTAAGCCTCTAGTTGACTAGCTCGTTGATCAATAGATGGTTACGGTTTCCTGACCATGGACATTGGATGTCGTTGATAACGGGATCACATCATTAGGAGAATGATGTGATGGACAAGACCCGATCCTAAGCATAGCACAATATCGTGTAGTTCGTGTGCTAAAGCTTTTCTAATGTCAAGTATCATTTCCTTAGATCATGAGATTGTGCAACTCCCGGATACCGTAGGAGTGCTTTGGGTGTACCAAACGTCACAATGTAACTGGGTGACTATAAAGGTGCACTACGGGTATCTCCAAAAGTGTCTGTTGGGTTAGCGCGAATCGAGACTGGGATTTGTCACTCCATGTAAACGGAGAGGTATCTCTGGGCCCACTCGGTTGGACATCATCATAATGTGCACAATGTGATCAAGGAGTTGATCACGGGATGATGTGTTCCGAAACGAGTAAAGAGACTTGCCGGTAACGAGATTGAACAAGGTATCGGGATACCGACGATCGAGTCTCGGGCAAGTATCGTACCGCTAGACAAAGGGAATTGTATACGGGATTGATTAAGTCCTTGACATCGTGGTTCATCCGATGAGATCATCGTGGAACATGTGGGAGCCAACATTGGTATCCAGATCCCGCTGTTGGTTATTGATTAAGTCCTTGACATCGTGGTTCATCCGATGAGATCATCTCGGTCATGTCTGCATGTCTCCCGAACCCGTAGGGTCTACACACTTAAGGTTCGGTGACGCTAGGGTTATAGAGATATTAGTATGCGGTAACCCGAAAGTTGTTCGGAGTCCCGGATGAGATCCCGGACGTCACGAGGAGTTCCGGAATGGTCCGGAGGTAAAGAATTATATATAGGAAGTGCTATTTCGGCCATCGGGACAAGTTTCGGGGTCACCGGTATTGTACCGGGACCACCGGAAGGGTCCCGGGGGTCCACCGGGTGGGGCCACCTGCCCAGGGGGGGGCACATGGGCTGTAGGGGGTGCGCCTTGGCCTACATGGGCCAAGGGCACCAGCCCCTAGAGGCCCATGCGCCAAAGGGACAAGAGGAGGGGAGAGTTCTAAAAGGGGAAGGCACCTCCGAGGTGCCTTGGGGAGGATGGACTCCTCCCCCCTTGGCCGCACCCTTCCTTGGAGGAAGGGGCAAGGCTGCACCCTCCCCCTCTCCATTGGCCCTATATATAGTGGGGGGAAGGGAGGGCAACAATACATAAGCCCTGGCGCCTCCCTCTCCCTCCCATGACACATCTCCTCCTCCCGCAGCGCTTGGCGAAGCCCTGTTGGAATCCCGCTACTACCACCACGCCGTCGTGCTGTTGGATCTCCATCAACCTCTCCTTCACTCTTGCTGGATCAAGAAGGAGGAGACGTGGCTGCTCCGTACGTGTGTTGAACGCGGAGGTGCCGTCCGTTCGGCGCTAGGATCATCGGTGATTTGGATCACGGCGAGTACGACTCCATCAACCCCGTTCTCTTGAATGCTTCCGCGCGCGATCTACAAGGGTATGTAGATCCACTCCTCCCTCGTTGCTAGATGACTCCATAGATAGATCTTGGTGACACGTAGGAAAATTTAGAATTTATGCTACGTTCCCCAACAAGCCCAGATTCCGCAAAATGGCTTAAAGCCATGAAATCTGAGATGGGATCCATGTATGAGAGCAAAGTATGGACTTTGGTTGACTTGCCCGATGATCGGCAAGCAATTGAGAATAAATGGATCTTCAAGAAGAAGACTGACACTGACGGTAATATTACTGTCTTCAAAGCTCGAATTGTCGCAAAAGGTTTTTGACAAGTTCAAGGGGTTGAGTACGATGAGACTTTCTCACCCGTAGCGATGCTTAAGTCTGTCTGAATCATGTTAGCAATTGCCGCATTTTATGATTATGAAATTTGGCAGATGGATGTCAAAACTGCATTCCTGAATGGATTTCTGGAAGAAGAGTTGTATATGATGCAACCAGAAGGTTTTGTCGATCCAAAGGGAGCTAACAAAGTGTGCAAGCTCCAGGAATCCATTTATGGACTGGTGCAAGCCTCTCGGAGTTGGAATAAACGCTTTGATAGTGTGATCAAAGCATTTGGTTTTATACAGACTTTTGGAGAAGCCTGTATTTACAGGAAAGTGAGTGGGAGCTCTGTAGCATTTCTGATATTATATGTGGATGACATATTACTGATTGGAAATGATATAGAATTTCTGGATAGCATAAAGGGATATTTGAATAAGAGTTTTTCAATGAAAGACCTCGGTGAAGCTGCTTACATATTAGGCATAAAAATCTATAGAGATAGATCAAGACGCTTAATTGGACTTTCACAAAGCACATACCTTGACAAGATTTTGAAGAAGTTCAAAATGGATCAAGCAAAGAAAGGGTTCTTGCCTGTGTTACAAGGTGTGAATTGAGTAAGACTCAAAGCCCGACCACTGCAGAAGATAGAGAGAAAATGAAAGATGTTACCTATGCTTCAGCCATAGGCTCTATCATGTATGCAATGTTGTGTATCAGACCTGATGTGTGCCTTGCTATAAGTTTAGCAGGGAGGTACCAAAGTAATCCAGGAGTGGATCACTGGACAGCGGTCAAGAACATCCTGAAGTACCTGAAAAGGACTAAGGATATGTTTCTCGTATATGGAGGTGACAAAGAGCTCATCGTAAACGGTTACGTTGATGCAAGCTTTGACACTGATCCGGACGATTCTAAATCGCAAACCGGATACATGTTTACATTAAACGGTGGAGCTGTCAGTTGGTGCAGTTCTAAACAAAGCGTCATGGCGGGATCTACATGTGAAGCGGAGTACATAGCTGCTTCGGAAGCAGCAAATGAAGGAGTCTGGATGAAGGAGTTCATATCCGATCTAGGTGTCATACCTAGTGCATCGGGTCCAATGAAAATCTTTTGTGACAATACTGGTGCAATTGCCTTGGCAAAGGAATCCAGATTTCACAAGAGAACCAAGCACATCAAGAGACGCTTCAATTCCATCCGGGATCTAGTCCAGGTGGGAGACATAGAGATTTGCAAGATACATACGGATCTGAATGTTGCAAACCCGCTGACTAAGCCTCTTCCACGAGCAAAACATGATCAGCACCAAGGCTCCATGGGTGTTAGAATCATTACTATGTAATCTAGATTATTGACTCTAGTGCAAGTGGGAGACTGAAGGAAATATGCCCTAGAGGCAATAATAAAGTTATTATTTATTTCCTTATATCATGATAAATGTTTATTATTCATGCTAGAATTGTATTAACCGGAAACATAATACATGTGTGAATACATAGACAAATAGAGTGTCACTAGTATGCCTCTACTTGACTAGCTTGTTAATCAAAGATGGTTATGTTTCCTAACCATGAACAAAGAGTTGTTATTTGATTAACGGGATCACATCATTAGTTGAATGATCTGATTGACATGGCCCATTACATTAGCTTAGCACCCGATCGTTTAGTATGTTGCTATTGCTTTCTTCATGACTTATACATGTTCGTATGACTATGAGATTATGCAACTCCCGTTTGCCTGAGGAACACTTTGGGTGCTACCAAACGTCACAACGTAACTGGGTGATTATAAAGGAGCATTACAGGTGTCTCCAAAGGTAGATGTTGGGTTGGCATATTTCGAGATTAGGATTTGTCACTCCGATTGTCGGAGAGGTATCTCTGGGCCCTCTCGGTAATGCACATCACATAAGCCTTGCAAGCATTACAACTAATACGTTAGTTGTGAGATGATGTATTACGGAACGAGTAAAGAGACTTGCCGGTAACGAGATTGAACTAGGTATTGGATACTGACGATCGAATCTCGGGCAAGTAACATACCGATGACAAAGGGAACAACGTATGTTGTTATGCGGTCTGACCGATAAAGATCTTCGTAGAATATGTAGGAGCCAATATGGGCATCCAGGTCCCGCTATTGGTTATTGACCGGAGACGTGTCTCGGTCATGTCTACATTGTTCTCGAACCGTAGGGTCTGCACGCTTAATGTTACGATGACAGTTATTATGAGTTTATGCATTTTGATGTACCGAAGGTTGTTCGGAGTCCCGGATGTGATCATGGACATGACGAGGAGTCTCGAAATGGTCGAGACATAAAGATTGATATATTGGAAGCCTATGTTTGGATATCGGAAGTGTTCCGGGTGAAATCGGGATTTTACCGGAGTACCGGGAGGTTACCGGAACCCCCCGGGAGCTATATGGGCCTTAGTGGG
>NC_041390.1:76397068-76402441 GCF_002162155.2 Triticum dicoccoides
TTAGTGGGCTTTAGTGGAAAAGAGAAAGGGGCAGCCCAAGGTGGGCCGCGCGCCTCCCCCCTCCCCTAGTCCTATTAGGACTAGGAGAGGTGGCCGGCCCCCTCTCTCTTTTCCCCCCTCAAGGAATCCTATTCCAACTAGGATTGGGGGGGGGGGAATCCTACTCCCAAAGGGAGTAGGACTCCCTTGGCACACCCTCCTTGGCCGGCCGCCCCTCCCCCTTAGCTCCTTTATATACGGAGGCAGGGGGCACCCTAGAACACACAAGTTGATTCACGTGATCGTTCCTTAGCCGTGTGCGGTGCCCCCTGCCACCATATTCCACCTCGATCATATCGTTGTAGTGCTTAGGCGAAGCCCTGCGTCGGTAGAACATCATCATCGTCACCACGCCGTTGTGCTGACGGAACTCATCCCCGAAGCTTTGCTGGATCGGAGCCCGGGGAGCGTCATCGAGCTGTACGTGTGCTAAGAACTCGGAGGTGCCGGAGTAACGGTGCTTGGATCGGTCGAATCGAGAAGACGTACGACTACTTCCTCTACGTCGCGTCAATGCTTCCGTTGTTGATCTACAAGGTTACGTAGATCATACTCTCCCCTCTTGTTGCTATGCATCACCATGATCTTGCGTGTGTGTAGGAAATTTTTTGAAATTACTGCGTTCCCCAACAATTGGGTCCATGGGCATGATCGCAAAGGCTCAAGGTCGACTCCCACTTCTTCCATGCATAACCTTTCATTTTACTTCTCACTTTTGATGAAGCTGTAGTGTAGAAATTTTATCTAGCAAAATACCAGAAGAGTATGAATCATGAAAACCTTCGAATTCGCACATAATAAGGAAGGCATAGGTTCATCCCGTCAGGGTATCGTGGAAACATATACCACAAGCTTCAATAGTAAATACCATCAGCTCGAAAACAGAGCATAGTTGAGAAAGCAGAGGATACAATTTACCAAAAGCATTTTATATCTGAGGAAACGCTCACAAGGTTATTGAATAAGGAGGACACTATCGAATAATAATCCAATAAAGGATCTGACAGTCCATAGTGGAGCTGATGTGAGCATCGGCACACAGTCAGTTGAAGAAAGGATGCAAGGGCATCAGATTATAGGACACCCGAATGATTCGATGCTTAGATATCAAAGGAATTATGATTTCCAAATAGAAGGATCAGAAGCAGACGCTCTGATCAAGGGTGGATAAGTTCAATAGACCTAAGGGTACAATTGACGGCAAAGAGATTGGTCGAGAACAAGCTCATGTTCAAAAATGACGTCTGAGCCAGAAAGATAATTTAAAAGGATCAACTGATGATTGCGTGCATTCACACTCATGTTGACTCAATAGGATCAAAATGACAGTGTCTAAGGATACTAACGAATATTGCCAGACATATGGAAAGCATCCATAATGCAAGCATACAAGTATTGCAGAGCAATAAGCTACTAAGGATTTTTGGAGGATCGAATAGTATTTCGAAGACCATTGTGAAACACATGAACAACTGGGGTATGAGCGGATACTCGATAAGTGCAAGAATTATCCATACGGGTCTTCAGATGACAAAGATCAGCAAGGCAGTAAGCTCAAAGGATTATCGAAACAATGACGAGTATTTCAGGGTATCTTGTAATAACAAGACCAACTGGGGATGAATGTAAGAATAACAACTTCAAGTAGTTATCCATAAGGGTTGACGATGGAAGGGGAATTGCAAACGCGATGGCACAAAGTCTCAGGAGGACATCTGAGAGTATTGTCAGAATCTTCTGTTGAAGCAGTCGATCGTCCGGACGGTAGGGCTTTCCAGGAGAAAGTATTTACGAGAACCTAGAGTTAGAGTTAGCAAAATTCATTTAATCCGAATAGAAGAGAGATCAGAGTCCCAGGGTATAGACAAGGAGTAAAAGATCCTAATACCACCCAAATGGCGACGTGGGCCCGTAAGCTGCACAACCATGTTGGTAAAAGTTTTTCAATGACTAGACTCGACTTCGGCCAAGAAGTTGGAAAGGGGGATTCCTATAGGCAGTCGGCTCTGATACCAACTTGTGACGCCCCCAATTCAATCGTACACTAATCATACACACAAACGTGTACGATCAAGATCAGGGACTCACGGGAAGATATCACAACACAACTCTACAAACAAAATAAGTCATACAAGCATCCTATTACAAGCCAGGGGCCTCGAGGGCTCGAATACAAGAGCTCGATCATAGACAAGTCAGCGGAAGCAACATTATCTGAGTACAGACATAAGTTAAACAAGCTTTCCTTAAGAAGGCTAGCACAGACTGAGATACAGATCGAAAGAGGCGCAAGCCTCCTACCTGGGATCCTCCTAAACTACTCCTGGTTGTCGTCAATGGGCTGCACGTAGTAGTAGGCATCTCCCGAGTAGTAGTAGTCGTCATTGATAGTGGCGTCTGGCTCCTGGACTCCATCGTCTGGTCGCAGCAATCGGGTATAGAAAGGGGAAAAGAGGGAGCAAAGCAACCATGAGTACTCATCCAAAGTATTCGCAAGCAAGAAGCTAGACTACATATGTATGCATTTGTATCAAATGGAAAGAGGGTATCATATGTGGACTGAACTGCAGAATGTCGGAATAAGAGGGGGATAGCTAGTCCTTATCGAAGACTACGCTTCTGGTAACCTCCATCTTGCAGCAGAAGAAGAGAGTAGATGGTAAGTTCACCAAGTAGCATCGCATAGCATAATCCTAACCGATGATCCTCCCCTCGTCGCCCTGTGAGAGAGCAATCACCGGTTGTATCTGGCACTTGGAAGGATGTGTTTTATTAAGTATCTGATTCTAGTTGTTATAAGGTCAAGGTACAACTCCGAGTCGTCCTTTTACCGATGGACACGGCTATTCGAATAGATTAACTTCCCTGCAGGGGTGCACCACATAACCCAACACGCTCGATCCCATTTGGCCGGACACACTTTTCTGGGTCATGCCCGGCCTCGGAAGATCAACACGTCGCAGCCCTACCTAGGCACAATAGAGAGGTCAGCACGCCGGTCTAAATCCTATGGTGCAGGGGTCTGGGCCCATCGCCCATTGCACACCTGCACGTTGCGTACGCGGCCAGTGAGCAGACCTAGCAACCTCCATTACAAAGGAAGTTGCGTTACGCGGTCCAACCCGGCGCGCGCCGCTCAGTCGCTGACGTCATGAAGGCTTCGGCTGATACCACGACGTCGAGTGCCCATAGCTGTCCCCGCGTAGATGGTTAGTGTGTATAGGCCAGTAGCCAGACTCAGATCAAATACCAATATCTCGTTAAGCGTGTTATTTTGAAATAACCACGGACGCCGACTAGAGCCAGGCCCACCTCTCTCCTAGGTGGTCTCAACATGCCCTGTCGCTCCGACTCAAAGTAACAGTCGGGGGCCGTCGGGAACTCAGGCCCACCACTACCTGGATGGAGCCACCTGCCCCTTCAGCCCACATCTCCAAACAGTTTCACCGGTAATGTAACAGTGTAAAGAATATAGTATATACCCGTGACCACATCCTGAAGTGGTCACGGCCCAGTAGTATAGCATGGCAGACGGACAAGAGTGTAGGGCCACTGATGATAACCAAGCATCCTATACTAAGCATTTAGGATTGCAGGTAAGGTATCAACAGTTGTAGCAACAATGACAGGCTATGCATCAGAATAGGATTAACGGAAAGCAGTAACATGCTACACTACTCTAATGCAAGCAGTATACAGGAGAGTAGGCGATATCTGATGATCAAGGGGGGGGCTTGCCTGGTTGCTCTGGCAAGAGAGAGGGGTCGTCAACACTGAAGTCGTACTGGGTAGCTGCGGCGTCAGTCTCGGTGTCTAGCGAGAGAAGAGGGGGAGGAAACAATAAATATTAAGCAAACAGATGCATAGTGATGCCTGACAATGACAAGTAGCGGTGCTAGGGCTGCTCTAACGCGATAAGAGGTGGTACCGGTGAAGGTGGAAAACATCCGGGAAAATATCCCCGGTGTTCCAAGTTTTCGGACAGATGAACTGGAGGGGGAAAGTTGCGTGTTTGCTATGCTAGGGATGCGTGGCGAATGAACGGGCTACGTATCCGCGTTCGTCTCGTCGTTCTGAGCAACTTTCATGTAGAAAGTATTTTTCTCTGAGCTATGGTTTAATTTATATTAATTTTTAAAGTTTTAAATCATTTTCTAATTTATTAATTATTAATTAAATTAACATTATCCAGAATAGTGCTTGCTGACATCAGCATGACATCAGCAGTCAACGTTGACCGTTGACCTGGTCAACCCGACAGGTGGGTCCCACCTGTCAGGGACTGTTTAGCTAATTAACAATAGTTAGTTAGGTTAATTAATTATTAGGTTAATTAACCTTAATTAGTTAATTTAAATAGAATAAATTAAGTTGATTGTGTAGTTAATTAATTGATTAAATAATATTTTTATTTTTTTAATTCTTATTATTATTATATTTTTGTTCTGGGCGTGGGCCCCGTTCGTAAGTGGCCCAGGGGGAGTTTGCGGGCGCCGGGCGAAATGGGCACCGGGCGCCGCGGGTGTGGCCCGAGCCGGGCGCCGGAGAAGGGCAGGCCGGTGGCCGCGGCACCAGCCAGGTGGCTGAAGCAGCGTCTGGAGGCAGGCGAGGCCAGGTGGAGGCGGACGCGGGCGGCGAGGCGCGCACGAGGGGCGAGCAGTGGCGGCGCGTAGCAGTAGGGAGAAGAGGCGCGCCAGGGCGAGGCGAGCGTGGTGAGGCTCGAGCGGAGCAGTGGAGGCGAGCGGCGGCACGGGTCGAGCGGGACGGGGTGAGTTGCGCTGCAGGGCACGAGCAGCGGGCCACGGAAGGAGCGGCGCGACGCGTGTGGCAGCGGGGCCGGATGCAGCAGCAGCGACACAACATCGACGACCATCCAGCGGCGGAGCACGGCACCTACGGCGGGCGCACGCGTAGGGGGCGCCCCGGGCGCGGGTAGGGCGGCCAGGGGAACTTGCAGCGGCTGCCCCGGGCGCGCGCAGGCGTTGGGCGATGCCGAGGGAGGCGAGCGCGCAGTGGGGGAGCGAAGCTCCAGGCGCGGGCTCGGATGGATTCGGGCAACGATGGGCAAGTGCGCGCAGCGTGGCAGGGAGGGAACAGCCATGGCGCGTGAGCGGGAGAGAAGGGGAGGCGAACAGGGCGCTCACGGTGGCCGTAGTGAAAAGGGTAGCGGGGGTTGAGGAGGTTGACGGGGACGACCGGGCGACGGGAAGGGAGCAGGCCGTTGAGGTGGTCCGGCGAGGGAGCTCCGGGCGCCGGCGTGGTCGTCGTGCGGCGAGGGCGGTGTCGGGCTCGAGCGCGGCCGTGGGTTCGTTCCCCCTCCCGATCCAGATCTGG
>NC_041390.1:76402892-76531599 GCF_002162155.2 Triticum dicoccoides
CTTTCTTTTGTTTTTTATTTGTTCTTTTCTTTTTATTTATTCTTTCCTGTTTTATTTTAGTTTCTGTAAAATATATACTTAACGTCTAATTTAGTATTTCAGTTTAGTCCACTGTCACAAAATGTCTAGTCCCCAAATAATTTAGCTTGATAATTTATTAATTAGTATAGGCATTTAATTATTTGTCTTTGTTACTGTTTTATTTATTTCAATGCAATTAAATACTTTATAAAAAAATGTGAATTCTCCACCATAATTATTTATGCAATATTTGACACATATGGAACATTTTAGTTTTAATGTTTGAAAACTTCTATTGTTTGCCTTTATTTTGAATTTTGAATTCAAACGGGATTGAATCATCACGAGGTTTACAACAGTAAGGGTGGTGACGTGGCATCATTAGCAGAGGTTACTATAGCTTGATTATCCGGGCGTCACACGTGTCTAACCTCTAATCTAGCTACAAGTGCACTTGTCTCATCTACAGCCTCTATGCTAGCTAAAAGTGCACGAACGTGTACTAAATTTCGCTCTATCAATATGTCGATGTACTCTTCTTCCCAATATCAAAACTTGTATCCATGCTACACAATAAAATCTATAGTTAGCACAACTAGTCAAAACTAGAGCACAAATCCGGCCGGCGGGTGCGCAGACCAGGTGGCCGTGGTTGGATAGCTTGGCGGCGCCGAGGGCAAGGGGCCGGGCGAGCGCGCGTCCGAACTTCACGGCTGCAATGGCAGCGGCAGCGGCGACGGCAGCGAGGGGAACATTGGAGGGGGTGCGGCCGGAGGGAGGGAGGGGGGTGGATAGAAAAAGGCCCGCTCTGTGCCACCGACGGGCGGGCCAGGAGAGAACATGCGTAGACGGTCCGCGCGTCCGCGTGGTGTCCGTTTCACCCCAAAAGCGGCGTAAACTTGGGCCGCGGATGGGTCGAAAGCGGACATAAAACGGATAAAAGTCCGTTTGCTCCCACGCGCTAGGCTGTCTCACTTGTCAGTTTTACCTCAAACGAACGAGGCCGGACAGGATAGGGTCGCACGCTGAAGTTGGCCTTAGCACATGTGACAAAACCAGGGTATTGATCCGTGGAGCACACCGCCGGACGGCTGGGCGGACGGGACGGAGAGTGACCCGTCCGCTGGACGACGGAGACGCGACGGACACCGACGGCGACGCTACAGCACCCACCTGCACTTCCTTCCTTCCCTTTTTCTGTACCAGCTGTGTATGTACATGTACATACATGCATATACAGTTGCCGGTCCGTATGTGGTCGAAGCCGCCTTAGACGTTTCGTTACGCACGTAAGGCGGTTGGCTCGACGGGCACGTGCTACCTACCGACGCACACGTGTGCAGTTTGCCACGATTGAGATGGCCAAATGGGACAACGTGCATATATGCAACGCAAGTTGCGGTGGCATGTGGCGTTGAACCTATATTGCCATAGAGAAAACGGAGGAAACACACCGCTATATTATACTCGCTCCGTATCATAAATAAACGACTTAAATTATACCACCTCCATCTCTTAACGTAAAACGTTTTTTGACACTAAAGTGTGGACAAACGTCTTACTACATTATAAGACGGAAGGAGTAATACAGAGAAAGTAGTACATTCTGTTTTTCTGTCGAGATAGGCACGAGAAAGTTATGTAGAGTACCACATACGCTTCCGTGGCCGGGAAGTGAACGGCTTGGTAGGCACTGGGCAGGCTGGCTGGCTGGTTTCGTGGCAGGTGGTCGGTACACGCACGCAGTTGGACCAGCGGCGAAGCAGTTCATTCAGTCGCACGCAGGCACAAGCATGCTCCATGTACGTAGGAGTACATTACATCGGCTGCACTGTTGTTCGCATGGCAGGTCGCTGTTATGCGCGGCCGTCTAGCCGAAATAGTAGCAGACGTTTGGAACTGCCTGTGTACGTACTCATGTATGTATCTCCGTACGTATGTCGACTCTCCAACCGCTGCAAAAATTTATATGTGTATAGCACGGGCACAAGTGAGTGTGACTCGGAAGCAACGGCCGTGCGTGTCTGAGACTGTTTAAATCTTCCTAACCAGGACACGTTGATTTTTCTTTTTGCGGATCAAGACATGTTGATTAACTCTGAATAATACTCACTCCGCCTCAAAATAAGTAATTCAACTTTGTATTAACCTTAATGCAAAGTTAGTATAAAGTTGCGTCATTTATTTTAGAATAGAGGAAGTAATAGATAAAAATGTACAGTGCATATGATAACGAAGTAATGCTGTTCGTGCCTTGCATCCTGCAAGATATATATTGACTACTAGCACAGGTTTTCCATCACGCATGACCTGATTACCCCGCTGAAAGGATTGTGAAGGCAACAAAAAATATCACATCCTCTGCATTCTTACGAAAATTTCCAATGATTCCAGTCTATGAAGATGTTTTTCCAACATCTGTTAGAATTGAAAAGAAATTAAACGGGAACTAAGGGCATCTGCAAGATGAAGCCGTAAACCTTCCACAATCGTTCGAATCGTGGAAGCCATCCAACGCCGATCTGTACCAGTCCGCTGGACAGTGCGGACGCGATTTCTCCCGCAAATCTGAGACAAATGTGGGGAAATTTACGGGAGTCCAGACCGATCCCAAGCCGCTTCTGCCTGCCCCGACCCACCAACAACCCGTCATCCGCTCCTCCTGCGCTTTCCTTCTGATGCACGCTACTTACTGTGTCGCATTCATGTCGGCCCATACAACGTGGAGGCCGGCATTGATGCCGCGATGTGACCGGAGGGCGGCGCTATCCGACGCGACCTGGCGGCAAGCCGTCGCTTCAATGTGGACGCAGGTTTCCGAGGAACCAACTCCAGCCGATGCGCCGCATTGAAGCAGTCGACCTGCCCTTCGCCTGGTCCTCGCCGCGGCTATTTAAGCCGTGCACCGGAGTTGCACAAAGATGCACCCCGAGCACCGGCCCCCTTCCCTCCCCTGTCTCTGTTCCCGAGCCCCTCCCTCCCCCTCTTCTTCCCAAGCTGCGGCAATGTCAAAGTCGTGGTGCTCCGCGCCTGCAGACGGAGCGGGCAGAAGCTCCTCCTCTGGCAGTTCTTGGCGCCGCCGCAGACGCTCTCCAGACCCGTCAACGTCCACGGCGGCCGGCTCCTCCGCCAAGGAGGAGATCATCATCTCCTCTGGTGTCAAGGAGGACCAGACGCCGCCGCAGCAGCCGTAGGAGCCACCGTCGCCGCCCTGACTACTCAAGGAGGCCACTCTAACAAACGAAGATTTCATCCCTCAGATCGAGTTAATGACAGAGTAGTCGCTCCGTGACATGGGGTCGTCGCCGCCATCGTCGGGGCGCGTGAAGGAGGAGCCGGCCTCCCCGCCGCGTCAAGACCGAGTAGGCATCCACGCTCCTGCCGGTGAATGAGGAGCCGGCCTCGCACCGGCACAACCGCGACGTCCAGATCGTACGCTGCGTCAAGAAGGAGCCTGCCTCGCCCCCACACGACTGTGGCATCCAGAGCGGACGCCGTGTCAAGGACGAGCCTGCATCCCCGCTGCGTAGCCGCTGCGGCCGCATCAACGTGTCATTGTCACCGCCACGCCGCCACTGCCTCGCCGTCAAGGAGGAGCAGCCGCATGCGATAAAGAAGGCATGAGGCCGCCTCGTCCACTACTTCGGCGGTCCCTCGGGCTCGAGGGACCTCGTCTCTAAGGCAGAGCGCGCGGCTCGGCAGCAGGAGCGGTACGACGGACACAATGCCAGTCTCCGCTCCGCGTTCGCCGAGAGCAACGTGGCACCGGACTGGTCCGCAACAACCCAGACCTCGCCGTTACATGGGTGCTCGACTGCTCAGTGACTATCGGGGAGACGGCCGCCAGGCGTCACCGCCGCCTTGACGGCGAGCTCGCCAAGATCGGCGAGGAGTGGTTGCTTAGCGACTGCTCCGCCAACGCCAGCCGTGGCAAGGTCACCCAAGGGCTCCGAAGTCCATGTCAGTAGTGGCCGCGGCGGCAATCCGCACGGAGCAGCAGGAGGCGGAGCAGCTCCTCCGCGAGCAGCAGGCAGCTGTTGGACATGGCTGTCGCGGCCCTCCGGCGCCGTACCGCCACTGGAGGGACGACGACGGCGATAGCACCGATGGAGACGATAGTGCAGCAGGGTACGGCGGCCACGCGTATGAGGTGGTCATCCGGTATTGGGTTTAGGTTTGTTTTTCTTGTTTTTTAGTTAAACAATTGTAATATCGACCTTTCTTATGTAAATTATATTGAACTTGAATGAAATCCGTCCGGTTTAATCGAATTTTGCTCGGTTGGTTTGAATTGTTAGCCGGATGTATACGACTACGGTTGGATAGCTGCCTCCCGCATCCGTGACCGCGAACTTGTCCCCTGTCCGCGGCGGAGATGCCCTAAGTACCTTCAATGCCTTTTAACATGTTCCCCAAAGGGATCCTCTTCGGACCAGCCCGTGTATTTGATAAGGCTGGTCATAGTGGGGAGTAACTTAGACTAGTAACATACATAGTCCATATTACTACCTTCATAGTGGGAAGTGTCATAGGTGTAGTAACATACATGTCTTCATTTATTAATTTGTAGACTCATTTTATATTGGGAACCGCTATGTGATGGTAACATATTATGTTACTCTATTTGTCTCTCTCCTCTTTAATTACATGAGACGTCATCTTTTTTGCTTATGTGACATCTATGTTACTACTTATATTACTCCCACTATGACTAGCCTAATAAAAAGTAAGTACCTGCAGCTTACAAATCAAATCAGGTGTCCATGTTCATCCGACAAGCATGTTTTCCAATGCGTGGACGATCTAACCGAATCTCATTGTTGTCTACTGTAATGTAGTCGCGACTTCGGGTGCCAAACTTTGCCATTGAGTCCCCGGAATGCGAGATCGATCTGGACTAAGGCTAGGGGTGACACTGTGATTTCATGTATAGATAGACGAGTCGCTCTCGAAGAAGAAATGGCTGCCTGAGCTTGAGCCTTCTTCAAGACCGAGCACGGGGGCCTTTGGTGACACCGAACTCTCAAGGTCGTTCTTCCGGGCACGGGACATCAGATGGCGATGAGACCACGGTTACGTCCCTCGATTATTAGGTGAGGGGTTGATCATCGGCTTCATCGTCACACATCTCTAGCTCACTAGCTAGAACTACTCTGACATGGTCATGGACTCATATCTCACCCATCAATTCATGCCTCATCCTTCCCTGGACGACGCCCAGCCATACATGAAAGGCAACGGCTCCGTTACGATCATGTCCCACTTTTAGTGGCAAACCTATTCTCTAGTCGAGCTAGAGAGAGGGCTAGGCAGCCAGAACAGTCCGTGGCAGCTGCCCCGTCCACGTCGGTTCACTGGTCGATGCTACCGGTAACTGCATGCAACTTGTGCCGTCATTTCGTGCCCCGATTTGCTCGCGGTTAACCTAGCTGGCTAGCTAGCCAGCAAGCTTCACGTATCACAGTCGGTTGATGTGGATTCCATCGCACGTGGAGGAGACACTCACAAATAGGGATAGTTATTTAGCTAATACGATCCCTCCGAATTTTCTCCCAAGCTCACTAAAATTGGACTCTATGATAACTTTTTTGTCTTTCATCTAAGCACCCTAAATTGGAGCCTTCTAGTGTGTCGGGGGCTGTGGGGTCGCTATGGACCCACCGGTAAGGATGTGTGTCGCTAGTTGTGCTACACACATCTATGTAGTCGTAATGGGTTGACCGATTTTCCTAGTTTTCATAAGGTATTCCTAAGTTTCTCGTCTTCTTTATTTTTTTTTGTTTTTTACCGGTTTAACAATTTTTCTTTATCAGTTTGTTTTTCTCATTTCATTTTTTACATTTCAGTTCATGGATATTATGAAAATTGTGAACACTTAAAAATCAATGATTATTTTTCAAATTTAAGAACATGTTTTATTTCATGAATATTTTAAAGTTCACCAACACTTTTAATATGTGAACCAATATTTTTAATTCACAACATTTATAAAAAGCAGTGAACTTCTTATTCAACGAAATATCTTGAAATAAAAATATGATACCCGTCATTTTAGCTAGCAATGGAGCGGGCAAAATCAGGGAGTCAAGCTAAGCCAGCGAGAGCTTAATAGACCGGCCCATGTCAGCGTTATAGTAACAATTCAACGATTCTGGTGTCGAATAAGAGCTCCCAATGGACCCACACAACCTTTTTTTATGTAGTGGCAAGAAAACATGCTATATAACTATATTTGTTTATGTTTGGTTCGCCTCTTGACTGTATTTTTCTTATTCATCATGTGAACCAAACAAATCAGTCCATAAAAATCATTATTATCCTTTTTTTTTGCACAACTCATTTCTTTGTTCCATTCACATGTTTTAAGAATCCTGCAAACTAAGGTGACCTTCGTGGGAATTTTGGACATTTTGAATGCCTCCTGTGGAAACTCTTCGGATCATGGGGGTGCGCTACCGACCCTATGAAATTCACTCACATATAGCAAGAGCTCAATTTTGTTTTGTTTTCATTTTGAGAAGTCAAATAGTCCACCTCCCTCCTCTCTCTCCGCGTGTGTGCAGCGCAAAGTCATCTCTTAAAAAATCATGTTCAAAAAGCGTATATTTTGATCTATTTTGACGTTTTCGAATGTTCGCTGTCCAAAGAGGCCCCTGTCTGGGCATGTCTATGTTCTTGCTTGGTTATGTGCGTCTATCATTTGTAAACCGAAGAACGAAACACAGCACGTAACTACATAAACAAAACAAAAAGGAGGACAACTGGACAAGAGTAGTTTAGCAGAGATCTCGAGCTAGTCAGTAATGCATATGGGGAGTGCGTGCATGAGCTGGTGGTTCCCTGGTCCTTGTCTTGGTGCATCAGAAAGTCCAACACCTCCGATGCGGAAACCAGTTCAACCACCACAGCACACGGCCTCCTTCGCATCTTAATTTAGCATTTAAAGTACCTTCATGCCTTTTCACATGTTCCTCAGATCAGAGGATCGTTCATCTTCGGATCAGCCCGTGCATCTCCCAAAAAGTCTCCGTACGTACAGCTTGCAAATTCCATGCATCTTCATCCGGCAAACATTTTTCGTTCAATGCGTGTGATGATCTACCTGAATCTCGTTTATCTTTTTTTGTGGAATGGTAGATGCCAAAGCTTTGCCATTAGTCTCCGGAATGCGAGTCGATCAGGGCGACGATGTGACTTGATATACACATGGGTCGCTCTCGACGAAGAAACGGTGGCCTGAGCTTGAGCTTAGGCCTTCTCCATGCACGAGAGAACGTCGCGGTGGTTCTTCCGGGCACGGATCAGCTGATGGCGATGTGACCTTATTAGTTGCCCCGATTAGCTAGGTGGGGGGTTGATCATCAGCTTCGTCATCACGTAGTAGTACATCACCACTTGCCTTGCGCACTAGTTGGAAGCTACGGCTACCCTGGCACGGTCATCGCTCGTCCATAATTCCATCACCCGTTTCTTGACCATGTACACCACGACACCAGGCCATAGATACAAGGCAATGCGCTCCGGTACGATCATGTCCCACTTTTAGTGGCAAAACTATTCTCTCCGTCTTAAAATAAGTGTCTTGAGCTTAGTACAAATTTGTATTAAAGCTAGTACAAAATTGAAACACTTATTTTGGAACGAAGGAAGTTTTCTCCAGTCGAGCTACAAAGTGGGCTAGCTAGCCAGAACAGGTCCGGTAGCTGCCCCGTCCACGTCGGTGCAACGGTCAATGCTACTGGTAACTGCGACTTGTGCCCCGATTCGCTCACGGTTTGGCTAGCTAGCGAGGAAGCTTCACGTATCACAGTCGATCGATGTGTATTCCGTCTCACATGGAGGAGACAAACCACGAGAAGAAACAGGGAATTCATCAGAAGTATATAGTTATTATATTCCTATAAAACGTACTATTTGTCACACTAGCCATCGTACTAGTGCTAGTAGTATTATTTTTGCTCATATGCAACGTTGAAAAAACATGACGAGTTGTCTCCGATGGGAACATCATTTTTTGTGTTTAATGCGCTGAAAACATCATCTTCCACGAAGCCCGGAAAGGAATACATCGTCGCGGCGATGTACATCATGTCCCTAAAGAAAAGAATGACAATCACGTTTTGCTCGGGTCCAGTTGAACCATACTCTGCAGATTGCCGTCGACATTTTTGTATTTATTATGTTGAGAATCCTAGATGATTTGCAAGTGCAAAGTGTCACAGGTACATTTACAGTGGTGTTCGTATCGTTGCACTAATCTGCAGTAGATTAGTAGAAAGACGTAGTATAATTAACCAATCAGGACACAATCATATCTCAAGAGTATTATAGACTTTTCAACAAATAGATGACATGAGCCAGAAAGACCTAAATTACGTTCTTTTTTCACCGTTGTTTCTATGTATAGCTAAATTTAAGCCACTTCGGCAGAAAACTCGGCCAAATTACATTTAAACCCTGCAATCCAAGAAAATGGCCCCTAAAAATGTGATCTAAAAATGTCACTTGTTGCTACCGCGTGCTTGTCGGTTGCCCACGTTACTTCGTCAAACCCCTTCATTTGAACTTGTCTCGTAGTCATAGCTTGGCACACATGACAAAGCCAGGGTATTGATCCTGTGGAGCACGCCGGCGGACGGAGAGGGACCCGTCTGCGGGACGAGGGAGACGCGACGGACACCGACGGCGACGCTACGGCACCCACCTGCACTTCCTTCCTTCCATTTTTCTGTACCAGCTGTGTATGTATGTGCATATACATTCATACATAGGAGTGGTTGCCGGCCGGTATGTGGTCGAAGCCGCCTCAGACAGTTCGTTACGCACAGACGGTTGGCTCGGTGCTACCTATCGACGTACACCAGTACACGTATATGTGCACAGTAAACACACGATCGAGATGGCCAGATGGGACAACATACATACTCCTACATAGCATATGCAATGCAACTTGCAGGGGCACGTGGCGTTGAATCGATTTTGCCGTAGGAAAACGGAGGAAACAGACGTTATAATACCCTCTCCCCCTTTCTTTCTCTTTCGAGATAGGCACTGTATAGAGCACCACATACGCTTCCGTGGCTTGCTAGTCAGGCAGGGTGGTTTTGTGGCAGGTGGTCGGTGTTAAGTATACTGTGTATGTGTATATTGTGTCTAGGCCACATCTTCTATTTTTTCTGTATAGTTAAGGTTGTAGTCCCCTTTGTACTCATCTATACGTGTTTGATGCACCGATCAATGCATTGTGATTGCACAGTCCATACTTGTCCTTCTACATGATATCTATCGCAGGTTCTTCCGTCACCTAACCCTAGCCGCCGCCACCCGCCACCGTCGCTGCCGCGCGCCGCCACCATTGCCGTCGGTCGCCGCCGCCTCGCCACCTCCCTGCAGCCGCCGCCCATATTTGTTGCCGCCGCGCGCCTCCCGCGCCGCTGCCACCCACCGCCGGCCGCCGCTGTCCCGCTTCCGCCCCGACTCCTCCGCCACCTTACCCGCGCCGCTCCCCTACCACCCGCGCCATGCCACCACCGAGCCGCCGCTCCTCACCCAAGCCGCCGCCCCTACACCTGAGTCGTCCCTCACCCGCATCATGAGCTCCTCCTCATCCACCATCTCCAACTCCTTTGCTGGTCCCGATGTCACCTTCGTCCATGATCTCAACATTCATGAGCGTGTTTCGGTGAAGCTTGATCAATCTACCGTCTCCTACTCCGCTCGAAAGCGGTATTTTTTGGTGGTGTTCCGCGAGTACCTTCTTCATGGCCACATTGACGGCACCGTGGACTCGGCCCTCGTGATCCACGACGAGGCGTAGATGATCCTCGACGCTACCATCATCCGTGGTTCTACCTCATCATTTCCACCGACCTCTTTCACACCGTGGTGGATGACGACGACGATGTCTACGTCGTCTGGACTAAACTCAACGGCCTCTTCACCGACAACAAGCTACAGTGCAAGGTCCTTCTCCACGGCGAGTTTTACGGGTGCCAGCAACTTGACTCGTCCATCGACAATTTTTGCATGCGCCTCAAGAAGTTTGCTGATGAGCTCCTCGATCTCGGGGAGACAGTTGACGACGAGCTCCTCATCAGTACCCTCACTGCCGGCCTCAACGAGGACTTTGGGAACGCCGCCTCCAACCTCATCTTTATCCCGGAGCCTACATTCGCTAAGGTGGTGGCGTACCTCAAGCTGGAGGAGTGCCAGATGCGAATGGCGCGGACTCGCGCAACCCACACCGCCCTTGTTGCCGGCACCCGCGGGGGCAATGCCCCGCCACCGCCGCGCCCCGCCCTGGCCCAGCAGCCGGCGCCCGCCTTCCCGGCCCCCTTCCCGCCCGCCCCCTTCCCGCCGCCCCAGCCGGCCGCTAATGGGGGGGTCGCGGCGGCCGCCGCGGGGGCCGCAAGCAGCAGGGGGGCGCGGGAGCTCAGGGAGGAGCAGCCCGCATGCCCCAGCAGCCCTACCAGCCAGCCCCGTGGTACGCCGGTCAGAATCCATGGACTGGCGTTGTGCACGCCTACTCGATGCCGGTTCCCCGTGCCCCTGCTCCGGGTATTCTCGATGCTCGAACTCCGTCTCACCAGGCGTTCTACGTCACGCCGCAGCCTTACGCGATGCCCTACGGACCCCTCTCCTACGGCCAGCAGCCGCCGCTGCCCCTGACGGCCCCATCGCAGCCGCACGCTCTCCCGTCGGCGCCATGGGACTCAGCTCTTCTGGCGTCTCTTCACACCGCCCCCTCATCGTCCACCTACTCCGACGGCGGCAACTGGTATATGGACACTGGAGCTACCGCGCATATGGCCGCCTATCCCGGTAACCTCCACACCTCTTATCCCGTCCACACGTCCGCTCGCATCACCGTCGGTGACGGTTCCTCCCTTCCCATTACTCACATAGGACATGCATACTTTTCGTCTAATTTCACTCCCATATACATTTCTAATGTCTTAGTTTATTCTGAGCTTATTAAAAATCTTGTTTCTGATCGTTCTCTTACATGTGAAAATCCTGTTACTATTGAGTTTGACGAATGTGGTTTTTCTGTTAAGGACGCTCACACCCGGATGGTACTCCACCTATGTGACAACCCTGACGAGCTCTACCCGGTTCACTCCGCCACCTCCGCCACCCTTGTCGCTCTCGCCACCGGAGTGGATCTTTGGCACGCTTGCTTGGGTCATCCCAATCCCGTCACCCTTCATCATATACTTCAGAGTTTTTCTTTCACATGTAATAAGAACGAGGATCACTCATGTCATGCATGTCGCCTCGGCAAACATGCTCGTCTCCCGTTTAGGGCATCTTCTCATGTTGCATCGTACCCGTTTGAGTTAATTCACAGTGATGTTTGGACCTCTCCTGTTGCAAGTAATATAGGCTATCTTTATTATCTTGTCATACTTGATGATTTCTCGTATTATGTGTGGACCTTCCCGTTGAGTCGCAAGTCGGATGTTATATACACTCTCGCCGCCTTCTACTCTTATGTTCTCACGCAGCTTGGTTGTCCCATTATTGCGTTCCAGACAGATAACGAGAAGGAGTTTGACAACCTAACTGTCTGCACTCTCCTCACCACACATGGTACAACTTTCGTCTCACCTTCCCGTACACTTCGCAGCAGAATGGTCACGCTAAGCGTGTCCTTCGCACTCTTAATGACTGCGTTAGGACTCTCCTCTTTCACGCCAATGTGCCACCACACTAAGCTTCCTCGGCCGACCCCACCGCCTCGGCCGGCGCCCCTTCCTCGGGCGCTACGGACTCGGATGCCGCCTCGCCCCGTCACACGGGCTCGAGCTGGCATTCACCGTCCGAGTCTGCGGTACTAGAGCGACGAGTACCTCCTCGCCGCCTCCACCGCGGAGCCGTCCCCTCTTCCTGTGTCTGCTCGCGCAGCCCTTCGTGGTCCTCACTAGCTCGCCGCGATGTAGGAAGAGTTCGACGCTCTCCAGCGAAACCGCACCTGGACACTGGTTCCCCGGACTCCTCGCGCCAATGTCATCACTGGCAAGTGGGTCTTTCGCCATAAGACCCGCTCGGATGGTACACTCGAGCGCTACAAGGCTCGCTGGGTGGCTCGTGGTCTTCGCCAGCGTGCTAGAGTTGACTTCACTGAGACGTTTGCCCCGGTTGTTAAACCGGACATGATCCGCACCGTCCTCCAGCTTGCGGTGTCCCGAGGCTGGCCAGTTCATCAGATGGATGTCTCTAACGCCTTCCTCCACGTCCATCTTGAGGAGCATGTTTATTATGAGCAGTCCACCGGTTTCGTCGACGCATCTCTTCCTGTTCATGTGTGTTTGCTGTCCCGGTCTCTTTACGGGCTCAAGCAAGCACCTCGCGCCTGGTACCAGCGGATCGCCGGTTTTCTTCAGACACTAGGCTTCAGCGTCACTCGCTCGGATGCCTCACTGTTTTTCTATCACCATGGTGACACGACTGCATATTTGCTCCTCTACGTCGACGACATTATCCTGACGGCCTCCTCCACAGCACTTCTCCAGCAGATTACTCTCCGACCGCGTGACGAGTTTGCCATCAAGGACTTGGGTGCTCTACATTATTTCCTTGGCATTGAGGTTGTTCGGCAACCGGACGGCTTCTTTCTTCAGAAGTATGCGCACGAGCTCCTTGAGCGTGCTGGCATGCTCAATTGTCATCTTGTTGCTACTCCTGTTGACACGTAGGCCAAGGTTTCTGCTCTTGAGGGCTCGCCAGCGTTGGATGCTCCCTTCAACCGGTCTATAGTCGGTGCTCTTTTGTATCTGACTCTCATCAGACCGGATCTACAGTATGTTGTTCAGCAGGTGTGTCTCCACATGCACGCCCCTCGTGACTCCCATTGAACTCTCGTGAAGCGGATCCTCCGTTACATTCGCGGCACGGTGACTCTTGGATCACCCTCATGGCGTCCACTTCTCTGGAGATGGTGGCCTACTCCGATGCGGACTAGGCTGACTACCCCGACACCCGTCGGTCCATTTCTGGCTACTGCGTCTGTTGGGGAACGTAGCAGAAATTCAAAATTTTCCTACGTGTCACCAAGATCTATCTAAGGAGAAACCAGCAACGAGGGGAAGGAGAGTGCATCTACATACCCTTGTAGATCGCTAAGCGGAAGCGTTCAAGAGAACGGGGTTGAAGGAGTCGTACTCGTCGTGATCCAAATCACCGGAGATCCTAGTGCCGAACGGACGGCACCTCCGCGTTCAACACACGTACAGCCCAGTGACGTCTCCCACGCCTTGATCCAGCAAGGAGAGAGGGAGAGGTTGAGGAAGACTCCATCCAGCAGCAGCACAATGACGTGGTGGTGGTGGAGGAGCGTGGCAATCCAGCAGGTCTTCGCCAAGCACCACGGAAGAGGAGGAGGAGGAGAGGCAGGGCTGCACCAATAGAGGGAGAAAACTCATGTCTTGGCAGCCCCAAACCCTCAAGTATATATAGGGGGGAAGGGGGCTGCGTCCCCTTTAGGGTTTCCCACCCCAAGGGGTGCGGCCAGCCCTAGATCCCATCTAGGGGGGCGGCCAAGGGGGGAGGAGTGCCTCCCAAGTCAAGTGGAGGCCTCCCCCTTTAGGGTTTTCCCCTTCCCATGCGCATGGGCCTTGGGGGGGCTGGTGCCCCTGGCCCATTAAGGCTAGGGCGCCCCCCTACAGCCCATGCTACTGTATTGGACGTGGTGGAACAATTTCCGGACCTCCGGACCCCTCCGGAATCCTCCGGAACCTTCTGGAAGCTTCCCGGTACAATACCGAAAAAACCCAAACTTTTTCCGGAACCCGAACAACAACTTTCCATATATAAATCTTTACCTCCGGACCATTCCGGAACTCCTCGTGACGTCCGGGATCTCATCCGGGACTCCGAACAACATTCGGTAACCACATACAAACTTCCTTTATAACCCTAGCATCATCGAACCTTAAGTGTGTAGACCCTACGGGTTCGGGAGACATGTAGTCATGACCGAGACGTTCTCCGGTCAATAACCAACAGCGGGATCTGGATACCCATGTTGGCTCCCACATGTTCCACGATGATCTCATCGGATGAACCACGATGTCAAGGACTCAATCGATCCCGTATACAATTCCCTTTGTCTAGCGGTATTATACTTGCCTGAGATTCGATCGTCGGTATACCGATACCTTGTTCAATCTCGTTACCGGCAAGTCTCTTTACTTGTTTCCGTAACACATCATCCCGTGATCAACCCCTTGGTCACATTGTGCATATTATGATGATGTCCTACCGAGTGGGCCCAGAGATACCTCTCCGTTTACACGGAGTGACAAATCCCAGTCTCGATTCGTGCCAACCCAACAGACACTTTCGGAGATACCTGTAATGCACCTTTATAGCCACCCAGTTACGTTGTGACGTTTGGTACACCCAAAGCATTCCTACGGTATCCGGGAGTTGCACGATCTCATGGTCTAAGGAAAAGATACTTGACATTAGAAAAGCTTTAGCATACGAACTACACGATCTTTGTGCTAGGCTTAGGATTGGGTCTTGTCCATCACATCATTCTCCTAATGATGTGATCCCATTATCAACGACATCCAATGTCCATAGCCAGGAAACCATGACTATCTGTTGATCACAACGAGCTAGTCAACTAGAGGCTCACTAGGGACATATTGTGGTCTATGTATTCACACTTGTATTATGATTTCCGGATAATACAGTTATAGCATGAATAAAAGACTATTATCATGAACAAAGAAATATAATAATAACACTTTTATTATTGCCTCTAGGGCATATTTCCAACAGTCTCCCACTTGCACTAGAGTCAATAATCTAGTTCACATCACCATGTGATTAACACTGACAGGTCACATCACCATGTGACCAACATCCAAAGAGTTTACTAGTGTCATTAAACTAGTTCACATCATCATGTGATTAAGACTCAATGAGTTCTGGGGTTTGATCATGTTCTGCTTGTGAGAGAGGTTTTAGTCAACGGATCTGTAATATTCAGATCCGTATGTACTTCGCAAATTTTTAGGTCATATTGTAAATGTTGCTTCCACGCTCCACTTGGAGCTATTCCAAATGGTTGCTCCACTATACGTATCCGGTTTGCTACTCAGAGTCATTCGGATAGGTGTTAAAGCTTGCATCAACGTAACCCTTTACGCCGAACTCTTTATCACCTCCATAATCGAGAAACATATCCTTATTCCTCTAAGGATAACTTTGACCGCTATCTGATGATCCACTCCTTGATCACCTTTGTACTCTCTTGCCAGACATGTGGCAAGGCACACATCAGGTGCGGTACTTAGCATAGCATACTGTAGAGCCTACGTCTAAAGCATAGGGGACGACCTTCGTCCTTTCTCTCTTTTCTGCCGAGGTCGAGCTTTAAGTCTTAACTTCGTACCTTACAACTCAGGCAAGAACTTCTTCTTTGACTGATCCATCTTGAACACCTTCAAGATCATGTCAAGGTATGTGCTCATTTGAAAGTACCATTAAGCGTTTTGATCTATCCTTATAGATCTTGATGCTCAATGTTCAAGTAGCTTAATCCAGGCTTTCCATTGAAAAACACTTTCCAAATAACCCTATATGCTTTCCAGAAATTCTACGTCATTTCTGATCAACAACATGTCAACAACATATATTCATCAGAAATTCTATAGTGCTCCCACTCACTTCTATGGAAATACAAGTTTCTCATAAACTTTGTATAAACCCAAAATCTTTGATCATCTTATCAAAGTGCACATTCCAACTCCGAGATGCTTACTCCAGTCCATGGAAGGATCGCTAGAGCTAGCATACCTTTTAGCATCCTTAGGATCGACAAAACCTTTCTAATTGTATTACATACAACCTTTCCTTACGAAAACTGGTAAGGAAACTCGTTTTGACATCCATCTGCCAGATTTCATAAATGCAGCTAATGCTAACATGAATCCGATGGACTTAAGCATCGCTACGGATGAGAAAATCTCATCGTAGTCAACTCCTTGAACTTGTGAAAAAACTCTTCGCCACAAGTCGAGCTTCATAGACGGTGACATTACCGTCCACGTCCGTCTTCTTCTTAAAGATCCATTTATCTTAATGGCTTGCCGATCATTGGGCAAGTCCACCAAAGTCCATGCTTTGTTCTGATACATGGATCCTATCTCGGATTTCATGGTTTCTTAACCATTTGTCGGAATTTGGGCCCACCATCGCTTCTCCATAGCTCGTAGGTTCATTGTTGTCTAGCAACATGACCTTCAAGACAGGATTACTGTACCACTCGGAAGTAGTACGTATCCTTGTCACCCTACGAGGTACGGCAGTGACTTGATCCGAAACTTCATGATCACTATCATAAGCTTCTACTTCAATTGGTGTAGGTGCCACATGAACAACTTCCTGTGCCCTGATACACACTGGTTGAAGTGATGGTTCAATAACCATATCAAGTCTCCACCATCCTCCCACTCAACTCTTTCGAGAGAAACCTTTCCTCGAGAAAGGACCCGATTCAAGAAACAATCCATATTGCTTTCGGATCTGAATTAGGAGGTATACCCAACTATTTTGGGTGTCCTATGAAGATGCATTTTATCCGCTTTGGGTTCGAGCTTATCAATCCTGAAACTTTTTCACATAAGCGTCACAGCCCCAAACCTTTAAGAAACAACAACTTAGGTTTCTTTAAACCATAATTCATACAGTGTCATCTCAACGGAATTACGTGGTGCCCTATTTAAAGTGAATGTGGTTGTCTCTAATGCCTAACCCATGAACAATAGTGGTAATTTGATAAGAGACATCATGGTACACACCATATCCAATAGGGTGCAACTATGATGTTCGGACACACCATCACACTATGGTGTTCCAGGCGGTATTAATTGCGAAACAATTTCCACAATGTCTTAATTGTATGCCAAAACTCGTAACTCAGATATTCATCTCTATGATCATATCATAGACATTTTATCCTCTTGTCACAATGATCTTCTACTTCACTCTGAAATTACTTGAACCATTCAATAATTCAGACTTGTGTTTCATCAAGTAAATATTCTCAACATCTACTCGAATCATCTGTGAAGTAAGAACATAACGATATTCACTGCATGCCTCAACACTCATTGGACTGCACACATCAAAATGTGTTACTTCCAACAAGTTGCTATCTTGTTCCATCTTACTGAAAACGAGGCTTTTCAGTCATCCTGCCCATGTGGTATGATTTGCATATCTCAAGTTATTCAAAAACAAGTGAGTCCAAACGATCCATCTGCATGGAGTTTCTTCATGCGTATACACCAATAGACATGGTTCGCATGTCTCAAACTTTTCAAAAACGAGTGAGTCCAAAGATCCATCAACATGGAGCTTCTGCATGCGTTTTATACCATTATGACTTACATGGCAGTGCCACAAGTAAGTGGTACTATCATTACTATCTTATATCTTTTGGCATGAAAATGTGTATCACTACGATCGAGATTCAATAAACCATTCCTTTAGGTGCAAGACCATTGAAGGTATTATTCAAATAAATAGAGTAACCATTATTCTCTTTAAATGAATAATCGTATTGTGATAGACATAATCCAATCATGTCTATGCTCAACGCAAACACACAATGACAGTTATTCAGGTTTAATAATAATCTTGATGGTAGAGGGAGCGTGCGATGTTTGATCACATCAAACTTGGAAACACTTCCAACACATATCGTCAGCTCACCTTTAGCTAGTCTCCGTTTATTCCGTAGCTCTTTTATTTCGAGTTACTAACACTTAGCAACTGCACCGGTATCTTAATACCCTGGTGCTACTAGGAGTACTAGTAAAGTGCACATTAACATAATGTATATCCAATATACTTCTATCGACCTTGCCAGCCTTCTCATCTACCAAGTATCTAGGGTAATGCGGCTCCAGTGGCTGTTCCCTTATTACAGAAGCACTTAGTCTCGGGTTTGGGTTCAACCTTGGGTTTCTTCACTAGAGCAGCAGCTGATTTGCCATTTCATGAAGTATCCCTTCTTGCCCTTGCCCTTCTTGAAACTAGTGGTTTCACCAACCATCAACAATTGATGCTCCTTCTTGATTTCTACTTTCGCGATGTCAAACAACGCGAATACCTCAAGGATCATCATCTCTATCCTTGATATGTTATAGTTCATCACGAAGCTCTAGCAGCTTGGTGGCAATGACTTTGGGGAAACATCACTATCTCATCTGGAAGATCAACTCCCACTCGATTCAAGTGATTGTTGCACTCAGACAATCTGAGCACAAGCTCAACGATTGAGCTTTTCTCCCTGAGTTTGCAGGCTAAGAAAATCATCGGAGGTCTTATACCTCTTGACGTGGGCACGAGCCTGAAATCCTAATTTCATCCCTCGAAACATCTCATATGTTCCGCGATGTTTCGAAAAACATATTTGGTGCCTCTACTTAAGCCATTTAACTGAACTATCACATAGTTATCAAAACGTGTATGTCCGATGTTCGCAACATCCACAGACGACGTTTGGGGTTCAGCTCACTGAGCGGTGCATTAAGGACATAAGCCTTCTATGAAGCAATGAGGACAATCCTCAGTTTACGGACCTAGTCCGCATAACTACTACTATCAACTTTCAACTAAAATTTCTCTAGGAACATAACTAAACAGTAGAACTGAAGCGCGAGCTACGACATAATTTGCGAAGACCTTTTGACTATGTTCAGGATAATTAAGCTCATCTTATGAACTCTCACTCAGATAGACATCCCTCTAGTCATCTAAGTGATTACATGATCCGAGTCAACTAGGCCGTGTCCGATCATCACGTGAGACGGACTAGTCATCATCGGTGAACATCTTCATGTTGATCGTATCTACTATACGACTCATGCTCGACCTTTCGGTCTCTGTGTTCCGAGGCCATGTCTGTACATGCTAGGCTCGTCAAGTTAACCCTAAGTGTTTCGCGTGTGTAAATCTGTCTTACACCCGTTGTATGTGAACGTAAGAATCCATCACACCCGATCATCACGTGGTGCTTAGAATCGACGAACTTTAGCAACGGTGCACAGTTAGGGGAGAACACTTCTTGAAATTGTTGTAAGGGATCATCTTATTTACTACCGTCGTTCTAAGTAAACAAGATGCATAAACATAATAAACATCACATGCAATTATATAGTAGTGACATGATATGGCCAATATCATATAGCTCCATTGATTTCCATCTTCGGGGCTCCATGATCATCATCGTCACCGGCATGACACCATGATCTCCATCATCATGATCTCCATCATCGTGTCTTCTTGAAGTTGTCACGCCAACTATTACTTCTACTACTACAGCTAAAGGTTAGCAATAAAGTAAAGTAATTACATGACGTTTATGTTGACACGTAGGTCATAAATAAATAAAGACAACTCCTATGGCTCCTGCCGGTTGTCATACTCATCGACATGCAATTCATGATTCCTATTACAAGAACATGATCAATCTCATACTCACATATATCATTCATCACATCCTTTTGGCCATATCACATCACATAGCATACCCTGCAAAAACAAGTTAGACATCCTCTAATTGTTGTTTGCATGTTTTACGTGGCTGCTGTGGGTTTCTAGCAAGAACGTTTCTTACCTACGCAAAGACCACAACGTGATATGCCAATTGCTATTTACCCTTCATAAGGACCCTTTTCATCGAATCCGATCCGACTAAAGTGGGAGAGACAGACACCCGCTAGCCACCTTATGCACAAAGTGCATGTCAGTCGGTGGAACCTGTCTCACGTAAGTGTACGTGTAAGGTCGGTCCGGGCCGCTTCATCCCACAGTACCGTCGAAACAAGATTGGACTAGTAACGGTAAGCATATTGAACAAAATCAACGCCCACAACTACTTTGTGTTCTACTCCTGCAAAGAATCTACGCAATAGACCTAGCTCTTGATGCCACTGTTGGGGAACGTAGCAAAAATTCAAAATTTTCCTACGTGTCACCAAGATCTATCTAAGGAGAAACCAGCAACGAGGGGAAGGAGAGTGCATCTACATACCCTTGTAGATCGCTAAGCGGAAGCGTTCAAGAGAACGGGGTTGAAGGAGTCGTACTCATCGTGATCCAAATCACCGGAGATCCTAGTGCCGAACGGACGGCACCTCCGCGTTCAACACACGTACAGCCCAGTGACGTCTCCCACGCCTTGATCCAGCAAGGAGAGAGGGAGAGGTTGAGGAAGACTCCATCCAGCAGCAGCACAACGGCGTGGTGGTGGTGGAGGAGCGTGGCAATCCAGCAGGGCTTCGCCAAGCACCACGGAAGAGGAGGAGGAGGAGAGGCAGGGCTGCACCAATAGAGGGAGAAAACTCATGTCTTGGCAGCCCCAAAACCTCAAGTATATATAGGGGGGAAGGGGGCTGCGCCTCCTTTAGGGTTTCCCACCCCAAGGGGTGCGGCCAGCCCTAGATCCCATCTAGGGGGGCGGCCAAGGGGGGAGGAGTGCCTCCCAAGTCAAGTGGAGGCCTCCCCCTTTAGGGTTTTCCCCTTCCCATGCGCATGGGCCTTGGGGGGGCTGGTGCCCCTGGCCCATTAAGGCTAGGGCGCCCCCTACAGCCCATGCTACTGTATTGGACGTGGTGGAACAATTTCCGGACCTCCGGACCCCTCCGGAATCCTCCGGAACCTTCTGGAAGCTTCCCGGTACAATACCGAAAAAACCCGAACTTTTTCCGGAACCCGAACAACAACTTTCCATATATAAATCTTTACCTCCGGACCATTCCGGAACTCCTCGTGACGTCCGGGATCTCATCCGGGACTCCGAACAACATTCGGTAACCACATACAAACTTCCTTTATAACCCTAGCGTCATCGAACCTTAAATGTGTAGACCCTAGGGGTTCGGGAGACATGTAGTCATGACCGAGACGTTCTCCGGTCAATAACCAACAGCGGGATCTGGATACCCATGTTGGCTCCCACATGTTCCACGATGATCTCATCGGATGAACCACGATGTCAAGGACTCAATCGATCCCGTATACAATTCCCTTTGTCTAGCGGTATTATACTTGCCTGAGATTCGATCGTCGGTAATACCGATACCTTGTTCAATCTCGTTACCGGCAAGTCTCTTTACTCGTTTCCGTAACACATCATCCCGTGATCAACCCCTTGGTCACATTGTGCACATTATGATGATGTCCTACCGAGTGGGCCCAGAGATACCTCTCCGTTTACACGGAGTGACAAATCCCAGTCTCAATTCATGCCAACCCAACAGACACTTTCGGAGATACCTGTAATGCACCTTTATAGCCACCCAGTTACGTTGTGACATTTGGTACACCCAAAGCATTCCTACGGTATCCGGGAGTTGCACAATCTCATGGTCTAAGGAAAAGATACTTGACATTAGAAAAGTTTTAGCATACGAACTACACGATCTTTGTGCTAGGCTTAGGATTGGGTCTTGTCCATCACATCATTCTCGTAATGATGTGATCCCGTTATCAACGACATCCAATGTCCATAGCCAGGAAACCATGACTATTTGTTGATCACAACGAGCTAGTCAACTAGAGGCTCACTAGGGACATATTGTGGTCTATGTATTCACACTTGTATTACGATTTCCGGATAATACAGTTATAGCATGAATAAAAGACTTTTATCATGAACAAAGAAATATAATAATAACACTTTTATTATTGCCTCTAGGGCATATTTCCAACAGCGTCTACCTCGGTCCTTCACTCGTCTCGTGGTCGTCCAAATGACAACCCACGGTTTCGCGCTCCAGCGCGGAGGCTGAGTACCGAGCTGTGGCTAACGCTGTTGCTGAATGCACCTGGCTACGACAGTTACTACAGGAGCTGCATCACGATGTCTCTCAGGCTATGGTTATCTACTGCGACAACGTCTCTACGGTGTACCTCTCCGCCAACCCCATTCATTATCGCCGGACTAAGTACATTGAGCTGGACATTCACTTTGTGCGCGAGCCGGTGGCCCTTGGACGTATTCGGGTTCTCCATGTTCCGACTGCACAACAGCTCGCCGATGTGATGACGAAGGGACTGCCGACTTCCACCTTCGAGGACTTTCGTTCCAATCTCTACGTCACTAGCGCCGCTTCGACTGCCGGGGGGAAGGGGGAGGTGTTGACTATATTGTGTACGTGTATATTGTGTCTGGGGCCCACCTCCTGTTCCCTATGTATAGTTGAGGTTGTGGGCCTCTTCTGTACTCATATATACATGTTTGGTGCATCGATTAATGCATTGTGATTGCATAGCCCATACTTATCCTTCTACAGTCGGTACACGCAGACACAGCTTGACCCGCAGCGAAGCAGTTCGTTGAGTCGCAAGCACAAGCATGCTCCATGTACGTAGTACATCCGCTGCACTGTTGTTCGCATGGCAGGTCGCTGTTTGGCGCGGCCGTCTCGCCGAAATAGTAGCAGAGGTTCGGAACCGCCTGTGTACGTACGTATGTCGACTGTCAACCCCTACAAAAAAGTTACTGTATATACGTACGGGCAGAAGTGAGTGTGACTCGGAAGCAACGGCCGTGCGTGCCTCCGACTGTTAAATCTTCCTAACCAAGACACGCTGATTAATTCTGAACAAGAGATAGTATTTCCTCCGTCCGAAAATACTTGTCTGAGGAATGGATATATCGAGACATATCTTAATTTTAAATACATTCATTTTTATTCATTTTTTCTACAAGTATTTCCAGGCGGTGGGAGTACAATGTACAGTTGATGCCTTGCATCCTGGTGAAATGATTGTGAAGGCAACAAAAAATGTCACATCCTCTGCAATCTTACCAAGATTTGCAAGGATTCCGGTCTACGAAGATGTTTTCCCAATATCTGTTACTAGAATTGAAAAATATATTAAGCAGGAGCTAAGGTAATCCGAGACAAGCTGCTTTGAGTTGAAAATGATTGGGAGCGAAGCGCCGAACGCTAATATCTGTGATGACGCGATGCTGGGTCCCCGATCATCAGCTCTCATTCGCGTGCCCCATATATCCAGCCACATGTTATGGTGTTAAACCACCCTAGCCCCCAATTATTTCTCATTTATTTTCCTGCACATGGACATTAGCGTTTGTCCTAACAGAAAGAGACACGGAAGTACGCCGTCACCAAAGCGAAAAGGAAAAGGGGGTGACCCGGCCGCCACTCCTTTCTCGTCGTCGACGGGAACGTCTCCTCCCACTGAAAGCGCATCGCCGAAAATCTTAAAAATAAATTCAAGAATAATGCGAGCACCAGGATTTGAACCCTGATGGATTGGGGATACCACTGTCCACCTAACTAACTCAACCACAGGCTCCTTATCAAACCAAACAAGCAAGATACAACACCTACATGTACGGGTAGCAGGGTGCTAGCTGATTGGCGGAAATCACGATATTAGCATAACCTAATCTCCCGCTGCGGGGCCGCCGGCGACCGCGATGAATCAATCAACGGCCTAGGATTAGGACTAAGATTGTTACCTTTCTCAATAAATTCATCTTCGTTAATGAATGACACAACGAAGTTCTTTTTTAGTTGACCGCCAAAACTGAAAATAAAACTAAGACTGGGAGAACTTGGAAAATTGTTGTGGGATGCCCATTGTTTTTTGTTTGCGAAAAACTTTTGATTTATTCATCTTTAATCATCGCAGTACAACAAACACTAGAAATAATAAAACTTACACGCAGATCCGTAGACCATCTAGCGACGACTACAAGCACTGAAATGTGAATAACATATATATAGCATTTGATGCCACAAAAAAACAAAGAATTTGTAAAACAAGGTTGGAGTGGATGCCATTCCTATGAAATGTAATACACATAATTAATTGTTTAGAATAAAATTCCTATAAGATTCAATATTACAAATAAAACGACGAGCATAGAAAAATGTCTAAGGATTCTAACGCTCCAAAAATCTTATGGAATTCATTTGAATCAAAGGAGCCCTAAAGACAGAAAGAACATCTTCTCCACAACCCTGCAACTGATTTTCACATCTTGGTTTCTCATCAAGTAGTTGCGGGATTTTAAAAATCTTAACCAATGTGGAAATTAGATGCTATCCCCGTGGAGGGCATCTCTTTTCTCACATCACCATCATGCGATTGTGAACCCAAGAGATGTTGGCTCGTTTTGCACACAAGTGATTTCTCGAGTATTAAAATGTCGTTTTATATGTAGGCCAGGTCAAACTCTCTATTGATTTGATGGGCTAACCTTTTGCCTTGGTTGTCTAAAAATGTTGCCACTCTGTGAGTAATCAAATATGTTATGTTGGCCGCAAACCATTTAGCCATGTAACTATAGTGCTGCCGTGTAAAAGAGGAAATTTTCATTTAAAATAGTCTCAAGTTTAAAAATGTGGTTTGATATGTAGGTTGTGCTTCAAACTTTCCAATAGTAACCATATGGCTACTAAAAAAATGTTGCCAATTTGTTGGGTAGTCAACTTCTGGCTGAAGATCATCTACACGTGTACTGCATCATTTTCTTTCTACTTCTCGCCGCATTCGCCGTCGATGAAACCCCCTCCCGGCCATTCCGGTCTGAAGCATCAAACACAAGAGCTCGTCGCCGCGCACAATGAGAAGCCATGACCTCACCGCTCTGAGGAAATCGATGTCTAATAACCAAGTAGAAGTAGGATGTAATTAAGCGTCGGGCCACGTCTTCAGATGCAATGCACATGATCACTTACTACATCCTTCCTGCGTTGGTTGATTTCATATTGAGAACCAAAATAAGATAAGTAGAAATTGATTATCACCAACCGACACTATGTGCATAGAGGAACCCGTGACGGTCGTAGCCCTACAGATGAACGCCGTTGAAACTCTCGATTCAGTCCGAAGCACCTAAATCAAGACTCAGCGGTGCGCACACATGATGAGAACCCTAACCTTACCGGCCCGAGGAGACGGTAAGATTTACAGCAGAACTGGTGAATGACCAAGCAAGAGTAGGAATAGTAATTAAGTGTTGGCCTACGTATTCACTACAGTACACATGATCAGTACATCCTTTCTTGCATTGACTGATTCCATATTATTATGAACCGAAGTAGGATAATACGGAATTTTTCATTAAGTACATATTGTTGGAAGGAAAAAAGAGCACGCTTTTGAAGTCAAAAAGTCAAAAAGGAAAGCTTTGGCCATTTTTCATGAAGTAATTTCACACTTTGAACAGTAGGTTCTTCTCTTTGTATTCGTGTACACAAACTTACGCCTGTTGGCACGTCACACATCACTAGCTCAGTAGCTAGAACTACCCTGACACGGTCATGGCTCGTCCATCAGTCCATGCATCATCATTTCCTTGACGTCGACGCACACCACGACACCCGGCCATACATGAAAGGAAACGGGGCAGAATTAACAAATTTGACCTCAAAACGAAAGTATTTCACAAACTAAACTGTTTTCAAAAATATTTCGCACCGTTGACCCTTTTGTGCAGCTCCCAACAGTAAGGCGCTGCACTCTACTGTGCAACTCCTTACAGTTAGGCGCTGCACAGTGTAGTGCAGCTCCTTATAGCTAGGCGCTGCACAGTGTGGCGCCTGTGTGTTAGGCGCTGCATAGTAAGAGTGTAGCGCCTTGTTGTTGGACGCTGCATATTAGAGGTCAGCTAGATGAAATATTTTTAAACATAGTTTAGTTTGTGAAATAGTTTCGTCCTAAGGTCAAATTTATGTTTTTTTGCCAGGAAACGGCTCCGGCATGATCATATCCCACTTTTAGTGGCGAAACCTCTTCTCGAGTAGAGCTAGAAAGTGGGCTAGCCACTTAGCCAGAACAGGTCCGGTAGCAGCCATGTCCGCATCCGTGCAACAATCAGTGCTACTGGTAACTGCGACATGTGCCGTCATTTCGTGCCCCGGTTCGCTCACGGTTAACCTAGCTGGCTGGCTAGCTAGCCAGGAAGCTTCACGTATCACACTCGAGTCGATGTGGACTCCGTCTCACATGGAGGACACAAGCCACGGGAATTCTGAAGCAACGATCGGTAGTTGGATCCTGTAAGGCCTTGTACAATGGGAGATAATGGGAGATGTTTAGGAGGTATTTAGAAAAATAAACCGGATTTTTCTGAAGTATCGGTGCCTATTTTTATAGAAGAGATGTTTAGTTAAGCGTCTACTCTGTATAAATAAGCATTGATGCTTAAAAAAAATTGATTTATTTCTTTAAGCATCATTTCTAAACACCTTTCATTGTACAAGGCCTAAAACGTACTGCTCACACTAGCCATCGTACTAGTATCATTCTTGGTCATATGCAACGTTTAAAAAGGATGATGAATTGTCTCCAACAGGAACGTTAAGGCCTCTTTTGGTTAATAGGATAGGATTATCATAGGAATAGGAATCTTGTAGAAAATAAGATGACATGTATCTCAAATCCTATGAGTAGAAATAGGAAACAAGATGTCATTTGGTTGACATCAAAGAAATTTTTCCATTAAGTTTAGATTTTTTTTCTATGAAATGTGGAGGATAGGAACCAATCCTATATAGGAATAGGAATCCATTCCTATGAACCAAATGGCTAAAGGAAAAATTCTATAAAAATTATATCCTCTAAAATTCCTATGAAAATGAAATTTCTCTAAACCAAACCAAAGAGGCCTAAAAAAAGCCCCCGCGTCATCCGAGTGGCTGACACGGGCTCTGGCAGGTCCCGACGGCGGCTGTGCCTTCACGGCTGCAATGGCAGCGTGGGGTCCGCTCATGGTGGCCGGTGACGGCGGATATAGGGTTCCTGGCCCATATCTGTTCCGCGTCAGTCCTAGGGTTCTTCTAGCGCGAATACGGTGTTCTGCTTGTACTCGTCGGGTGCCCAAGTTGCGTCGTCAAACCCCGTCACTTGAACTTGTCTCGCAGTCGTAGCTTAGCACACATGACAAAAAGGCAGGGTATTGATCCTGTGGGTGTGGAGCACGCCGCCCGGCCGGCCCCGCGGACGGAGAGTGACCCGTCGGCGGGACGACGGAGACGCGACGGACACCGACGGCGACGCCACGGCACCCGACTGCACTTCCTTCCGTTCCTTTTTAACGAGTGGCGGCCGGGAACTTGTACCAGCGCTTGTGTGCATATGCACATGCACATATCGTTGCCGGCCCGTTCGTGGAGGAAGCCGCCTGAGACATTTCGTTACGCACGTAACGCGGTTGGCTCGATCGGCACGTGCTACCTACCAACGTTCGACGTACATGTGTGCACCACGAGTACAGCCACGATCGAGATGGCCAGATGGGACAATGGTAGGAGTACATGCAATGCAAATGCAAGTTGCATGGGCACGTGGCGTTGAATCGATCTTGCCATAGGAAAACAGAGGAAGCAGACGTTACAATAGACACCCTTTTTCCTCTCGAGATAGGCACAAGAAGGTTATCTATTCTTCGTGCGCGGCCGGGAAGCGAACGGCTTGGGAGGCAGGCTGGCTGGTTTCATGGCAGGTGGTCGGTGCAGCAGTTTGACCATCGTCGGTGAAGCAGTTCGTCCGGTCGCAGGCACAAGCATGCTCCGTGTACGTACATTACATCCGGTGCACTGTTGCTCGCATGCCAGGTCGCTGTTTGACGCGGGGGTTCCACCAATACGTACGGTTGTGCGTGCGCGTCTCACCGAACTGGCAGTAGAGATTTAGAACCGCGTGTGTACGTACGCATGTGTCTCTGTACGTACGTCGACTCTCCAACCGCTGCAAAGAATTCTACATGTACCGTACGTGCCGGCAGAAGTCAGTGTGACTCGAAAGCTACGGCCGTGCTGCCCGCCCGGCCGGTACTCTGTCTATCAACACTGTTTATTTATCTTGTCTAGTATAAATCTAACCAAAGCACTTTGATTTGTAGGATTGTTAGTTCCAGTATACAAAAAATGTTTTCCCAACATCGGTTCGTGCTACCCCGCAAAAAAAAAAACATCTGTTCGTGCTACGACTTTCCGCCTGTCTACAAAACAAGGTTTACTCGGATCTTATGAGGGAGGGGCGACGATGGTTGTCTACGGACCTAGATATATTTTTTTCACTTCTATTGCTTTTTGGACTATCTTAACAGTTGATGAATATACAAGTATTTCAGCCTGCAAAAATGGCTTCTGAGTATCTGTTTGTACCGTAAAGAAAAAGTAACCGGGATCTAGGGTAATTCGAAGCAAAGCCGCTTTGAGTCAAAAATGAATAAATGATTGGGAGCAAGGCGCCAAACAAGATGACCGGATGCCGGGTCCCCGATAATCAGCAACTCTCTTGCCCGTGCCCCATATATCCAGCCACATGTTATGGTGTTAAACCACCGGAGCTCCCAATTATTTTCCACTTATTTCATACACATGGACAATAGCGTTTGTCCTAACAGGAAGAGACACGGAAGTACGCCGGTCCTGGCTGCTTACCAAGCAAGATATCACATCTACATGTACCGGTAGCAGGGTGGTAGCTGATTGGCAGAAATCACGAGATTAGCAGGACCTAATCTCCCGCTGCGGGGCCCGGCAGGCGACGGCCAGGAAACAATCAACGGCCTAGGACTAGGACAAGGAGTAGCTGATTAGACCATGCCAACAAAAAAGATGTAACTGAGATTGTTAGTATGTTTCTCAATAAGTTACATATTTGTTAATGAATGAAACAGCTGAGATTTTTTTAGCTGGCTGCCAAAACCGATGCCACAGGAAAAAAAACAAAGAATTTGTAAAAGGTGGTTGGAATGGATGCTGGATTTTCTGAAAAATGCAATACGTGTAATTCCTTAGGAAAACATTCCTATAAGATTACATCCTACAAAATCAAAGATCCACCGTAGAAAAAAAATGCTAATGTTTCCTCATCAATGCCAGAAAACAATAAAAATTACATTCAGATCCGTAGACCACCTAGCGGCGACTACAAGCACTGAAGCGTGAATACAATATACAACATTTGATGCCACATGAAAAACAAAGAATTTGTAAGACGAGGTTGGAGTGGATGATATTCCTATGAAATGTAATGCGCATAATTGCTTAGAAAAAAATTCTACTAGATTCAATGTTACAAATCGAACGACCAACGTAAAACTTCTAATGATTCCAACGCCCCAAAAATCTTATAGAATTCATTTGGATAAATGGAGCCTTAATAAAGATAGATATGACATCTTCTCCATGCCCCCGCCGGCGCTTTCGCATCTTGCTTTCCCGTCAAGTTGTTGCGGGAATTTTAAATCATACCCAACCTGGAATTTAGATGATATCTCCATGGTGATGACCCTGTTTCTAGCATCACCATCTTGCGAGTGCGAACTCGAGAGACGGTGGCTCGTTTCACACACAAATGATTTCGAGTTCAAAGATGTCGTTTTATATGTAGGCCAAGTCAAACTCTCCATTGATTTGATGGGCTATCCTTTTGCCTTGGTTGTCTAAAAATGTTGCCAATCTATTAGGTAGTTAAATATGCTGGCCCCAAACCATTTAGCCATGTAACTATAATGACAATGTTTGAAAGAGAAATATGTCATTTTAAATTTCCTCGAGTTTTAAAATGTCGTTTAACATGTAGTCAGTGGGTCAAATTTTCCACTGCAAACTATACAACTACTCTAGAACGTTGCCAATTTGTTGGGTAGTCAACTTCTGCCCAAAGACCATCTAGACATGTACTCCATCATTTTATTTTATTTCTTCTGGCCGCATTCGTCATCATTGAAGCCCTCTCCTCACTCATCGGATCTGAAGCACCCAGCACCAAAACTCGTCGCGCATGATGAGAAGCCCTGACCTCACCGCTCTGAGGAAAAGACAAGGCTTACCATAGAAATAGATGCATAACCAAGTAGAAGCATAATGTATTAAGTGTTAGCCCGCTCGTATTGAATGCAGTCCTGCAATGATTGATTTCATACCGAGAACCAAAATAAGATAGAAATTAACAGTATCATGAAAATTAATTTGCACGTCTGAAAGGAAGGCTGTCAACTTATGCCATGTAATAATTTCACGCTTTTTCAGCTTAAAACAACCTTGAAACAAAATAATGTCAACAAGAGTTTCCCCCTAAAGAAAAGAAACAAGAGTTTTGTTTTATTTTTGGGTGCGGCTAGGTCTCAGTCGACTAAGACTTAATGAAGTCTCAGTCAAGCCATATAACATGCAAGAAAGAAGAAAGAAAAAAACTAAAAAGAAATCTGTGCACAAATCTCAACGTAAGATCTTACGAGTATAGTGTCGACTGAAATTTAACCAAGTCTTAGTTGACTGAGATTTAGCAAGATTGGTTTTTCTATATTTGTATGCACAAACTCACTCGTGTTGGCGCGCTCTGTGCATAGGGAAACCCGTGATGCTGGCACATGCCACATTCATGCTCTCGATCGGCTGTCTGGGCATGCATAGTCTATCTGTTCCTAAATATAGGTATTTTTAAATATCCAATATAAATAACATATGGATGTATATAAACATATTTTAGAATATATATTCACTTATTTTGCTTTGTATATAATTTAGATTGAAATATCTAAAAAGACTTTGATTTAGGAACGGAGGGACTACATCTTTTCTTGTGGCCGAAAACAGAATAAACAATAATATTTCCTGCAAAAGAAAGAATAAACAATAATACCACCCGCTCAACAACAACAGTGTGGGTGTGGGCGTGGATCGAACCATGTCCACCCTGTGCGGCCGGCCCAGCCCGGGAATGTCAACGGTCCACCACGGACGTCGTGCCTGCCAGTCTCTCCACACGACAACCGCTAGTCGTTCCCACGCCGGTACTAATCCTGGCTGCTGCAATAATCTCTCACCTATGAGTTGCCACAGGAGAGAGCATTCGGATTCCTTATCACCGCCTCGTTTAACCGTCGGCAAGCGGAGCAGCTGAGGGCAGGCCCATCCAGATCCGGCCGGAGATATCAAAGTCCTACGTTTCGGATGTTTGGATTCCCGCAAACATCTTTCATTTCATTCCCAATTTACGGAAAAAAATACACAATCCAAACGGATACGGGTGGTTTGTGGATTCGCCTTACAAATGCCCTTACGCCGTCAAACCGCGTCATTTGAACTTGTCTTGTAGTCGTCGTAACTTAGCACACGACAGAAACCAGGATACTGATCCTGTGGAGCATGCCACCGACTGCCCCGGCGGACGGAGAGGGACCCATCCGCGGCACGACTGAGAGCATCTCCAGCCGTTGCGCCCCCAAGACGCGCCGAAAATCGCCGCTTGGGGGCGAGCCGGCTTTTTTTGGCGTGGGGGCGAGCACGTCCCCAGTCGTTGCCCTCAAGTCGGACCCCAGACGTCACCACAGTTCGGCCAAATTTCAGCAAACACGGCCAAATTTCAACAAACACGACATATTTCGGCGAAATTTAGACGTTTTTACACGAATAAAATGGACGGAAAAAACCCTAAACTACGGGCCGAAGTAGGCGCTGAACAGGGCGTAGTCGTCGCCGGCGTTGTCCTCCTGCTTCTCCTCCTTGACACGGTCGGCGCCGCTGCTCGACCCCTCGCCCCGGCGCGCTGCTTCACGGCAGCGGCGTTCCGTGATCTTCTCCAGGGCGCGGCGCTGGCGGTCCAGCTCCATGCGCGCGTAATCCTCGCGCGCCCACTTCAAGGCGGCCTCTTCTTTGTCAGCCTCCTCGGCGAGAGCAGGCTCCGGCTTCACGGCGGCGAGCCCCGGCTCCGGCTTCACCGCCGACAGCCCTGGCTCCCTCTTCGGCTTGACCAGGCAAGGAGGGGCCAAGGAGGAGGAGCCAAGACCGCCGTCGTTGATGACGAGGCCGGCGCCGCGGGTGCGCCTACCGAGCGGCGTCTCAGACGGCTCTGGCTTAACGCTGACCAACGTCGGCGCGCCGGAGGAGTGAGAGGAGGATCGGGAGGAGGAGGAAGAAGAGGAGGATGACCATCCCATCGTCCTCCTCGGCAGCCACGCGCCGCCGCTCCGAGCAGTCGGGTACTCGAACGGCGGATCGTTGCCGCCCTCGAGGTGCGCGAGGATGCCGCTGAGCGTGCGGCCCGGGACGCCCCACCACAGGCGGCGGCCCTCGCTGTTGTTGCGGCCGCGCGGCGTCGGCGCGTTGTTGGTGGAGGCGAGCCACTCCTCCTGCCGGCGTTTGAAGTACGCCGCCCACGCCGTGTGGTTGCCGGTGGCGTACTCCGAGAGCGCCCGCTCCGCGACCGTCAGGGACGCCCGCGCACGCTCGATCTCGGCGTGGAAGTAGGCGGGCGTCTCGGGGACGGGCATAGGGGGGACAGGGACCCCGCCAGCGCTGAGCCTCCACCGCGACGGAGCACGTACGTCGGGCGGCGCGAGGTAGTTGGCCTCGTGGAGGAGGTAGGCCTCCCACTCATGCAGGCCGCCGCCGCATCGCCGGGGTACCTCGCGCTCATGGTTACCGGGGGGGAGAGGGGCTCGAACGACGGAGAGAGGGGAGGAAGTGCGGCGGCGAGGAGGACTGCCGATGCCGATGGATGGGTGCCTCACCGGCGCGGCCAAGGGCGGCTTTTATAGCGGCTCGGGGGCGGCCGCGTGCAGACGCGTGGCTGAAGGCGGGACGGCATCGCCGCACTTCGCCGCCCGTGAAACAATGTCAGGCTGACCGGCGGCAGCCTTGGCATTGATTCTCCACGGGAAAATCGAGACGATGAGGACGACCACCCTTTGTCTCGTTGATGCGCCGGTCCCGCCACTCTTTCGCACCAAAACGTTCGCGCCGGCGTCCTCGGGCGCCTCCAGCGCGCCGGGTTCGGGTTAGGTGCGCCGGCGTCAATTTCGGCCCAATCCGGCGAAAAACAGGTTCGTGTAGGCGCGACTGAACCGATTTTTCAACACCGGCGCTAAAAAAGACCTTAAGAAGAAAGGAAAGGAGTCTATTGAAGACGCGGCTGGAGATGCTCTGAGACGCGGCGCACGCAGACGGGGACGCCAAGCCACGGCAACCTATACGTATGCACGCACTGCCACGAGCGAGATGACAAGATGGGAGAACATGCAGATATGCGGTGCGTGCGCGTCTAGAGGTTTAGAACCGCCTGTGTACGTACGCATGTTGTACCTCCGTATGTACGTACGTAAGTCGACTCTCCAACCGCTGCAAAAATATATAGGAGTATATACAAGCGTATATGTACGGGCAGAAGTGAGTGTGACTCGAAAGCAACGGCCGTGCCCGTGCGTGCCTGCCCGGGGCTCGGTCTATCACAGTTTTCATCTTTTGAATCTATAACCAAAGTAAAGGCATTTCGATTCTTACTGCAAAGGAATTAACCGGGCGCTGCCTTGAGCGGAAATGACTGGGAGCAGAGTGCCAAACGAGATGCCGGGTCCCCGATGATCAGCTCTCTTCCGCTTGCCCCGTATATCCAGCCACATGTTAAAGCATATCTGTAGCACGCCTCTTAGAGCAACCTTAATGAAGCGACTCATTTTGTTCACCGGCGTCTGTTTGGGTCAGCGCGAATAGAAATGTCGGCCCAACGCGTCGACCCAAACGAATGCGCGTTCGCTTGCGTCCGCCTGCCGACGCGGACACGAGAGGGACACACGCGCTTGCCCTCTCCCCTCCCCAGGCCCGCTGGTCGGTGTGACATTGGCCTCTTCCCATCGAACAGGACACCCTCGCCCGCCTCCTTCATCGCCGACGCCGTCGGCCATTTTTTCGATAGATAAAGGATACACAGATAGTTCTAGTATAGACATAAAAAATTAACTACTCGTCGTTTTCCGACTCTGACTCGGTAATGTCCTCCTCCGACGTCTAAATGTAGGTGTTAGTATACCGCTCGTCCTCGGAGTCCCAGGACGACGCTTCTCCTAGTTTCATGTTTAATTGCGCGTTCTGCTTCCGCCCACGCTTGTCCTCCCGATAGGCGGCTCGCTCCGTCCTCCTCGCCTCCCTCTCCGTCCTCCTTTGCTTGTAAAATTGGCGTTCATCGACGATGTCCTGCGGGAAGCGTTCACACTACATAGCCATGGCTTCCACGTCCATCTCGGCGATGGCGAGGCGACGCTGCCGCCTCCGGTGGTCACGACGATCCTCGTCGGTGAACAGCCACGGGAGAGGCGCGATATCCTGCGCCCACTGGCTCGTCGACACGTCGGGAAAATTCATCTCCCGACGAGGCCGCAGGAGGCGCCACGCCGCTGCGATATACGTGCGGGCCGCCTCCTCTGCGGTGTCGAAGTTGCCGAGAATGAGGCGTTTCTCGCCAAACCAGATCTTGAAGGAGAAGGCGCCAGAGCGGCGCTCGCGGACTCCGCGAAAATCCAAAGCACCCAGACAGCGCATCGACATGGTGGCGCAGAGGCGGCGAGGCTAGTGAGAGGGGGCGAGACGAGTGGGCGCCGGACAGAGTGTGGAAGGAGCACCTTCTAAATAACGAGCGCCGGCCGCGGCACGCCAAAACCAGCACACGCTAGGCCAATTTTCCCCGCACGCGCGAACCTTTCCTGCGCGCTGGAGCGCCAAAACCAGGGCGACGACATGGCCCCTGGTATGATCTATGCGCGTGTGGTCATGAAATGGGTCGACGCATTGGGCGCACTGCCGACCCAAATCTAAAAGAGGGCGCCGGGCGGGCGGCCGACCCAAACGGACAGAAAATGGACAAAAGCGTCGTCCGTTTGAGTCGGCCCGTTGGAGTTGCTCTTAAAATGCACTAAACTGTAAAATAACTGTCAGCTTACAGTTTTAGACGGAAAAGGCGACCCGAATAGAACCCGTAAACGACTCTGATCTGTAAATTTCTTTTAAGGGGCACGGAAAACATTCCGATCAAATATGTGAAAATAAGGATTTTCGAGACAACCCGGGGTGCCCTGTATACGCGAAAGACCGTTGGCGGAAATCCAACTGCCATCGAAACCTTCATGAATCGCTCTCATCCGCCCGTCCTCAGCGGCCACGCTCACCTCGACCACCGCGCTCGAATTGCTACCTAGCTAGCTAGCTTCAAGCGAGTCAGCCGCGACCGCCTCGGCGGCGGCTGCCGCTGCAGTCAACACTGTTGTTGGCCCCAACCCGGGCGCGTCCGGTGGCGAGCACGAGGAGGCAGTCGCGGAGGCAGGGTGCGCACACGGCGAGGGGACGGAGGTCGCAATGGGAAGGGCGTGAGGAAGGAGATGGTATATTTAGATAATATTCTTTTTCACGGGTTGATCATACAGGCTCTGTTCGGCCGCAGCTAAAATCAACCTTTATAATGCGTTTTTCTCGGCCCTTAAAACACTTATGTGGGTCACAGTTTTAAGGGGTCTGTTAGAGATGCTTTTTATGGTGGTAAGGGCATCTCCAATCGCGGACCCGTAAACTTTCTGCAACCGTTTGGACCGCACTGTCTGAACCGCGGAAGCCATCCAACACGACCCTGTATGGGTCCGTGAGGCGGTCCGGACGCGATTTATCCCGCAAACCGGAGATCAAAATGGAGAGGTTTGTGGGAGTCCGAAACGATCTCAAGCCTGTTTCTGACTGCCCGGGCCAAACCAAAACCCCCCCACATCCCTTCCGCGCGTATTCGATCGGCGCCACTTCCGAGCGTCAGCGCCTGCATTCTTGCCCGCCCAAAGCAGACGCGGCCGCTCACTGGCGCCGGCATTGAAGTGGCGCGCTGATCGAGAAAGCACCATCCGCGTCGCTTCCCGGTGCATGCGACTGCCGCGCATTCAAACGACACAATGGCCGGCCGCCTGTCCGTCTGTCTGCCAGACGCATTGATGGCACGCGGTTGCGAAGGCGTCTCCTTCGGCCCCATCCGTCCGTCCATCTGCGGCCCACCAGTGCTATATAAACCACTCTCCTGATGCCCCGGCCATAGCCACACTCATCCCTCTCCACACCACTCCCCGCCATGGATCCCTCTACGGCCAAATCTCTTTGGGACGGGCTGACGCCAGAGCAGACGAAGACCATGACCACCATTGCTATCGAAGATGCCGGCACGTCCGCAGGCACCGCCTGCAGCGAGGAAGAGTAGTGCACGGTAGGTAGCCGCCGCTCGTGTCCTAGGAAGGCCACTGCTCCTCCCCTCCCGTCGACGCCAAGCTTGATGGGCTCAACATCTTCTTAGTCACTTGACGGTGACGTGGAGGCGGATTGCTAGCCCAACAAGCTGAAAAAGGCGAAGCTTCCGTTCTCTTGGTTCATGGCCGGAGACGGGGACCGGACGACGGCGATCATGTAGATTAGCCCGTCTAGGACCGCTTTCATGTATTTGTAATGAAATCCGTCATGTTTATATAAAATCAGTCCGTGTTTATATGAAATCCACACTTGTTTGCACGATTTTCTTTCGGTTGATTTGAGTTGTTGTGAAAATATATGCTGCTAGCGTTGGATAACTGCCTCCCGCATCCATGTCAGGTTGCCAGTGCAGATGCCCTAAACCATCCCAGCCCCCAATTATTTCCCGTTTATTTGCTGCGCATGGACATCAGCGTTTGTCCTAACAGAAAGAGACACGGAAGTACGCCGCCGATACCGCGTCACCAACGCGAAAAGGGACGCGACCCGGCCGCCGGTCCTGGCTGCTTACCAAACCAACCAAACAAGATATCCCATCTACATGTACCGGTAGCAGGCTGCTGGCTGATTGGCAGAAATCACGAGATTAGCATTACCTAATCTCCCGCTGCGGGGCCCCGCCGGGGACGGCCAGGAAATAATCAACGGCCTAGAACTAGGACAAAGGGTAGTTGATTAAAGATTGTTATGTTTCTCAATAAATTACATCTTCTTTAATGAATGAAACAACTAAGTTTTTTTAGCTGACGGCCAAAACTGAAAAAAAAAACTAAGGCCCTCTTTTATTCGAAGGAATTGGAAAACTGTAGTGGGATACCATAGCGTATATAGCATTTGATGCCACAGACAAAACCAAGAATATGTAAAACGATGTTGGAGTGGATGCCATTCCTATGAAACGTAATTACACATAATTGTTTAGAATAGCATTCCTATAGGATTCAATATTACACATAAAACGATCAGCATAGAAAAATGTCTAAGGATTCTAACACTCCAAAAATCTTATAGAATTCATTTGAATCAAATGAGCCCTAAAGACAGAAAAAACATCTTCTCCACAACCCCACAACTGATTTTCACATCTTGGTTTCTCATCAAGTTGTCGCGGGATTTAAAAAAGCATAACCAACCTAGAATTTAGATGCTATCCCCATGACGGGGATCCCGTTCCTCGCATCACCATCACGCGATTGTGAACTAGAGAGATGTTGGCTCGTTTTGCACACAAATGATTTCTCTAGTATTAAGATGTCGTTTTATATGTAGGCCGGGTCAAACTATCTATTGATTTGATGGGCTAACCTTTTTGCCTTGGTTGTCTAAAAATGTTGCCAATCTATCGGGTAGTCAAATATGGTATGCTGGCCGCAAACCATTAGGCATGTAACTATTGGCTCAGAAAACAAATTAGCCATGTAACTATGATGCCGTCGTGTGAAAGACAAAATTGTCATTTTAAATGTTCTCGGGTTTTAAAATGTGGTTTGATATGTAGGCCGTGCTTCAAATTTTGCACTAAACCATATAGGTACTAAAAAAATGTTACCAATTTGTTGTGTCGCCAATTTCTGGCCGAAGATCATCCCGACATGTACTGCATCATTTTACTTTAACTTCTCGCCGCATTCGTCCTCGCTGAAACCCCTTCCTGCCATTCCGATCCGAAGCGCCCAAAAGTAGAGCTCGTCGTCGCGCATGATGAAAAGCCATGACCTCACCGCTCCAAGAAAATCGATGTATGGCCAGGCACAAGTAGGATGTAATTAAGCGTCGGACCACGTCTTCAAATGCAGTACACATGATCACTTACTACATCCTTCCTGCATTGGTTGATTTCATATTGAGAATCAAAATAAGCTAAGTAGAAATCAATTATCACAAACCATAACGGAGGGGTCTGCGTAAAAAATTAATCCGCGCCTTCGAAAGCAAAGCCTTCATTTTCTGTCACTTGGTAATTTCACACTCTTAAGAGCATCTACAAACGGACCTCTCTAACCCATCTCAAACGCCCGGACAAGCCGTCCGGTCGCTGCCTCGTCATGAAATTTGGACCCAGACGGGCCCCTCAAACGCCCGGACTGACCGGCACCCCCCATATCCAGCCCAAATATGAGATGGATATGGAGGGTGCCCGGTCACGCCCGCCACGTCGGCCTGACAGTGTGGTCCCACACGAAAACGTCCGGAAACCCAGCGATTCGACGACCGCCACGTCTATCGGCGCGGTGGGAACATCACGCGGCGCCGTTCCGGCTTGCTGTCCAAGACGACATCCGGCTATTTAAGCCGGCCGACGTCCCGCAATCCTAACCCATCCCATTCCCCCTCTCCGCGCCGCTAGTCCGAGCCCTTCCACGTCCTTCCTCTCTCGCTCCAGCGCTCTGCCCACGCTCCGGCACTCCAACATGGTCAGGAGCAAGATCACCTACTATGCCATTGCTGATGCCAGAGCGGTGATACGAGATCCAGCAGTATATCCGGACGAGGGAAGCCGCGCGCGCCGCCCGCATCGCTGTTGGGCTGCCTTCGGACTCGCCGGAGCCGAAGGAGGAGGATGAGCAGCCGGGGAAAGAGGAGGAGATGGCTCCGATGCAGGTGGAGGAGGCGGACGAGCTGGATCAGCAGGTGCCAGCCTTCAACATGGAGCAGGCGGAGACAGAGTTCATTGTCTCCCAGTCCGACGAGATGGCCGTGCAGCAGGCCATCCTGGAGTCCATCCAGGATGAGGCCTATGTAGAGGCCACCCGGGCTTTCCTCCGGCGGCATCAGGCGGAGACCGACACGCTCTTCGACGAGCTCAACCCGAAGATAGAGGCGGAGGAGGCCGGAGCTGCAGCTGCTTCCCATGCTGCCGAAGCCGGGCACAGAGATTGTTGTGATATCCGACTAGGAGTAGATAGGATCGATGTAGTACGCTCTTTAGAAAAGGAGGAAGACCCCGACATCTGCATCTAGGCGATGCATGCAGCCACTTTATTAATTATTCTCAAAAGACTTTGCAAAAAAATACAAAAGTAAGTCTGAAGTCACCGTCTAGGCAACATCTGTCGCTACTCCTATCCAGTTGATGTAGAAATGTTGATAGTCCGGCCTAATACCACAAACCTCGCAGCCAAGCCTAACATCTAAGACCTAGGGCCTCAACCAAGCCACATGTCGGGTCTGGGGCACACATCGGTCCGGCGGGCTCTCAGAGGCCGCCGCCGCCAACCGCCACCACTCCATCTTCGAGCTGTATGACGCATCAACCTTGCCCAGTCTAGATGCCCTCGATGCCACCATGGCGCCCAAGGGCACCACCTCCCCGCGCGCGAACAGCTGAGCACGTCGCGGTCGCTACCGGTACACCTCAGCACCATGCCGCCAAGTACCACCAGCCGACACAGCTTGAAGTCTATGGAAGATCTGTCGTGCGTAGCACCTGCCGACTAGGCATGACAAAGCGTAGCACTTGTCGATTAGGGATGACTTGATATCTCCACTGAAGCTTCGTGCAAGATGAAGCCGCTCCACCTCCTGCCTCTGACTTCCAGCGCTGCTCCACAAACGATGCTCCGGAGAAAGAAACGAACCCGTAGTACTGCCGTTGTCAGGACCCCGACTCAATGCCATATCGATCTAGCATGTAACACCTCATATCACTTTGCGGCCTCACGCACGGTATCCCCACGGGTGTCGCATTACCTTTGCCCGGGACCGTTTGCGCCTTTTGGCACACGTATATGACAGTGTCGCTAGCATCCATATGATAAGGAGCCCGGGCTGACATGGCTAGTCGTAAACCCAAAGTGGCACAGACTTACAGGGACAGGCATCCATGACCCAGCATCGAACGTGTCGGTCATCAGCGAGTGAATCCAGGCTGTAGCACTGGGCTAGCAGGACTCCGGTGAACCGGGCTGTAGCGGGCTAACAGGACTCCGGTATTCATCGCGTGACATTTCCCCGAAGGGACAGACACAGGAACGAAGAAGGACACATGCCGGCCAGCCTAAGTGTCCCGGAGCAGTAGCAAGCTACCATGGCTCGGTGGAAAACACTAGGAGACATTTCCCGGTAAGAGAGGCTACCAAGGATAAACAACTAGGTTGTCAGATCCCACACATACCAAGCATTTCAATAACATGCACACAATATGCTTGATATGTGCAAATACAACATGGCATCACAACATGACTCTACAACTCAAGTATTTTAATCAATAGGCTCCGAGGAGCGAGATATTACAAACATGGGTCTCACGACCCAACAATCAGAGCATACAAGTCAAAGCACAAGCGGAAGCTATCATGTCTGGGTACAGACATCTATAAATGAAGAAGGCTGAGAAGCCTGACTATCTACCAAATCCTGCCGAGGGCACAAGATCGTAGCTGAGGTAACAAGCTAAACGTCGAAGTCCATGCGAAACTACTAGCGAGACCGAAGTCTCTCTGCAAAAACATAAATAGGCAAACGTGAGTACAAATGTACTCAGCAAGACTTACATCAGAACTATCTACATATGCATCATTATCAACAAAGGGAATGGTGGGGTTTAACTGCAGCAAGCCAGCTTTGACTCGGTGGCTATCCTGAACTACGACTGCGAGTAACTCTTTTGAGGTGGCGCACACGAGTCCACATATTCACCATATCAATACACCACTATGGATCCGCTCCCGTCTCCCTACGAGAACGCCATCCATAGCACTCACGCTTATCTTGCGTATTTTAGAGTATCCACTTTCACTTGTCTATGAACTGATATAAGCAACCCAGAGGTCCTTTTCCGTGGACACGGCTATTCGAATAGATTAGGTTAACCCTGCAGGGGTGTACTTCTTCACACACGCTCTCACCACTTACCGCCGTTTACACGACATGTACTCGGCAACCTTCAAGCGGAAGCCCAACGTGGGTGTCGGCCACGGCCTGCCTAAACACTCAAGTCTCTAGTCCAGGTTTATCGCCTATTCGGGTTCCATCCATGAGGAGATCCGGCCGGAGTTTCGCTCACAGCCCCAAACGATGTGTACAGGGTTCCGTGACACCAAACGGGTGCCCGGTTTACCCGGCCACGTGCCTACCGCATCACAGCCCACCCCTACGGTCAGCGCTGTCCACGGCCTCCCGCATACTACAAACACCAGAAACTACTTGCAACTCCTGGACAGAGGACAAGGGTGATTAAGAAGCCGAGAGGGTCCATTGGTTTCGGGCCCAATGCGTGGTAGTAGCTGAGTCATGGATCACAAACACAGAACTCAGTTCCTGAGGACGGCTGCAATGAGACAACCCACCATGTACTCCTACATGGCCTCTCACCGCTACCTTTACCAAATCGTGTTCACACACTTAGCTCACACACAGTAGGACATGTTCACACACCTCTGATTCATCCCCGATGAATCAGACCCGACTCAACTCTAAGCAGTAGCAGGCATGACAAACAAGCATGAATGAGTAGGCACAACAGGGCTCAAACAACTCCTACTCATGCTAGTGGGTTTCATCTATTTACTGTGGAATGACAGGTCATGCAGAGGATAAAGGGGTTCAGCTACCGCAGCAAGTAACAGATGAATCGGTGTTGTCCTAATGCAGTAAAAGAGAGCAGGAGCGAGAGAGTAGGATTGTATCGGAATGAACAAGGGGGTTTTGCTTGCCTGGCACTTCTGAAGATAACATTGAGTCTTCATCAGTGTCAACGATCACATCATCGGTATCACGTCTATCGAGAGGGAACAAATACCGGCAACACAGAAGGGAACACAATCAATGCAATGCACAATATGATGCATGATCATGACATGGCAAAATGAATGTGTGTTGGACTAATGCAACTAAAACCAGATTAAATGGAGTTGGTTTGAATCCAAGATTCAAATTCAAACTCCATATGTGGATATTTAAATGCCCTTTATATGATTTGTGCTAAACAGCAGCTATAAGTTGTTCTAACATGCATGAAAATGGTACAGATGGATTCCTTGAATTTTTCTGATAATTTTTCATATATAAATTATTTAATTTGGAGTTACGGTTAATTTTCTATGATTTATAGAAGTTTATATAATTTTCTGGAATTTCCTGAATTATAAAAAATCCAGAAAATGGTTTATTGCGTCAGCCCCACGTCACAGTGACGTCAGCAGGGTCAACGGGCTGGTCCAGGTCAAACCTGACGTGTGGGGGCCACACGTCAGTGACACAGGAGCTAATCCCGGTCAAACCCAGCGCTGACTGGGGTTTGACCAGGGGTGGGGCCCGCTGTCAGTGGCCTAGGGGGTTAGTTAGTGGGGTCATTAGCGCTAATGACGACGCCACGTCAGATGCGCCGGCGATGAGTCGCCGGTGACCACAGAACACGGCGGGGCACGCCGGACTTGCGCTAGGGGCATCGGATTCGCGCGCTGAGGGCACCGGGGCGTAGCCCGGGCTCTCCCGCATCTGATGGGGTAGGTGGGAGGCTGCGGGGACGCCGGGGCTCGTCGGAACGGAGCTCGCGGCAGCGCCGGAGTTCGGTGAGTGCGGGGTTGGCGCTGTGGTGCACGGGAGGGCGAGTTAGGATATGCGTTAGGCTCCTGGTGGCTTCCTGAGTGCGGTGACACGCTCCGAGACGAGCTCAAGCGGCTGTAGTGACGGCGGTGACGAGGTCAGCGGCGGCCGGAGTTCGGCCGCGGCGGAGCTATGGCCTAGAGCTTGCAAACGCGAGGGGAGAGAGAGGGGTTCTGCACGGAGGCTCACCGCGGAGCTGTAGGGAGGGTTAGTGGGCTCGGGGGCGGCCGGAGTGCAGCGAATCGACAGCGACGATCTCCGGTGGCCGAGGAGGGGAACGGCGACGTGGGCGGCGATGCAGGGTTTCCGGAGGGCCGTGGATCGGTGGGGAGGAAGAGAGGGTCGAGGCGGAGCTCGCAAGCACAGCGAGGGGTCGAGGGGGAGACGGTGGCCGCGGCGTTACGGTGGCGCGGCTGCGGCTGCGCTCGGCGAGTGAGAGAGAGAGGAAGCAGAGGAGAGATACAAGGGAGAGGGAGAGAGCGAGGGGGTCCAGGGGGGTCGGGGCGGCGCCGAGGAGATGACGCGCAGCGTCGCGGTGGCCAGGCGATGCAGACGAGCAGGGTGGTGGCGTGGCGAGCTCGGGCGCGCGCGCCGTGTCCCTCCTCTGCCTACTGGCGCGAGGAGGAAGGCGACAGGGAAGGGAGGCGGCGGTGGGCTGGGCCAGCGGGAGGAGCTGGCCAGCTGGGCCGGCTACAGGTAAGTGGCCCAGGTAGGCTTCTATTCTTTTTATTTTTTTCTCTCTGTTTTGTTTTAATTCTGTTTTCTATTTTGCAGGTTTGTTTTGAATTTGGTTTTGAAACCAATTCAATTTATTTTGCTTCTGATAATATTTTTAGGAGCTAAAAAGAATTAAAACAATGCTCCACAAAAATATTTCAGAATTATTGGACCTATATTTATTTAACAGTAGATATAAGTCCAATTCAAATAGCTATTGATTTAATTCAAATACCCAAAATAAATGTTTCTGAGATACCGAAAATATTGGTTTGGATTTTACCTCTTGCCAATATTTCCAGAGGATAACAAGAACATTTTCTTGGACTTATTTGAAGCAATTTTTATCTTGATCATTTTTTTTAAAGGATTCTGAGGCTTTGAAAATTCCTCAATTCAAATTTCATTTGAATTAAAACATGAAGCTCACATGAGGTCTAGCCTAATGCATAACAGGACCAGGGATGTGACAACTCACCCCCACTGAACAAGAATCTCGTCTCGAGATTCAAGCGTAGGGTAAGGTGAAGGGGAAACGCAACTAGTATAATGTTCACGATCCAGGGTGCACTTCAAATGAACGTTGATTTGAACACCATCTTTGTCTTGTCGTCTTGCTCTGAGAAATCCTGTCAACATGACAGGGGGGGGGGAAGAAGGAGACTCTAGAAGGGTCGATCTCCTCGAAGATCGAACAACTCAAGATTAACTTACGGAATGAGACATAGAACCATCTTTCGGGTTGAGACACGAGATACACATCAATAGGGGTGGAAGAAACGGATGACGAAGGTTCACTAGGTAGACAACAATTTCATACCTAAGAAGGTGGTAAACGATTGTCAACATAGCGAGGAGTTGAGTTGCCATGATACCATAACGATACACCTTAGGGAAGGTGACTCGTAGAGATATCCCCTTAAGTGGCAAAAAGAATTACTTTTGATTCAGAGATCATTGAAACTCTTTAAACCAGCCTAAGGCAATTCTCGAGCGATCGTTTGGAGGGGGTCGGTAGAATGGCATACTCGGACTTGGATGATGTGGATTACCTTGTTGAAGACAACGTAATGGATGAATTTGCTTATCACCGGAAATGGAAGAGACCCATGGTAGAATGGCACATTGGCGGTGCAAGCTAGGAACAAAATGCAAATGCTAGGAATGATTCTGGTAACTGGGGAAGAACCCAACAATAGGGAGTGAATTCACTGTTTGAAGAGGTCATAGCATTGCCGAGGAAACTGAGAGTAATCCCAGTTAGAGCCGATGATAACACGTAACGCTTGTGCGTGCTCTCAAGAACTTGAGCATTTCCATATTCATCAAGGTTTTACCAACATCCGTGTCAAGGGTCCAGCAACACAACTTGCTACCATGATGAATGATGATGGAGGATGTAGATGCAAAGAAAGATAACACCTTCTCAGATTTCATCTTAGCGAGGCCAAGGAAACAAAATCTGGATGATCGACCGAGAAACATTTAGCACTCCGCTTCTAATGTTCTCCTTGATGTGCTAGTGTAACCCATTCATAGAAATGGTCTGGTATCTAGGACATCAAGTAAAAGGTCGGACTTCGGGATCTCAAAATCCATAGGGGCAACTAGGGAGTAAATCCTACGAAATCCCTATGGGGAGGTGGCCAACTTCCTCAATCAAGATATTATAATAACAGGTCTTCCGGCTGGGTGTGTTGGCCACGACATCCACTTTATCGGTTATCGAGGGACCAATATTATAGTTCTTGGAGAATGTTCCAACCATCATATCTGCCTGAGATTCAGATCTGGTTGGTGTCAGGATATCCCAGACTCATCAAGTCTAGAAAGAAAAATGAAAGTTTGCAACACAAATCGACGAGATGACGTTGTGAGATTCTCGGGAAATGAACTACGATAGTAAGCTCCAAAACATGAGCTGGTTCTGCTACAAACATGTGAACACGTTGTCCCGGACAAGCATGACCACGTGGTAGTCTTACAATAAAACACTACCGAGTTCTGGTTGGGAACCATCACCGTGGATAACGAAGTCCTTGCATAAGTCATATGATTAGCTCTTATGAAGGAACTTCTTCCCCTTGAACAAATCAATCAGTGGCTTGGTGTGCTCGGGACACATATGGAATGAAGGTTGCAAGTCTCCAGACCACAGAATACTTCGCACGTGTGCATGACTAATTTGGAATGATTCCAGGGAAACAAAACAATCTTCCTCAAATTCATGGTGGCAACTTGCATCATATGCACATGAATTAGGGAAAATCACTACTTTCATTCAAACATATGCTTCATGAACGAAACACGAAGAAATGCTTACACAAGTTTCCAACACTAGGTTGATGTTCAACATGATTCATGGGGGGAGACAAAATGCTACTGATGGGCTCAACAGCAACTCATCGGAATTTCCATATCACTGGACTTCCACCATCATGTGAACACGGTGATAGCATTGGTCAGACCAAAGATGTAATGGTGTATGCTCGAGGGATCAACCACGAGTAGGACAACATTACGAGCATCGTTGGTACTGATTTGATTTGACGATAGCCCACACTCAAATCAAGGGATTGATAAGACAATAGGTCCAGCAACTGATCACAGGGACCAATCGATGAAGATATCATCTTTCTTCAACACACACTACACAAGAATATCCCTTTGGAACGAACTAAGTCAGACAAGTTTTTATCCTCCAACTCTCCAAGTTGTTGTCTAGCTTAACCAACTAGCTCAGGGATATCTAACACCGATTCTTGGAGAGAAGGTGGTTCACAAGAAACCAACTTGATCTCGAGCTCAACATAACGGTCAGGTGACGACCTGGTGATACTTCCGAGAAGATATTCAGAAAATCATGAACCACCGGTATGTTACTAAGCTCGAGAACAATCTCGCTTTTGAGGGCAAGACGATATGATCAAATGAGTGAGGACTTGACAAGATCCTAACTCATCAATCAAAGGGTGCACCGAAATAAGGACTAGGTAGCACGATCAGTCTTAGAAGGATGATTCAAAAACCAACACGCTAAGAATGAAATTATTATCCTTTAGCTACCAAGCAACGAGGTTGCTGGGAGTATTGATTTCACACGCCATGATTCACTTGTCGGCACTCCGGCTGCAACAACACGGAACCGAGGAATGAAAAAGGATGGCGAGAAGTATCACTATGTCAAGAATTCACAAAAGGTGGTGCAATTCTCATGAAATTCCTGTCATAAAGAAGGTAATACTTCAGGGTAGAGCAGACCAGAAGCTGAATTGTAACTTGATCTGCGGAACACTTTGACCCAATCCTAAATATGGATGAGGTACTGGAGTTTGTTTCTCCTATTCATTCTGAAATAGAATGGCCTGGCGGACCACAAGGGTAATAGGCATCGACGAACGAATGCACGCATACTCTTGACTATCAATTGATAGACGAGGGTCAGAAGACAACTAAAGAGGGACAACTCAAAGGAACATACGATTTTCTGAGTTGTGGATGCATGGTTTAGCATGTCGAACGAATTCCACATATTTCTTCCGGATAACCCATGCAGAAAGGTAGAACTGGCAGAGTCACAATGTAGAATCGAGAACCCATCGAGAGCACTCTGATTGTGATCTTTCGATCAGCGAGGAACATCTGCCATAAGCGGTTCATAGTATTTGGAGGAAAGGAATACCACGAACATCGAGGACTAATGCAAAGGTTACTAATAACCTAAAGGAACGAGCAAAACTATCAACATGAAGCAAGTAGGGTGAATCTCGGGTTCAAAACCCAGGGATAGAATACCTACTACTAAGTAGCATCACGGGATGCTTCCGAGAATAAAGGCCAGAATCTTCACACTAGGACACAAATCATGGCTAGACCACTAGATGATCCCCTAAGCACTTAGGGTCATAATAATAATTCCAACATATATGTCGAGGCAATAATTACCTCAACACACCGATTAGTGTGGTTAATCTGGCCCATGGGAACATCGGAAACAGAAGGAAGGGATTTGCAAATGCATCGGACTATTTAGAAACCTGGGATGACTCGGACAACATAACGGCTATAATTGCTCAAAAAGATTTGAGACAATCACAAAAATGGTGGCATAACCACTCAGAAGCACAATATCAAGGTTCCGAGATCAACAATTAACATACGGAAGTAGTAGGAACTGAACTGAGACTTAAATCCAACAATCTTATAAGTCTACTGATTAGTAACACGTGATCCTAATAGAAAGAAGAGATAGCCTAGTTCTTAATCCCCGTAGAAGAGAAGATGATGACTCAGATCAGAAGGCCATGAGGTATAAGGAGTAAAAGGAGCCTTACGTTCCATCCCACAATCAATTCCCTTATATAACTAAAGAATTTCTAGACTCAACTTCGACCAGTTTGGCTTAGTAATCCTACAGGCAGTCAAGCTCTGATACCAACGCTGTCAGGACCCCGACTCAATGCCATATCGATCTAGCATGTAACACCTCATATCACTTTGCGGCCTCACGCACGGTATCCCCACGGGTGTCGCATTACCTTTGCCCGGGACCGTTTGCGCCTTTTCGCACACGTATATGACAGTGTCGCTAGCATCCATATGATAAGGAGCCCGGGCTGACATGGCTAGTCGTAAACCCAAAGTGGCACAGACTTACAGGGACAGGCATCCATGACCCAGCATCGAACGTGTCGGTCATCAGCGAGTGAATCCAGGCTGTAGCACTGGGCTAGCAGGACTCCGGTGAACCGGGCTGTAGCGGGCTAACAGGACTCCGGTATTCATCGCGTGACATTTCCCCGAAGGGACAGACACAGGAACGAAGAAGGACACATGCCGGCCAGCCTAAGTGTCCCGGAGCAGTAGCAAGCTACCATGGCTCGGTGGAAAACACTAGGAGACATTTCCCGGTAAGAGAGGCTACCAAGGATAAACAACTAGGTTGTCAGATCCCACACATACCAAGCATTTCAATAACATGCACACAATATGCTTGATATGTGCAAATACAACATGGCATCACAACATGACTCTACAACTCAAGTATTTTAATCAATAGGCTCCGAGGAGCGAGATATTACAAACATGGGTCTCACGACCCAACAATCAGAGCATACAAGTCAAAGCACAAGCGGAAGCTATCATGTCTGGGTACAGACATCTATAAATGAAGAAGGCTGAGAAGCCTGACTATCTACCAAATCCTGCCGAGGGCACAAGATCGTAGCTGAGGTAACAAGCTAAACGTCGAAGTCCACGCGAAACTACTAGCGAGACCGAAGTCTCTCTGCAAAAACATAAATAGGCAAACGTGAGTACAAATGTACCCAGCAAGACTTACATCAGAACTATCTACATATGCATCATTATCAACAAAGGGAATGGTGGGGTTTAACTGCAGCAAGCCAGCTTTGACTCGGTGGCTATCCTGAACTACGACTGTGAGTAACTCTTTTGAGGTGGCGCACATGAGTCCACATATTCACCATATCAATACACCACTATGGATCCGCTCCCGTCTCCCTACGAGAACGCCATCCATAGCACTCACGCTTATCTTGCGTATTTTAGAGTATCCACTTTCACTTGTCTATGAACTGATATAAGCAACCCAGAGGTCCTTTTCCGTGGACACGGCTATTCGAATAGATTAGGTTAACCCTGCAGGGGTGTACTTCTTCACACACGCTCTCACCACTTACCGCCGTTTACACGACATGTACTCGGCAACCTTCAAGCGGAAGCCCAACGTGGGTGTCGGCCACGGCCTGCCTAAACACTCAAGTCTCTAGTCCAGGTTTATCGCCTATTCGGGTTCCATCCATGAGGAGATCCGGCCGGAGTTTCGCTCACAGCCCCAAACGATGTGTACAGGGTTTCGTGACACCAAACGGGTGCCCGGTTTACCCGGCCACGTGCCTACCGCATCACAGCCCACCCCTACGGTCAGCGCTGTCCACGGCCTCCAGCATACTACAAACACCAGAAACTACTTGCAACTCCTGGACAGAGGACAAGGGTGATTAAGAAGCCGAGAGGGTCCATTGGTTTCGGGCCCAATGCGTGGTAGTAGCTGAATCATGGATCACAAACACAGAACTCAGTTCCTGAGGACGGCTGCAATGAGACAACCCACCATGTACTCCTACATGGCCTCTCACCGCTACCTTTACCAAATCGTGTTCACACGCTTAGCTCACACACCGTAGGACATGTTCACACACCTCTGATTCATCCCCGATGAATCAGACCCGACTCAACTCTAAGTAGTAGCAGGCATGACAAACAAGCATGAATGAGTAGGCACAACAGGGCTCAAACAACTCCTACTCATGCTAGTGGGTTTCATCTATTTACTGTGGAATGACAGGTCATGCAGAGGATAAAGGGGTTCAGCTACCGCAGCAAGTAACAGATGAATCGGTGTTGTCCTAATGCAGTAAAAGAGAGCAGGAGCGAGAGAGTAGGATTGTATCGGAATGAACAAGGGGGTTTTGCTTGCCTGGCACTTCTGAAGATAACATTGAGTCTTCATCAGTGTCAACGATCACATCATCGGTATCACGTCTATCGAGAGGGGACAAATACCGGCAACACAGAAGGGAACACAATCAATGCAATGCACAATATGATGCATGATCATGACATGGCAAAATGAATGTGTGTTGGACTAATGCAACTAAAACCAGATTAAATGGAGTTGGTTTGAATCCAAGATTCAAATTCAAACTCCATATGTGGATATTTAAATGCCCTTTATATGATTTGTGCTAAACAGCAGCTATAAGTTGTTCTAACATGCATGAAAATGATACAGATGGATTCCTTGAATTTTTCTGATAATTTTTCATATATAAATTATTTAATTTGGAGTTACGGTTAATTTTCTATGATTTATAGAAGTTTATATAATTTTCTGGAATTTCCTGAATTATAAAAAATCCAGAAAATGGTTTATTGCGTCAGCCCCACGTCACAGTGACGTCAGCAGGGTCAACGGGCTGGTCCAGGTCAAACCTGACGTGTGGGGGCCACACGTCAGTGACACAGGAGCTAATCCCGGTCAAACCCAGCGCTGACTGGGGTTTGACCAGGGGTGGGGCCCGCTGTCAGTGGCCTAGGGGGTTAGTTAGTGGGGTCATTAGCGCTAATGACGACGCCACGTCAGATGCGCCGGCGATGAGTCGCCGGTGACCACAGAACACGGCGGGGCACGCCGGACTTGCGCTAGGGGCATCGGATTCGCGCGCTGAGGGCACCGGGGTGTAGCCCGGGCTCTCCCGCATCTGATGGGGTAGGTGGGAGGCTGCGGGGACGCCGGGGCTCGTCGGAACGGAGCTCGCGGCAGCGCCGGAGTTCGGTGAGTGCGGGGTTGGCGCTGTGGTGCACGGGAGGGCGAGTTAGGATATGCGTTAGGCTCCTGGTGGCTTCCTGAGTGCGGTGACACGCTCCGAGACGAGCTCAAGCGGCTGTAGTGACGGCGGTGACGAGGTCAGCGGCGGCCGGAGTTCGGCCGCGGCGGAGCTATGGCCTAGAGCTTGCAAACGCGAGGGGAGAGAGAGGGGTTCTGCACGGAGGCTCATCGCGGAGCTGTAGGGAGGGTTAGTGGGCTCGGGGGCGGCCGGAGTGCAGCGAATCGACGGCGACGATCTCCGGTGGCCGAGGAGGGGAACGGCGACGTGGGCGGCGATGCAGGGTTTCCGGAGGGCCGTGGATCGGTGGGGAGGAAGAGAGGGTCGAGGCGGAGCTCGCAAGCACAGCGAGGGGTCGAGGGGGAGACGGTGGCCGCGGCGTTACGGTGGCGCGGCTGCGGCTGCGCTCGGCGAGTGAGAGAGAGAGGAAGCAGAGGAGAGATACAAGGGAGAGGGAGAGAGCGAGGGGGTCCAGGGGGGTCGGGGCGGCGCCGAGGAGATGACGCGCAGCGTCGCGGTGGCCAGGCGATGCAGACGAGCAGGGTGGTGGCGTGGCGAGCTCGGGCGCGCGCGCCGTGTCCCTCCTCTGCCTACTGGCGCGAGGAGGAAGGCGACAGGGAAGGGAGGCGGCGGTGGGCTGGGCCAGCGGGAGGAGCTGGCCAGCTGGGCCGGCTACAGGTAAGTGGCCCAGGTAGGCTTCTATTCTTTTTATTTTTTTCTCTCTGTTTTGTTTTAATTCTGTTTTCTATTTTGCAGGTTTGTTTTGAATTTTGTTTTGAAACCAATTCAATTTATTTTGCTTCTGATAATATTTTTAGGAGCTAAAAAGAATTAAAACAATGCTCCACAAAAATATTTCAGAATTATTGGACCTATATTTATTTAACAGTAGATATAAGTCCAATTCAAATAGCTATTGATTTAATTCAAATACCCAAAATAAATGTTTCTGAGATAGCGAAAATATTGGTTTGGATTTTACCTCTTGCCAATATTTCCAGAGGATAACAAGAACATTTTCTTGGACTTATTTGAAGCAATTTTTATCTTGATCATTTTTTTAAAGGATTCTGAGGCTTTGAAAATTCCTCAATTCAAATTTCATTTGAATTAAAACATGAAGCTCACATGAGGTCTAGCCTAATGCATAACAGGACCAGGGATGTGACAGCCGTCGTCCGATCTGGATTACCAAATCTTAGGGTAAACCCTGAAGAAATACGAGTGAGTCGACAGAAGTTGCACGACGATGCCTTCATGAAGGTAACGATGCAAGACGCCGCCATCGGCTCGGTTTTCACCGGCAACTCTGTTTCCCCAACTTGCACCCGGGACTAGATGACGGATCTGGAGATCCGACCACCCAGCCTCAGGCCGACCATCTCTGATGGAGAAGGTGGCCACCACCGCCACGCCCTGGGCCGCAGCCCCCGGCGTCCTCGAGTTGTAGGTCGATCCCAGGGACAACAAGCCATTAACGGAACGGTACACGAGGTTGCGGCCCGCTGGAGTCCATCTGGCCCCAGATCAAGCGCCGTCACTGGACCTGCAGCCGTACGCCGCCGCCGCCCCGCACACATTGTCGTAGATCCGGCCATCACGAGCCGCCGCCGTCCTGACCGAAGCGCGGGATGAGGAGAAACGCCGCCGCCGCCGCTGCAGCACACAGGCTTAGCCTGCGATGCCCCCGGCGGCGGCGGGGGGAGGAGGAGGCGCCGGAGTGAGGGCCGGATTTGCTATATGTGGCTGTAGATGCTCTAACCAGAGTTTCATTTTTTATTATAAATTCGTATATATACACAAACTCACGCGTGTTGGCACGTCGGTCCGTAGGACGGACAACCCGTGACGGTCGTAGATACCACATTCATGCTCCCGGTCGGCCGGTCCGGGCATACATGCCTCTTCTCCCGTGGACGAAAACGGAAAAAAACAATAACACCACCACCCCACAGAGAGAGATCAGGGAAGAGGCGACTCAACAACAGTGTGGGTGCGGGCGTGGGTCGGACCGTGCACGCCCACCCTGCGTGGCGCGGCCGGCCCAGCCTGCCCGGGCCGGTCAACGGTCCGCCGCGCACGTCGTGCGTTCCAGTCCCTCCGCACGACGACGGCGGCTAGTCCCGGGTGGCCAGGCTGCTAACCATCCTGGATGGATTTCGCTGCAATAATCCCTCACTTATGAGTTGCCGCAGAGCATTCCGATTCTTTATTACCACCCTCGTTTAATCATCGGCGCTCGGCAAGCAGAGCAGCTGAGGTCCATCCAGATCCAGCCGCACGAGAAAGTTTCAAAGCATCTCTCTCTCCCTCTCTCTCTGTCTCGAGAAGAGTCTTCCTCCTTGGGGGGAGGCAGGCGGCAGGGAAGAAGCAAAGCCCAGCAAGCAAGCAAGCTTCCTTGCTTGCTCCAGATCTGGTCTAGGTCGGAGGAGGAGCGGGAGGGCGCGCTGGGGTCGGCGTCGGAGATGAAGGCGGCGCTGCGGAGCCGGCAGGAGCCGCGGCGGGTCAGCAACGGCGTCATCATCGCCGCCATGCTCCTCTCCCTCTGCGTCCTCAGCATCGTCAAGGCCAGATACTGCTCCACCCCCTTCGGTATGTCTTCTATCTTCTTCTTCCCCCTTCACTTCTTGCTTCTTTCTTCTTCTTGGGTATGGCTGGATGGATGGATGAGAGCTTGGATGTTTTCTTGGGACGGCCGCAGGCAAGCCGGACGACCAGCTCAAGGAGCAGATGAACTCCAGCATCCGGATGGAGACCGACGACGAGCCCACGCCCGCCGCCACCACGGTCGGAGGTGCGCCCCTGTCTTCCGGATCGATTGACCGAGATTGAGTGCTAATTTGGGGGCGAAATGTATGTAGTATGTTGCTCAAGACTCTTCCTTTTTTGCTGGTCAGTGTCAGAGGAGGACGCGGAGGAGGATGTGGAGGAGGACAGCGCCGCCCCGGTGCCCAAGGTCACCGCGGAGAGGGCGGAGAAGACAGCCGTTTTCTCCGGCGCCGGCGCGGGGAGGAAGGATAAGGATAAGGGGCACAACAAGAAGAAGAAGCCGACCTGCTTCATGACGAGCAAGCGCTCCGAGCGGTGCGAGGCGGCGGGGGACATCCGGGTGGTCGGCAACGCCTCCACCATCTACATCGACTCGCTGGACCGGGAGTGGCGGACCAAGCCGTACGCGCGGTACCACGACCCCGTCGCCATGACCCACGTCCGGGAGTTCCTCCTCAGGCCCTTCCCGGCCGACGCGCCGCCGCCGGCCTGCACCAAGAACCACTCCGTCCCCGGGTTTGTGTTTTCCAACCGCGGCTTCTCCGGCAACCTCTACCACGACTACACGGACGTGCTGGTGCCGCTCTTCCTCAGCACGCGCAGGTTCAACGGCGAGGTGCAGTTCCTGCTCAGCGACCTCAAGCCCTGGTGGGTGGCCAAGTTCCGGCCGCTGTTCCGGCAGCTGTCCAAGTACGAGGTCGTCGACGTGAACAACGACCTGGAGGTGCACTGCCTGCCCCGCATCGTCGTCGGCTCCGACTTCCACAAGGACATGGGCATCGTCCCGTCCAAGGCCGGCGGCGGCGTCTCCATCGTCGACTTCAAGCGCACCCTCCGCGACGCCTTCGGGCTGGAGCGCGCCGCGGCGTCCCGCGGCGGCGCCACGGGCGCCGGCAAGCCGCGCCTCCTCATCATCTCCCGCAAGAACTCGCGGCGGTTCCTCAACGAGCGGGAGATGGCGGCCGCCGCCACGGCCATGGGCTTCGACGTGCGCATCGCGGAGCCCGACCAGCACACCGACATGTCCACCTTCGCGCGGCTGGTGAACTCGGCGGACGTGATGGTGGGCGTGCACGGCGCCGGGCTGACCAACATGGTGTTCCTCCCCGCGGGGGCCGTGCTGATCCAGGTGGTGCCGTTCGGGGGCCTGGAGTGGCTCACCGGCGTGACCTTCAAGAACCCGGCGGCGGACATGGAGGTGACGTACATGGACTACAACGTGCAGCTGGAGGAGAGCTCGCTGCTGGAGCAGTACCCGCGGAACCACCAGGTGCTGACGGACCCCTACGCCGTGCACAAGCAGGGGTGGGACGCGCTCAAGGCCGCCTACCTGGACAAGCAGAACGTGCGGCTGGACCTGGACAAGTTCAGGGCCACGCTCCGGGACGCGCTCAGCCGGCTGCCGCCGGCGTCGACGCCGGCGGCCTGAGCCTCAGCCCGCCCTGCTCGGCCGCGCCCGTCCCCGGTCCGGTAGATGTAGATCCGTCCGTGTATATCTATCTGCTCTGCTCCATGCCTGCCTCGTTTTGCTTAACTTGATTCTTGATTTCTTCTTCTTTTCTTCTTCTTCTTCCTCTTGCTCTTCTTCTGGTAAGACCCCATTGACGGCGAGCAAGAACTTGTGGTAACAGAGGATGTTTGGTTCATATCCTTTTGTGATTATTTGCTTCTTCTACCAAATTAATTTACAAGAAAAATGCCAAGAACATATAGCTCAAGTGCACTGAGCAGCAGTCGATCCCCTTCTCCATGTTGTCGACCCATGAATCCATGTGATCCTACCATCTTCCACCCCATCTCCATTGATAATGGCGTGCCAGAAACTCAGAATCCTTCGGCTAGCGCCGGAGAAATTTCTTGGTCATGGGGGGAGAGGAGGAGGACTGCGACTTGGCGAGCTCCTGCGCCGTGTCAGCTAGCTGGTAAGTAGGTTTGTTTGTCTCGCTCGTTGGAGATGGATGCAGCTGCCGCGGAGTCGTGGAGCGATTTCGTCAGCTGATCGATGTGTTGGTTGATTGTTCGGCGAGTGGAAAGGAGAAAAGAAATCAAAGCTTGGCTGATTCGCCGTGGTTCGTGGGCGCGTCGCTGTCGCCGAACTGGGGAGCTGCCAACTCCGAGCTACCACCGGCCCCGGCCTGCCAGCGTCATCTCGTTGTGACATCGTGTGAGGCGCACGGGCTGCCCGAAGCTTCGGCGGTCTTCTTCTCTTCTCTTATCTTTCCAGGGGAAGAAAGCTCAGCGGCGGCCGGCGTGTCGCCGTCCGGTCACATTTCGCCGTCTGGTTAAAAGGCAGACTGATTCAACGATTTTCTTCTTCTTTCGAGACCGGACCTATTCAAGGAGTATATTCGCGGCCGGACCACTTTAATCTTGTGCACGAGAGTGAAATTTGTTGAGTGGATTGAGAATTAACTTTCATGAGACTGAAATTTACTGTCTTTTTCTTCTCGATACATGTCCTTTTATTAAACTCGAAAATCAAAATACATGTCCTTTTTTTAGAGTAGATCTATTCAACGCGCATAATTCATGGCCGGACCACTAAATCTTGTGCACCAGAGTGAAATTTGTTGTCTGGATTAGAAAATGATTTTCCTAAGATCAAAGTCCATTGCCTCTTCCTTTGATAAATATCAATTTTATTAAACTCAAGATATAGCTTCAGTAGTGATCTAAATGATCTTATATTTTTTCTTACAGACAAAGTACAACGGATAATGAGTGGACATCGTACTTTGCATAATTAGGATGTACACAACCAACATTAACAGTCTCACAATGTAAAAAGAAAAGACATAATGGCCGAGGTTTTTTTTTTAAATGTCTAGGAAAGACATGTGAAAGAGGAGAGATGCATGTGAAAGAGAGGAACAATCTAGTGAATTTTTTACCTGAAGTATAAGGAAAATGCGGAAAATATCCTGTACTTGGGGAATTCCAATTGAGGTCAAGAGACTTGATCATTTAAAGCAAGTACGGGAAAAGTGGAGCAACTTCTTCTTCAATACAAGTGAAATAGTTATCTATTGGAGTACTTACCAACACTTGCATGAACAATGTTCCATTGTGATCAGAAGACTGAACTTCTACGGATAATAGAAAATAACACTTTTGTATTATTGAGCAAGAACTTGTGGTTACAGAGGACGTTTGCTTCATACCCTTTTGTGATTATTTGCTTCGTATATCAAATTAATTTACAAGAAAAACGCCAAGAACATTTAGCTCAAGTGCACGGAGCAGCAGACGATCCATGTATCCATGTGTTGCTGCCATCTTCTATCCCCTCTCCAAATCTCCATTGACAATGGCACATCAGAATCCATTGGCTCGCACTGCAGAAATTTCTTGGCCATGGGGGGAGAGGAGGACTGCGACTTGGTGAGCTCCTGCCCCGTGTCAGCCGGCCAGCTGATAGGTTTGTCTAGTTCGTTGGCAGCTGCCGCGAAGTGGTGGAGCGATTTCGTCAGCTGATCGATGTGTTGGTTGATTGTTCGGCCAGCGGAAAAGAAATCAAAGTTTGGCTGATTCCTTCGCCGTGAACCGGTTCGTGGGCTCGTCGCTGTCGCCGAACTGGGAGCTGCCAACTCCGAGCTACCTCCGGCCCCGGCCTGCCAGCGTCATCTCGTTGTGACATCGTGTGAGGCGCACGGGCTGCCCGAAGCTTCGCCGGTCTTCTTCTCTTCTCTTCTCTTTTCCAGGGGAAGAAATGCCAGCGGCGGCCGGCGTGTCGCCGTCCGGTCTCGTTATCTTTCTTCCGCATTTCGCCGTCTGGTTAAAAGGCAGAATTATTCAACGATTTTTTTTAGATGAAAAGGGCTCTTGCCCCGGCTTCATTTCCATTAAGAAAACGAAACCACAGAGTGCAAAATCAGTTACAGACCGCGGGAGGAGATTGAAACATCTCTCTGGCACAAACATCCTGAGAATTTTGAAAACTCTAAGACAGCTCAAACTAGCAGGCAAGGAAAGGTTCATTTATCAGAAATCGGACTGGCCACTCTCCAACCACAGTAGGGACACCAGGTCTAACTACTAATTAACTCCCATGTCCACCCAGCCTCCCATCTTCTGCATGGAGTATTGCAGCCACAGTTCGTTCCTCTTCAGCCTGGCTCTGGCCAGAGCAGCAGCGGTGGTTTTCTTGCAGCCTCCCAGATAGCTACAGTAATCTCCTCCACGCGCTCTCTTGCCACCTCTTTGCACAGGATCTTCCAGATGCTGCAGTATCCTGCAATCTTTCTCAGAACCATCTGCACACCCATCCAAATTGCGTTATTAAAACACAAGTCATTTCTGCATCTCCAGATAGCCAGAGAGTAGCTGAAATAACCAGATTTTTAGCTTGCAAGTTATTATGTCTACTCCACATTTCCGCCACTTTATTAAGGGCAGGCAGATGTGAGTAACCTAAAATGGAATGGACATTTCTCCAAATTTTCATGGCTACCACACATTCAAAGAACATGTGATTTATATTCTCACCATCAGAGCAGAACAAGCAAGTCAAATCATTTAAGTTTTGTCTCTTAGCAAGGTTCTCCCTAACCAGTATTTTGTTATGAGCAAGCAGCCATAAAAATGTGGATATTGGGAGGGACATGAATTTTCCAAATGTCAGGAATATGAATTGGGCTAATGCCCCTAAAATTGACCATGGCATACATAGATCTAACAGAATAAACACCACCAGCCTCTAGCTTCCAGATTAATGCATCCTCATCATCATTGAAAGTAACAGACTGCACAATATTCAGCATGTCATACCACAGGAGAAGCAATCTGTTATCAATACATCTCCTAAAAGTGATCTTAAGGTTACTACCATCCCAAAGGTCAGCAATAGCTTGATTATGCTCATTAGCAATACTATACAATTCCCAAAACTGAATAGCCAAGCTACATGACCCAAACCAATGATCTTCCCAAAATTTAACTCTCTTCCCATTGCCCACCTTCCATTGATACCCTTGCTTGGCTGCTTTAGCAGCCCATAACACCCCTTTCCAAAAAGGGGAAGAGTTAGAATCAGGGCAAGAGAATATATTGGGATTATTGGCTCTATATTTATAGTCAACAATCTGCTTCCACATCTTGCTATCACCATTATGAAATTTATAACCCAGGAGGCTAGTAGACTTAAGTTCATCTCAGCAATATTTGGAATCCCTAAGCCCCCATATTGTTTTTTCTGGGTCACCAAGCCCCAGTTGGCAAGATGGTACTTATGGTGACCCTCATAATTGTCCCAAAAGCAGTGGGCCATCTGTGAGTTGATCAAATTAACAGCCCATTTGGGGAATTTAATCATGCTCATCAGATAGGTGGGAATACTAGCTAAACAAGATTGAACTAGAACCAACTTCTTCTCATAACCTAACAATCTACCTCTCCAACCAGCAGCCCTCTTCAACACCTTATCAACCACTGGTTGTAGGTCTTCCCTCCTCAACTTGGTGTAATGAAGGGGAAAACCCAAATATTTGAGAGGAAAGGATCCCAAACCACAGGACAGGGCTTGAGCTACCTTATGGGCTTCCTCCTCTTGGACATTAATAGGGATTAGATCACATTTATGAAAGTTTATTCTAAGCCCAGTGTCGGTGTCAAAATCGGCGGATCTCGGGTAGGGGGTCCCGAACTGTGCGTCTAGGCCGGATGGTAACAGGAGGCAAGGGACACGAAATTTTACCCAGGTTCGGGCCCTCTCGATGGAGGTAAAACCCTACGTCCTGCTTGACTAATATTGATGATATGGGTAGTACAAGAGTAGATCTACCACGAGATCGGAGAGGCCAAACCCTAGAAGCTAGCCTATGGTATGATTGTAATTGCGTATGTTGTCCTACGGACTAAAACCCTCCGATTTATATAGACACCGGAGAGGGTTAGGGTTACACAAAGTCGGTTACAATGGTAGGAGATCTGCATATCCGTATCGCCAAGCTTGCCTTCCACGCCAAGGAAAGTCCCTTCCGGACACGGGACGAAGTCTTCAATCTTGTATCTTCATAGTCCAGGAGTCCGGCTGAAGGTATAGTCCGGCCATCCGGACACCCCCTAGTCCAGGACTCCCTCAGTAGCCCCTAAACCAGGCTTCAATGACGACGAGTCCGGCGCGCAGATTGTTTTTGGCATTGCAAGGCGGGTTCCTCCTTCAAGTACTTCATAGAAGATTTTGAACACAAAGATAGTGTCCGGCTCTGCAAAATAAGTTTCCACATATTGCCATAGAGAGAATAATATTTACACAAATCTAATCTGCTGACGTATTCCGTAGTGTGACACACCACGGCCAAGCCTTTATCCGAGTCGTTTCATTATCCCACCTCAGTGTGTCATGCGAGGCGGTTTCCTTGGCACGTCTTGTCAAAGCAGAGATCGTGTCCCCTTATTCCGGGATTCTCATCAATACGGGCGTGAGTAACCCAACCGCGCCATTGATTATGGCGCTTGGAGATAAGCGAGTTTTACTAGACTGGTGGGGACACGTAGTTGCGTCCACCCATATAAGGGGATAAGGATCCACCTTTTCACCTACGCCTTCTTCCTCCTTTGCCTATCCATTCTCGCGCACTCGAGCTTTAGCGCCCAAGTCCGCACTCCCACCTTAACCTTCTCCAGCCATGTCCGGAGCAGGAGGCAAGTGGATGGTCTCCTCCGTCACGGAGGGACACATCAAAAAATTGAGGAAGGCCGGATACTTGTCTAACGACATCGTGCACCGGCTTCCCGAAAAGGGGCAGCTCATCCCCACCCCTAGGCTCCATGAGAAGGTGGTGTTCCTCCCCCATTTCCTCTGCGGACTGGGCTTCCCTCTCCACCCATTTGTCCGGGGGCTCATGTTCTACTATGGACTGGATTTCCATGATCTGGCCCCGAACTTTGTCCTCAACATCTCGACGTTTATCGTCGCGTGTGAGGCTTTCCTCCACATCCGCCCCCATTTCGGCCTATGGCTCAAGACTTCCAATGTCAAGCCTAAGGTGGTGCGTGAAAACCAGGCGGAGTGCGGAGGCGCCATGGTGGGCAAGATGGCCAACGTCTTATGGCTCGAGGGCTCCTTCGTGGAGACCCTGAAGGGGTGGCAATCGGGGTGGTTTTACATCACCGAGCCGCGCGACCCCGAATGGGTCGCAGCCCCCGTGTTTCGATCCGGACCCCCTACGCGGCTCACCTCCTGGAAGGAGACGGGCCTGTCGTGGGGTAAAAAAGGAGAGCTGACTGGACTCCAAACATGCATCGAAACCCTGGCGGACAAGAAGCTCAAACTTGTCAACGTTGTCCAGGTTATTCTCATCCGCCTGATCCTCCCGTGTCAACAACGGGCTTTCAACCTGTGGGAGTTCGACCCGGCGCGGCACCAAACCCTGAGCAGGCTCTTTGACACGACGTACGAAGATGCCTGGAAGGTGCTTTTCAATGGCGCCGAGGCCCCCGCATCCGCTACCGAGGATCGCGGATTTAGTACGCAGCGTCGCGCTCATGTGGTAAGCTATTTTTTTCCTTTTACAGGGTATCAGTTTTTCATAGTTTGACTCCATGCGGGATCTAAGCTCCCTTACCTTTGACAGGATTGGCAGGTGACGTCCGGACAGATCAACTGTCCGGCTCCTTTGCCCGAAGGCCCAGCGGACGCTCGCTTGGCGAAGCTGCTGGTTCCGGCACCCTATGTGGTGCCGGAGAAGAAGGCCACGAAAAAGGCCACGGGGACTTGAAAGAGTGCCCGACGCCAGGAGGTGTCGGATCCATCATCCGACGGTTCCGAGGCGCATTCCTCTCGTGAAGACGAGGAGGAAGAAGAAGAGGCCTCTCCCCCTCCAGCGGGAGGAGAGAAGAAAAGGAAGGCCGACCTCTCTGGGGAGGCCGGAGGGTCCAAGAAGGGGAAAACCCTTCCTCCGGACTACTCTACCAACGCCGATGACGGCAGAGAGGAGTGGCTGCCCAGGGCCAAGCCCCTGGCAAAATCGTAAGTATCCGGATACCAAAGTAATTCATAGTATTCGTTTATTGCACAGCTTTCCCTTATGTCGAATATGTTTATGCAGCCCACCCAAAGACCGGCTCGACGCGTCGTCGAGCGGCTCACTGGACTCGTCGGATGTGAACTCGCTTCCGAAGGCTTCCTCCCCCCGCCCTATGGACGACACCAAAGTGTTGTCCCAACAGGTTCCAAGCCGGGAGGAGGTGGTCCTGGAGGCGCCGCAAGGCGACCTCCCAGACTCCAGGAGTAAAGGGGACGAAACCCCCCAGGGCTCCAAGTCCGCTCTAGGCCGGACACCGCTCCGGAACCTTCAAAGGTTCCAGAGTCCGGCGGGGGACCTCCTTCCAAGAGGAGCGAGCCCACCGTGCTGGTGACCCCCGTCCAACCAGAGGCGCCGGACAATCTGTTGGAGACGCTCCAAGGCGCCTCCATCAACGAGGAGCACCGCACCATTATGAGTGCGGTGGTCCAGAAGGTTCAGTCCTCCAAGAGCGGACTGACTGAAACTTGTACTAGCCTTCTAACAGGCTTTGAGGTAAGTAAAAAATGTGTAAATAATATTACCACATAGACAGTAGCCCCTGATGCTCTGTTTGGTGTTCGGAAAGAAAAGTCGAATAGAGGATCAAATCAAATTCGCAGGAGTCTAACAAAAAGGAGTCAATATGCGTATGCAGGCTTCTCTGCTTGCGTCCGCCGCACTGACTGCGGAAGTGGACACACTAAAGCAGAACCTCGAGCGGTCCGAGCAAGAGCTCGGGCGTGCCAAGAAGCAGCTCGAGGACAATGAAGGTAAGAAATACCTTGTTTAAATATATATATAAAGATGCAATTGCAAAAAATGACAGGATTATCATGGCTATTGTAGGGGCCACGTCTGAGGTGGCGACCCTTAAGCAAGCGCTGGTCGAGGCCGAGAAGAAGGCGGCCACGGAGCGCATCGAGCGGGAGAAGTATGAGGCCGAGGTTAGCAAGGTACGGCAAGAGCTCCAGGCTCTCATGGAAAAACATGAGAGTTTGGAGCTTGACTCAAAGACGCGAGCGTCCGAGCTCGCGATGGCTATTGAAAATGCCAAGTATGCCAAGGCCGAATCCCAGAAGACCCTCCAGGAGTTGGATGAGGTGAAGAAGATAGCGGCGGGTAAGGCATTCTTTATGCAAAGAAAACACATAAACGTGAGTTAATCGTTACTTACCCGAATCCGGAGCTCTCCAGGAGCGTTCGCAGATCTTCCCCGGAGTGTGTCTGATGCCGCCGCATTCTATCGAGCCGAGGAGGGCAGCTCGACAGAGAAGGTGTTCTGGTCTCAGTATGCTGAGGCCGGACACCCCGTGCCCCTGAGCGACCAGCTGAAGCAACTGGTCGAGCTCCACAAGGCGGCCGAATAGGCTATGAAGGGCCTCATAGTTCGGCTGTGGCCCGGAGGGGCTCTGCCTGGGAGCTATTTCGGGTTGGTGCGGCGGCTGGTGGAGGCCTGTCCAAGGCTCGAAGTCATCAAGCGCTCCGTCTGCATTGAAGGTGCCCGTAGGGCCCTTGCCCATGCTAAGGTGCACTGGGGTAAGCTGGATGCCGAAAAGCTTGTGAAGGACGGGCCACTGCCGGGGAAAGAGCATCGCAAGCCCGAGAATTATTATAAGGATGTTCTGAAGGGTGCCTGCCTTGTGGTGGATGAGTGTTCTAGGGATATAATTTTTGAGTGAAACTTGCTCGTTTTGTCCTGTGCGCTGAAAACTTGTTCATATGCGCTAAGCAATGCTGTTTGGAATTTAAAATATTACCTTCTGTGCGGCTGTTTATCAATTCTGAGAGATGGCGAGTCGTCGGCTTCTGCCCCCGTGCCGCTAGTGCTGGGGTGTTCGGGGATAAACCTGAGTGCTCTTTTCCCATGTTTGGGTCCTTCGAGGGAGGCGCTCAGCCCAACGAACAAGGCAATCGGACTATAATGCGTGAACACTCTCACTTAGCCATAGAATTCTATAATTTTAAATTTCAGCGAAGCCCCTGGTATTCGGAAGACCGAGTTCGGGGCGCTATCCACGCCTTGGCCAGACAGAGCCGGCTCCTCGCTCTAAGCGGCATAAGTCGTTAGGGACTCGAAAAACCTCTCAAACAGCGACCAGCTCTCGCTTCATCATGATAGTCAGTTTTAGCTTTCTCCACTGAGGTGCTCCACCCAGCTCAACTGGGGCACAATCGCAGTGGTTCTCCTAGTGCTACCTTAGCCGATATGGCGGAACGTAAGGCACCAAAACATAGGAGGCGGGCAAACCCAACTATTGATCCAAGACATGATTCAGAGCCGATGCATATAATGCTATAAGTTCGGGGTGCCGCACTTGTTAAAGTGTTCGGACTTCTCACACCATATTGAGGGGTACTAAATCCCCTGGCGTATTTTGCTCGTACCAAAGTGTACAGATGCAACATGTCGTTAAGGAACATATATTAAAAAAGAGTAATGCAAAAATAGAGAAAAGCTATGCACTATTTATTAAAGATGGCTGCGATCAAAGCAGAACGATACAAATAATGCGATAAGCAAAATGTTGGACTATGTAACATGTCCGTTCCAGGGGCAAGCTGCAGAATAGTATGCGAAACAGGTATACTGCTCGTGATAGAGACCACCTGGGAGTTCCGTAATGCGGCGTGGCTTGTCTGCTTCCTTGGTTCTTGCATCGTTTGTGCGGCAATTGAACTGCCGAACAGGCCTTCCAAAGTGTGGAGTTCTGAAAGTAAGAGAGAAAAAATCGGCAGCCCCTGGTGCGGTTTAAGCCGTGTTTCGGGCGTGCCGTGATGGTGCCCCTTCCCCTGTACCCATGGTATTTCTAGAGCGTAGTTATGTATACGAAGTACTGGTGTCGCATTTTTGCGAGGGCCGGGGTTGGGGCCGCATTGCTACGCCTGCTTGGATCGTGCCAGGAGGTCTTGTTGTAGGTTACTCCGGGCGCGCTTGACGGTGTCCGGTCGTTTAATGGCCGGACTGGAGAACTGCCTGGAGAGGCTGCTTTGTACTTCCGCTGCAAGGGCCGCCGTGTGCTCCTCCTTTCGGAGGGAGCGTTCGGTGTTTCCATTCTCCGTAATTACTCCTCGAGGGCCTGGCATCTTGAGCTTAAGGTATGCGTAGTGCGGTACCGCATTGAACTTGGTGAATGAGGTTCGCCCGAGCAGTGCGTGATAGCCACTGCGGAATGGGACTATGTCGAAGATTAACTCCTCGCTTCGGAAATTATCCGGAGATCCAAAGACCACTTCAAGTGTGACTGAGCCTGTACAGTTGGCCTCTACACCTGGTATTACGCCTTTAAAGGTCGTTTTGGTGGGCTTAATCCTCGAGGGATCTATGCCCATTTTCCACACTGTATCCTGGTAAAGCAGGTTCAGGCTACTGTCGCCGTCCATAAGGACTCTAGTGAGATGAAATCCGTCAATAATTGGGTCTAGAACCAATGCGGCAAATCCGCCATGACGGATGCTAGTGGGATGGTCCCTTCGATCAAAGGTGATCGGGCAGGAGGACCATGGGTTGAACTTTGGGGCGACTGGCTCTATCGCGTATATGTCCCTTAACGCGCGCTTCCGCTCCCTTTTGGGGACGTGGGTTGCGTATATCATGTTCACCGTCCGCACTTGTGGGGGAAAACCCTTCTGTCCACTGTTGTTCGGCGGCCGGGGCTCCTCGTCGTCATCGCTATGCAGCCCCTTGTCTTCATTTCGGCGTTTAACTTGCCTGCCTGCTTGAACACCCAACAATCCCTATTGGTGTGATTGGCCGGCTTTTCGGGGGTGCCATGTATCTGGCACAAGCGGTCGAGTATTCGGTCCAAACTGGACGGGTCCCTAGGATTCCTTTTGAATGGCTTTTTCCGCTGACCGGATTTAGAGCCTCTGAATCCGGCATTAACTGCCGTATCCTCAACATTGTCGCCGTTAATGCGGCGCTTCTGCTTGTTGCGACGGGACCTGCCACTACTGTCCCTGGTATCCGAATTACCAGGGTTCTTGGTCATATTGTTGCTACGAGCAAGCCAGCTGTTTTCTCCCGCGCAAAAGCGGGTCATGAGTGTCGTGAGTGCTGCCATGGACTTTGGCTTTTCCTGTCCAAGGTGCCGGGCAAGCCACTCGTCATGGATATTCTGCTTGAAGGCTGCTAGGGCCTCAGCGTCCGGACAATCGACTATTTGATTTTTCTTTGTTAGGAATCGTGTCCAGAATTGCTTGGCCGATTCCTCTGGCTGCTGAATTACGTGACTTAGGTCGTCGACGTCTCGGGGTCGCACATAAGTGCCCTGGAAATTGTCGAGGAATGCGGCTTCCAGGTCCTCCCAACAACTGATTGATCCTGTTGGCAAGCTGTTAAGCCAATGCCGAGCTGGTCCTTTAAGCTTGAGTGGGAGGTATTTGATGGCGTGGAAATCATCGGCGCGGGCCATGTGGATATGAAGGAGATAATCCTCGATCCATACCGCAAGATCTGTTGTGCCATCATATGATTCGATATTTACGTGTTTAAAACCCTCGGGGATTTGATGATCCATTATTTCGTCTGTGAAGCATAGTGGGTGTGCGGCGCCTCTTTACTGGGCTATATCACGACGTAGCTCCAATGAGCTTTGTCTACTGTCTTCGGCACTGCCGAATTTGTGGCCGGCGTGACGGTTACCGTCTCGAGCCGTGGGGCGCCCACGCGATCCGTAGATCGATCTTGTTTGCCTTGCCTTGTCCTCCAACATATCTCGTAAGTCCGGCGCATATTCCCGTGCCTTGGTACGGGGTGCGGCTTGAGTGGAGGGCCGAGAGGCCTCTCTGTCGCGGCCACGAGGTGGCCGGTCGGCCGCATCAAGTGCTTCCTCCTCTAATCAGGGTAGCAACCTGCGCTTTGGGTAGCTCTTGGAGGGGCGTTCGAGTTTATGCTCTTCGGCCGCAAGGACTTCAGTCCATCTATCGACTAGCAAATCTTGATCAGCTCTAAGCTGTTGCTGTTTTTTCTTGAGGCTTCTTGCCGTGGCCATAAGCCTGCGTTGAAAACGCTCTTGCTCGACGGGATCCTCTGGCATGACAAATTCGTCGTCGTCGAGGCTTGCCTCGTATTCGGAGGGAGGCATATAATTATCGTCCTCGACCTCTCTGTCTGCCGCTCTCTCATGAGGGCTGGTTTCTCCATCCTCCCGTGCTAAATATTGCTGTAGAAGGTTTTCTTCGGCACTTTCTGGAGTATTATTATCTCCCGTGCTAGAATCACCGTATTTGTTTTGGCGGGATTTTGAGCGGCGCCGCTGACGCCGGTGCTTAGGCTGTTTCTTGGAGGGGTCATCCTCCGCTGTTCCATCGCCATCTCCTTCTTTTGGGGTGTCCATCATGTATATGTCATATGACGAGGTGGCTTTCCAGGGCCTGATAGGCGCTGGTTCTTCATCGTCTCCTTCATCGGCATCCATACCGTCGATGTCTTCGAAGTCGAAGTCGAGCATGTCGGTTAAGTCGTCGACAGTGGCTACAAAGTGGGTGGTGGGTGGGCTTTGAATTTCTTCATCGTCCGAATCCCAACCTTGCTGACCGTAGTCCGGCCAGGGCTCTCCTGATAAAGAGAGAGACTTCAGTGTCTTCAGGATATCGCCGAAAGGCGAGTGCTGAAAGATGTCCGTGGCAGTAAACTCCATAATCGGCGCCCAATCGGATTCGATTGGCAGGGACGCGGAGGGTTCGGAGTCCGGAGAGGAGTCCGGCCTCTTGGAGTCACGAGTCTCGCAGAGTGCGGGGCTGGTGTTCGGCTCGATCGTCGTTGGGATCGCAGCCCCCGAGGCGGCGTCCAACCACCCATCCTCGATCGGCGCAGTTGGCTCCGAATTAAGGGTCGAAGCCGATGCGGGTGCGGCCTCCAGGGCACCATTCGGCGGCAGAGCTAGATCATGCTCGTCGTGACAGTGCGACGCGCTCGGCAGTGGCTCGAATCCGTCGAAGATCAAGTCCCCGCGGATGTCAGCCGTGTAGTTTAAACTTCCAAATCTGACCTGACGGCCAGGGGCATAGCTTTCGATCTGCTCCAGATGGCCAAGTGAATTGGCCCGCAGTGCGAAGCCGCCGAAGACGAAGATCTGTCCGGGGAGGAAGGTCTTACCCTGGACTGCATCGCCATTGATGATCGTAGGAGCCATCAAGCCTGACGGCGACGACACAGAGGAACTCTCAATGAAAGCACCAGTGTCGGTGTCAAAACCGGCGGATCTCGGGTAGGGGGTCCCGAACTGTGCGTCTAGGCCGGATGGTAACAGGAGGCAAGTGACACGAAGTTTTACCCAGGTTCGGTCCCTCTCGATGGAGCTAAAACCCTACGTCCTGCTGATTAATATTGATGATATGGGTAGTACAAGAGTAGATCTACCACGAGATCGGAGAGGCCAAACCCTAGAAGCTAGCCTATGGTATGATTGTAATTGCGTATGTTGTCCTACGGACTAAAACCCTCCAGTTTATATAGACACCGGAGAGGGTTAGGGTTACACAAAGTCGGTTACAATGGTAGGAGATCTGCATATCCGTATCGCCAAGCTTGCCTTCCACGCCAAGGAAAGTCCCTTCCGGACACGGGACGAAGTCTTCAATCTTGTATCTTCATAGTCCAGGAGTCCGACTGAAGGTATAGTCCGGCCATACGGACACCTCCTAGTCCAGGACTCCCTCACCCAGACATATGTTCAAAGCAGGATAGGAGCCATTTTAAATTTCTACCTGAGACCAGGTTGTTATCAATAAAGAGGAGGGTATCATCTGCATATTGCTGACTTGTTACCCCCAGTGGAAATAGATTGGTCATCAACCCAGTCAATATGTTACTTTTTGCTGCTTCATTAAGCATCCTACTAAACACATATGCTACTAAGTTAAAGAGCAGAGGGGAGGCAGGGTCACCCTGTCTCACACCTTTAAAAGTCTTAAAAAACTCACTGTTACAATCATTAATCCTAACTCCCACTGAACCTTTGTATAAAATGGATTCAACTTTCCTCATCCACTTGGGGCTAAAACCCCTTTGATACATAACTTTCAATAGGAACTCTTTACTAACTCTATCATATGCCTTCTCATAGTCTAACTTAAAGACAAATCCTTCTTTGTCATGTGTCACAACATCATGAATAATTTCATGAGCTGTCACCACACTTTCAACAATAAACCTGCCTTTAATAAAAGCAGTTTGGTTTTGTGAAATAATTTCCACCAATGTCACCTAGTTGATTGGCCAAACACTTAGCAAAATTTTAAAACTACAATTGGACAAAGCAATTGGTCTAAATTTTTGAATGGTGTCAGCCCCAGGTTCTTTTGGGATGAGAGTTAACAAAGAAAAAATCAATCTATATAAATCTAAAGACCCCTGATTCCAAGCCTCCACCAACAACATAAGGTCATCCTTAATGGTTGACCAGAAATGCTGGTAGAAAAGGAAAGGAAAACCATCAGGGCCTGGAGCCCCTTCAGCATAGGATCCAAAAACTGCCTTCCTCACATTTTCTTCAGTGATATCAGTTTCCAGGATCTTATTTTGATCCTCAGAAACTCTTTCAGAAGGGTCCAAAAATCTTCATCCAAAGAAATATCTAGGGTTTCTTCCTTGCCAAACAGGGTTTTGTAGTAATCAACAGCAATATCCATCATATCACTAGTTGATTCTACAGGGCCATCTAGTCCCACAAGCAGGTCTATCTGCTTCTTCCTCCTCCTATGGTTAGCAATAGCATGAAAGTAAGCAGTGTTTCTTCCTCCCTCTAAAATGTTTCTATCCCTGGATCTCTGTCTGGACTTGATTTCCTCTAGTCTCCATATTTTTTGGAGCTCAGAGGCAATCTTGTCCATCTTACTTTTAGAAGAAGGGGAGAGGATTTTACTCTCAGATTCTATATCTACAATATTATATTCAGGAACCAGCTGCTGTTTCTCTCTGTTCTGGGCAGCCTCATAATTGGCATTCCAGCCTTCACATACTCTCCTAAGCAATCTAATTTTATACTGCCACCTATTCATAGGGTCCTTGATAGAGCATGGAGAATTCCAACATTTCTTCACCATGTCTTCAAAACCTTCTACCCCTAACCACCATTTTTCAAACCTAAATTGTTTGTTTTTAGGTGGTTGGATAGCCCCAGTGTCCACCACTAGGGGGGTGTGATCACTACCCACTCTAGGAAGAGCTTTAAGTTGAACAGCTGGGAAGATAGATTCCCAGCATGTGGACATGAAAACTTTATCAATGTTGGCCATAACCAGATTATCCTGGTTATTGGCCCAAGTAAACTTCCTACTAGAATTCTTAAGCTCAATCAAGCCATATTTGTTAACCCAGTCATTGAACAAGGTCACCCAATGCATGTTAACAACACCAGTACTTTTCTCATCACTACTTCTGACCAGGTTAAAGTCACCCCCTATAATTGTGGGCCCCAACCATGTGTCAAGAATATTATGTAACTCATTTAAGAACTCTAGTTTGAGTCTGTCATAAGCTGGCCCATAAACAGAAATAAATCTCCATTCCACCTTATTCTTTTTATCTTTAAGGATGCATGAAATAGATAAATCTAAAATATCTGTAGAGACCATCTCAGAATTGTTTGTGTTGATCCCCACAATTACACCCCCAGCAGTGCCCACAGCAAGCAACCATTGCCAAGAGTATTTACTCTGTGGATCTAAACAGGTAATTTGAAAGTCATTAAAGGACTCTTTCTTGGTTTCAGAAAAACCAATCAAGTCTGCATGGGTGTCTCTAATGAGCTTACCCACTGCCTTGAGTTTCTCAGGTTTATTCAAACCTCTAGCATTCCAAAATAGACTTACTGCCATTATTGAAATCTAGTTTTCTACAGCTACTCTTCCTACCAAAGACAACCTCTGCCCAGGTAGGGGCGTCTACAGGGTGCTCACTAATGTGACCACATCCTGGGGCTGAACTCTCTACCAAATCTACTCCAAAATCATCAGGTTGCAAATCTAGATTAACATGGAGGAAACACTCAGGGTGAGTGTCTTTAAATGCAGATAACCTGCTTTCCTCCACTTGCTTCATGACTTGTATGTTTTGAGAAATAACCATATCATTCTCACCTAATTTCAAACCTTCCTTTCTAGCTTTCAGAAGTAAATCTTCATCATTAAAAGCAGAAAAGGAATTATAATTCTTATTACCTTTAGGGACCTCCAAATCTTTGAGTCTTCTAAGGTCCTCAACTTTCTGTATAGCATTTCTCCCATCTTTTTTGATCCTGTTGCTCACCCTGGGTGCCACCACAGGCCCCCATTTGGATTTTTGTGGTCTTGGCTCCTCCAAGGTGGTACCATCTCCATCAGACTCCTCATCAAATTGCTCCAGCAGTTGAACAACAATGTTATCTTCAAGTTTCTTCTTCTTCAATTCTATCTTCTTGCTAGGCTCAGCTTTCAGTCCAAGTATAGCACTTTGCACCTTTTCTTCCAATGAATGCACTAGCTCCAAAGGTGTTCTGGACCTAGCAGGGGCTTTCTAAGTGTTCTGAACTGGTCCTCCAGAATTGGGTTTGTTGTTTTTGTCTTTGTCAGCTCCCACATCCTTTGGGTCTTGCATATGCATATCTTTTTCAGGATTACCTTCCAGCAGATCATCATCTGACTTTTCACCACCACTAGTGCTTTGGCTTCCATTGCAAGAGATTGGAGCAGTGTCAACAAGGAATGAAATAAGAAATAATTCCTTGTCAATTTCCACCAGCCTTTCTGTTGGGATCTTAGAGATGTCCCTCACAGCCACCTGGACCTTAACTTTTTCATAGAAGCTCCTAAATATTTCATGCCAATCAACATTTATCAGAATGCCCAGGATATAGATAATTTGAGAAATCACCTTCTAAGTCAGCTTGTTGACAAGAATCCCAATCATGGTCACCCACACCTCTTGCAATTCAGCATATGCTTCCTCTTCACCATCCCATTTATCAAAGGAGACAATAACACCTTTCTTCTTGAGGTTGATGGAGGGAAGCTCAACCAAATCTTGCACCTTCTTGTGGGGAGGAAACCTGACTAGGAACCTTTTCTCAGTCAACTGCCTCACTTGCCAGGGCCAATTAGTCTTCCAGATGTCAGAGAAATTATTTTTTAGTTCTTGTGATGTGATAGATCCTTCCTCAATGACAACAACACACACATTAGACATGTTCAGCCAATTAACAACCTCCTTGTCATCAGATTCTATGTGGAAGAAGCCTAACCCTGCATTAGCACTGCCATAATACTGTGTAGTAGCTTGTGGCTTGCACCATTCCAGACAATTGTCCATATGGTGCCCTGCTTTGTGACATATGAAACACTTTTTGGGCACTGGACAAGTTCCCACAAAGTGAGCTGGCTCTCCACAGTTGTAACAAATGACATCTCTCAGTTTTGGATCATAATTGATCACAGCTTCGTCATTTCTGCTCTGAGAACTGTCAGCCTTTTCACTTCCAGACTTCCCTTGCTGCACTTTCTCGGAGTTGAAGCTCTTGTTTTTCCTTCTTTGCTGGTTCTGAGAATTCTGTTGCTGGGTGCTGGATTGCCCTTCCCCAAAACCTTGTGTCTGATTGCCAATGTGATTATGCTCAGAGGAGTGCCCATACTGCATAAGTTGTTGTTGTTGATGCATAAGAGGCACCTATTGCTGTTGTTGTTGCACTACAGGCATATTGGACAGATATTGCTGCGGCCACTGGCTGTATTGGGGAAATTGCATTCCCTGCCAAGGTGGCAACCCTGGCAAATTACCCGCTCCCCCAAATTGATGCAAATTCTGGAAATTACCTAGGAGCATCTGCTGCATTGGCGGCAACCCTTGTGGATTCATGTCCCCTGCCTGGATCGGGAGCTGCCCAAAGGCCTGGGGGTGTGTCTGGCCGACCAGGCGAAGCTCTCCGCAGCCAGCACCACTCCCCCACCTCGGCGCCCTCCTCCCCTGCTACCAGCCATTCCTTTGACCACTTGCGCGTAGGTCGCCCGATCTGTACCACCACGCCACAAGTCTCTCGAGAAGCTGATCTTCTTCACACCAACCTGCTTCCCACTCTCTCTCGCCGGATAACAATCTGCTGGGGTGAATTTTTTGGAGAGGAAAAGGTCTTTGCAGATCCAGACCAGCCCCCCTGATACCGGAGGAACCCTAACTTTGCTTGGGGACGACACCGACCAGAGCTGACCAAATATCTCCACCAGCTCCTCCTCGTCTTGAGAAGGCGGCTTCCTGAAACCCGCTTTCCGCTGATGAAAACACTTGTCACCACCTGCCTTTTGCGCCTTCGGGTTGGTTCTCCAGGCCCACTGGTCAGCCTCTCCAACTTGACCACTCACCGACACAGGCCGATGGCGAGCAAGCCTCGCCGGCATTGCGCCGAAAGGGGAAGGAAGATGAGGAGTGCCTGTGGGCGGCTCGCTCTGCCCCAGTGAGACCAAGACCTCCCCAATCATCACCTCATTCAGCTGCCTTGTGCTCACCAGGGATCTCGCCGGAATGGGTGCCACCACACCCTCTGAATCCTCGATGTTGATGATGCTTCCTCCGCCGCCCAATCCAGCACCTGATCCGGCTCTAGTGCTGAGCCCAAGCGAAACAACCTCTCTGTTTCCTCCTCCGTCACCCTTGTCATAATCCGCTCGACGAGGGCCAACTTCGCATCCCTCGCCTTCTCCGCCGCCCGCTCCGCCGCCTTCTCCAGCCTGTTCACCGTCTTCAGAAGCGCTTCTAGGTCTTCCGTTGACGACCTCTGTTCCCTCGGCATCCCGCTCATCCCGAATCTGATCGAAATCGCTATTTAGAGCGATCCCCAACCCGATCCCGGGGCCTGAGCGGTCGAGCGAGCGGAGCCTCACACTTCTCGCCTCTGAGATCTCGCCGGCGCCGTATTTCGCACGAAGACGGTGGTGGTTGGTGGAGAGATTGGGTGGAGAGGAGGGAGACGCGGTCATCCCGAATCTGTTCATTTGAGACTGGACCTATTCAAGGAGTGTATTCACGGGCGGACCACCGAGTCTTCTTCACGAGAGTGGAATTTTTTGAGTGGATTGAGAATTAACTTTCATCTGGGTGAAATTTGCTGTCCATTTCTCTCTTGATAAATGTCGCTTTTATTAATTTAAAATGTAGCAGGACTCTGTGTAACTAGGATGCACACAACCAATACTAACAGTCTTACACTGTAAAAAAACATAATGGCAGAAGTTTTAGAAAAGAAATTGTCTAGGAAAGACATGTGAAAGAGAGGGCCAATCTAGTGAAATATATATATTTACCTAGAGTATTGGGAAAATGCGGAAAACGCCTTGTACTTACTCAGGAATTCCAGTTGATGTCAAGTGACTTGATCGTCGAAAACGAGTACAGAAAAGGTGGAACAACAACTTCTGAAATACAAACGAAATATTTATCTATTGGAGAGTACTTACCAACACCTGCATGGACAATTGTGATCAGGAGAATGAACCTATACGATAAAAGAAAATAACACTTAGTTAATTGTCCTACCAATAGCATGTCTTCCCAAAGATTACAGGCGACTTGGATTCCTGAATCTGACCACTATTAAACAGAGATTATTATGCAAAAGCTTGTGGAAATTGGAGAATGCCGAAGAGCGAGTGATAGGTGCCGGTGCGCCGGCCGAAATTTCGACCGGTCGCACCGCAGACGTACGATCTGAGTAGTTTTAGCCACATGATCTCTCCCAAATGTTGCTTCAGAAAAAAAATAGAAAAGGAAATCCATGGCGATTTGTCCACCGCGTCAATGCCGTTATCCCGGGAGATGCCAGCGAGCTCGCCGTCCATGCTCACCCACTTGCCTCGCTGACGTTCGCCGCCCTCATCGCCGGTGGTCGCCCTCGCCGCACCAACCTCGTCGATTCTAGTAGGACGTGCCACCCCTTGTAGCAAATCACCGCCGCCCTGTAGCACGCCCGCCGTCTCTATAGTTGCAGCACGTAGCCATCCCGTTGTAGCACGTCCGTTCCAGCAGCCCCGGCGACCTTGCAGCGTGTCTCGCCGTGGGTGGCCGTCGCAACTCACAGCGGTGACCTATCACAGATCTAAAAAAACAGCTTCGATTGTCGCAGCTTTGGAATTGCTGGTTCCAGCAAAACTAGATGTTGGTTGAAGCAAAATTTCTCACCGGCTGTATCAAAAATTGCTTACCAATCCCAATGAAGAAAAAATGTTTTGCATCTCTGGAAACACGGGCTCCAGCAAAAAAAGATACTGGTTGAAGTAAAACTGCTTGCCGGTTGTATCAAAAATGACTTGCCGATCCCAACGAAGAAAAATGCTTCCATACTCACATTCATAAAAAATCATTGGTTCCAGCAAAAAAGCCTGATGGTTCCAGCAAAAACAATGGTTGGTTGAAGCAAACAAAAAAGTCATGGGGCTCACATTTCATGGAGATGGATGTAGCAAAAATTTACAAACACTGGTAGTAACAAAAACCAAAACGGTTGTAGCAAAATTGTTCGCCGGTTCCAGCAAAAATCAACGTGCTAGCAGATTTTGGGTGGGTGGGTGGTAGCAAAAACATGGGCTAGTTCCAGCAGAAACAAACATGGTTGTAGCAAAATCCTGCGGCGGTGGGCTGGCGGCCATGGAGAGCAGCGCTTCAGCTGCGAACGGCCATGGCGACCAGCGCTGGTTCGCACCGCAGCACAGTCGCGACGCCGGTGAGCCCCACGCATCATCTCCACTCACCGGGGGACGCGCCGCATTAGTGCTTGGTGCTTTAGGCATGCCGATGCTATGCGATGCATGCCTCGGGATGAATATGTGCCATGGCATCAGGTCAGAGGGGGAAGGATGCGTGGGTGGCCATGGATCAGTGGCTGGAATAGTCGAGGGGATAAACTGGCTGAGAGGTGGGAGATAGAGAAGAGAATGAATGGCTGTAAGGGAGGGACGGAAGAGGTAAGGCAAAAAGAAAGCGGTGCGTGCATGAACAGAGGAGGGAAACGATGAGACCGGTCCAAGTTTCGGCTGGTGCGCCATTTCCAAGCATTTCCCATGCCGAAGGGACCTGGTATACTTCGCTGCCAAATAAACATGTGCAAAACCAAGTTTTGCCCCCCTGCCAAAAAAGGAGCGTGTTTCACATTTCTGCCAAAACCTGATGGGAGTAAATCCCTTTTCCTAGAAGTTTGCTAAAAGTGATTGTTAGTGGGCTAAAACCATATTCCTGGAAAAAAAATTGTGTGAATGGATCACTATGGATTACTCAATTCCCAACACTATACAATAAATGTCACATTCTCTAAATTGTTCACAATGTAAAGGATGGTAGATGGGGTTGCATCAGATTCAGAAGAACTCCATGGGGAAAGACCATAGAGCAATTTTCTAATCTGGAGAATTCGGTGAATGCTTATAATTCGAGTGATGAAGAAGACATGCTGAGATTGAGAATTGGGATTAAAACAAGTTTATTATTAGAGCTGTATATTGGCAACTTAAATCTTTTGATATGGCTGGTTATAGGTTTTATGTGGAACCTGAGAGATAACGATATTCCTCTAGTCGATGCTTAAAAATGGTATCTTGACCAGGGATATCTTCTCAAGAGAGGCTGGAATAGAAATGACCGTTTGATATTTGATTGTGACCTAGCTAAACTAGTTTGGCAAGTGACCCTTTTTATGCATTTGGTATAAATAGACCCCCTGGCATAATTGATGATCTCTTCAATGAATAGATGCCTGCTTTCCCATCGTCCCAGTGCAAACTAGTTCTCTATCGTGGAGCGTCTGTTTGTTGCACGATTCAAAAAACTAGGAAAATGTTTGCTTTAGACAACATCATATGAGTAATAATGTTGTTTATGCAACACCCTATGACACATGGAATGTTTTTCAAAAAAATCAATATCGATGAAGCAATGAAGGAAGAATTCCAGTGATAGAGATGGTGGTTTTGGAGGCCATGGGCAGATTTAATGTCCTACAATTTGGGTAGTTGCCTAGGCTTGACGGTGGAGTCCTGCCTTACCTTCATTGTTTTCATGGTGATTTGAACTACAGTTAGCCTCTTGAGAACGTTAAATTTGTAGTGTGTCGGGGCTTCAAAAATATTCTTATGTCCGCCACTTGAGGAGGTGTAGGCGCGAAGTCATGGCTTGGTACCAACTGTGGATAAGACACAAACCGGGGGCTTTTGAGCACTAGCTGTTGGTGACAATTGTTCTTTGAGAATCACAGCTTGTGGTGGAAGTCCTCTTCTGCTTCCAGTCTCAAATAAGCTCGGGGTGACAGTAAAATAGATTTTTTTTTGAAAAATTCTGAATTTTTTGTGCCAAACTTTGACAAATTTCATCACAAAAAGACATTCGTGCAAGTCATGGCAAAAAATAGAACTCCAAAATGCTTTCGAGAATAGCTTTTTTGGAGCATCAGGTTTGTTTTTTCGCCATGACATCCATGAATGTCCTTTCCTGCTGAATTTTTGCAATCACGCAAAACAATTTCTCAAAGTTTAGCAGAAAATCATTTTTCTTATCTTTTTAACTATTTTTGATTTTCCTGTTCATCAGGGAGCTTTTGAGCTCGCTAGCAGATACTTCACATCCAGCTTGTGGTTGCTATAAGTTCCTACAATGTACTAAGTATATGTCCATTTAGAGAAAGTACTATGTGTATGTTGAGACTACTTGTTTTGTTTCTCCTTCGCATAGAACTCTTTGTTTAATTGTTCCTCTAATAAAAATCAAGGAGGAGTATTATTGTTTTAGAAGAAAAACACATGTGATCGAGTCGACCTGGCTAATATTATTTACTGTATGCTCTGTCTAGGAATAATTTATGTCGAGCAAAAACATTTTTCCATCACACACAGCAGAAGTTTCCATTGCACAAAAATTTGATATGCATAAACCAAAAGTAGTTCGACCTCTTGGTTCAGAAAATCTTGATGAGGGGTACAATAAGAAGCTGTCTGATGAGGGGAAGGATGGAATGAACATTGATAAGGGCAACGATGATGGTGATATTATGCATGAAGAATTGGTGGAATATTGTAGTATGAAAGGGTGCATTTCTCTCAAGAGGAATTGGATCCTGAGTCACATGATCCATTTGGAGAAACAGTAGCTAAGGCCCAAGGAGTTGATGTTAAAGATCTGTTAGCTGGTGTTAAAGGTAGCCAACAAGAAGCACATACTGCTAATGCTAATGTTGAGTTCAGTATATTTTAGAGGTCAAAGGATCAAGAGGATCTAGTCACAATTGCTTTTGCCATGAAGAGGATGGCTGGAAAATATACTATTTCAGGTAAGTATGCTAATGTTCCCACAGTTCTTAATACTAAGAATGATGATGATCTAGTGAATATGACTAAAAATTTAGGTGTTGTTAATAATGATTGTGAAAATGCTATGTCGATTTCTTCAATTAAAACTTAAAAATGGCTAGTAAAAATCCTTTTGTGGAAAGAAGTAAAGATTAAAAAAATACAAGAAATTCTTAAGGACAGTGATGGTGATGAGAGTGATTGTTTTGGTTCAGACGGTGAAGATGAGAAAATTCATGGTGCATATGCTAGTTTGGAGAAAGCTAAGTTATTACATTCAGGTGATAAGATCATAAAGTTGTTCTCCTTTTTTTAAGGTTGAGCTAGCTAAAAAAAGGGTAGATACCCAAAGAACAAAAATTAGAATGTCAGGAATATTTCGCAATTGTAGGGGTTTGGGATGCCCTTATAAAACAAAGATTCCCGAGGTAGATGATTTTTGGTTTGGAGTCCAATTCATAGGTTTGTCAGAGACTAAGATACATGGATTCAACTGGAGTTGGGCCAGAAATTTTTCTATCCATAAAAACGTCTTTTGGCCGCACCTAGATCCTAATGGTAGGTTAGGTGGTTTGATGCTTGAGGTCAACTCTGATAATAATGAGGTTGTTAACTTTGAGTTGGAAAACACTATATATACATACAACTTAAGGAGAAGAAAATCTTAGCAAGTTGACAATTAATTATGTTTTTATGGCCATGTTCCAAGAGAAGACAAAGATGGTTTCCTTGTTGAATTTGCTAGTGTACGCAGTAGATGTAAGGAGAGGGGGGAGGGTCATGAGTGGCGATTTTAATATCATCAGAAGGACCAGGAAGGAAAACAAACCTTGTGTTCTTACCAAAGGGAGTCACACTTTCAATTCTATCATCGATGTTAATGGTTTGAGAGAAGTGCAGCTCCAAAGAAGACTGTACACAGTCTAATACCCATGAAATGCCCACTTTTGATAAACTAGACATGGTTGTAGTTTCCTCAGGATGAGATGTTGCTTATCCATTAGCAATAGTGGTTGGCCTAAATAGAGAGATATATGATCATGTTCCTTTACATTTGATATCTGGGATCACACCCACTCATAGTGATAATTTTAGATTTAAAATTTGTTCGTTTGAGACAGGTGATTTCATGGGTTTAGTTAGGAAGAGCTAGCATGCTCCAACCTATTGCATTCATGATTTAGATAAGTGGTAAGAGAAAGCCATTAAACTGGTAATACAATTAAAAGGCTTGCATATTAATATGGAAGGAGTACGAAAATTTGAAGGAGATTTTGAGTAAGTTAGATGAGTTGGATGAAAGGAGTGGAACTGTAGTTTTATCAACTTGGGAGAGAGATCGGAAATTGGTTCTGGATACCAATTTGAAAAAAAAATTGTTGACACGGTCAAAATCGATTTACCAAATACCAAATTTGAGACCCCCAATTGATTGTCAAGCCTTAAAAATTAGGGAGCATAGTATATTTTGATATTTCATTTATGGGCCCAAAGCAAACCTATAATTCAACAGTACTCCAATAACTCCAATTGGAGTATATCTTGAGATTTGAAAGCTTCGAGGCATGCATGTGCTCAGAGGTGTTTCCTTCTCCAGGTTACATGGCTGGGTAGTTTTACTTATTTTTTTACTTTTGAGCTTTGTAACTGTGTGATGGTTTCTTTGATGGTAATTGATGAGGGGCTCGTTGTTTAAAAAAGATATGACCTCTTCTCTTTAGGAAGTTCACATTCCATCGGTTGGAAAACTTTTCTAAAGCTCATGTTTTTTTAATAGAGTACAGACACAGAAGTTCATACATACGCACGTATACTCGTCCCTATTAACGAACGCACACACATTCTACCTCTATGAGCATCTCCGAGAGACTAAGCCGGCACATTATTTTAAAATTGACGAAGTCGCCGCAGATGTCATCATAGTCGTCGGGGACGTCTCCTCCCGCCGAATGCATGTCGCCTGAAGGCCTAAAATAAATTCAAGCACCGGTGTCAAGTTTGGCATTTAAACTCTGGTGGGCTAGGATACCCTTGTCCTCCTAACCATCACCTACAGGTTGGTTATCAGCTTGTGTTTAGAAAATATATGACCTCTTTTTTTAGGAAGTTCACATAAATTTTGGAAGATTCCATCAGTTGGGAAACTTTTCTAAAGCTCGTGTTTTTTAACAGAGTATTAACGCAGGTGCTCATACATACGCACCCACACTTACCTTTATAACACACGCACACGCATGCAACTCCTATGAGCACCTCTCAGAGATTAAGCCGGCACATTATTTTAAAATTGACGAAGTCGTCATAGACGCCTTCGTAGTCGAAGGGGACGTCTCCTCCCACTGAATGCACGTCGCTGAAAGGTCTAAAATAAATTGAAGAAAATATGAGCACTGGTGTCAAGTTTAGCACTTCAACTCTAGTGGATTGGGGATACCATTTTCCTCCTAATCATCTAAACACAGATTGGTTCGCAGCTTGTGTCTTGTAAGACTGAAAACTTACACGATATGGTACGTTGTTTTTCAACATTGCAATGCTGATCCTTGCCTCTTGGTATCCTTTTTCTCTTCTCGAATGTGATACTTCCTAGGCACTACGTAGCTAGCTGATCCGCGAGTGAATCGGATGACAGCACAATCCGGAGTATTTGACAAAAAACTACCACATTAGGGGTATCCGTCCCACAGAACTACCACTTTCAAAAAAGTGACTAATAACTACCGAAAATTTTAAAATTTGTGACAAAAAACTACCAAGTCGTGTTGATCGTCCAGTTAGCCATTTTAACCGCTTAACTGACAGGGATGGCCCACATGGCAGGCCGACGGCGGCCCTAACGGCTAACGGACGCCGCTCGCGGCCGTTAGTGGCCCGGCTCGGTCGGAACCAGCCAGGGGCTAGGTCAAAACGAACGACCGACCGGCCGACCGGCCGAACCACATCTCTCTCCCCGAGCTCTCTCCTCTGTATTCCTAGGCGGCGGTGGTAATGGCGGCGTTGGATCCAAACCCCGACGGCGATTTGTTCGGCGGCCAACCTCCTGACGTAGTTGGGGGCCGCGTCGACCTTTCGGAGGTTGATACGTGGCTAGGAAGCTCTAGCTTTGCGACCCAACAGCCTGAATCTGGAGTTGGCGGCGGCGGCTCGACCACCGGCGAGCCATCCCAGGAGTTGGCGGCGGCTCCACCACCGATGACGGCAAGAAGTGCACCTCGTGGCCGGCGCAAGCTTCCTCGTGCGGGAGGCGGCAGGTACAACATATCTTCTTCCTTTTCAGTTTTATTGACAGGATGTATTTTAGGTCAATTTCCCCTAATGTATGATAACAGAGTAATTGCAAATTGTTAGAAACTTTAGCAGTGTGCATTCTTTATAATAATTCATTCCATTTTTGTCCAGTATTGATGACCCAAAATGGGGAATTTGGTTCCATTTAGAAGGCAGAGATTCAGTTGTTAGAAACATGTACCAGTCAGACATATCATTTGGGACTCTGATATCTCTTATTAGGAGTGAGGGTTGCTGCTCTGATGATTATATGTACTATGTTAGTGATGCTCATAAAGGGATAGAAGGCTTAGAGAAAATATCTTCTGAAGATGATGTGCAGCAGATGTTGCTCCACTCTCTAAATGAAAAGAGTGTGAACATAAGAGTTGTGAGAGCAAATGAGCTGTGTAATGCAGATGAAAACAGAGATTATTATTTTGTTGATCATTGCATTAACACCCAACAAAGTTGCACTAAGTTGGTGGATACAAGCATGGACAGAAAGGAAGAGCTTAAGAAAAGTATTCTTCAGAGAGAAGCTGACCTCAATCATTTTGAAGGTGACACTGATGTATCAGAATTTCTGTCTGATTCAGATGGCAACAGTGTGGAACTGCAAGCAGTTTCTTCATCTGATGATGAAGATAGACCAATGGCACAAAAACTAAAGCCAGTGAGAAATCCTGGTCCAACAATTAGATCACACAATGAGGCTGAGAAAATGGAAAAACCAGATTGGTTGCCTGAAGCTGATGAAAAATGTTTTCCTGGTGATTATGCCATTAGTGATGAAGAAGATGAGCCTGAAGGATCCTATAAACTACCAAGTGGTAGGAAGAGAAGGAATATGAAGTTGAAGGAAAGGGTATGGTTCAATCTCAAACTACCAAACCCAGAAGATCAGTTTTGTAAGGGATTGTGCTTCACCAGTTTATGAGTACAGAGATGCACTTAGGGATTTTCACATTAGGACATTGAGGAACTTTCAATACCATAGAAATGCCCCGGATAGGATTATGTTTGGTGCTCAGAGAGAGCACAAGGATGTGATTTTTATATCACTGCCTCTAAAATAGCTCATGAGAAAACTTTCTGCATTAAGAAGTGTGATATTGTGCACACTTGTGGAGCATGTGCAGAGTCCACAAAGGTTACTACAAAGTGGTTGTCCAGATCAATACAGGAAGCATTGAGAGAAGACATTAGATCTCCTGTGGATGCATTAATTAAAAAGACAAAGACCAAGTTTTCAGTGGATGTGTCAAGGAGTGTGGCATATAGGGCAAGGAGGAAGGCTGTTGATGTGGTGCAAGGTGATCACAAGCAGTAGTATTTGAGGTTAAGAGATTATCTTCAAGCTGTTCTTGATACAAACCCTGGGAGCAGGTGTATAGTGACAACATTTGAAGATCCAGAAAACCCAGCACCTACTCCTAGATTCAAGTATCTTTTCTACTGTTTAGCAGCTTCAAAGGAAGGTTTCCTTAATGGTTGCAGACCATTTATAGGTAACTTTTGAAGATTTAACTGTTATTAATTAGTGGTTTCCTAGTAGTTCTATGTTGTAGCTAATTTGTTACTTAATCCAAGTCTTGATGGATGCTTCATCAAGTTAACCACTGGACAACAAATACTTGCAGCCACAGGAAGGGATGGCAACAACAACATCTACCCCATAGCTTTTGGTGTGGTTGACAAGGAAGACGGAGAGAGTTGGACTTGGTTTTTAACTCAGTTGAGATGTTGCATTGGTAGTGGCAACAAGTTTGGAACATACACCATCATATCTGACAGGCAAAAGGTTAGTGTCTTATGCACAAATATGTTAGATAAATGTTGTTTTAGTAAATATTGGAATTATTTAAGTTTGATCATGTGCATTACTAATTTGTTAATGCACAGGGCTTGCTCAAGGCAATAAATGAGGTATTCCCTGATTCACCTCAAAGGTACTGTCTTAGGCACATATATGCAAATTTCCAAGCAGCTGGATTTAGGGGGAAGGAACTAAAGAAATGTGTGGACCAGGCTAGCTACTCTTACACAAAACATGGTCATGAATTAGGGATGGCAGATTTGAAAGCACAGTGTGAGAATGCTTGGAAATGGCTAAAAAAGATTGATGCTTCTGCTTGGGCTAGGTTTGCTATGGATCATACATGCAAAACAGATCTAGTGGTGAACAACCTGAGTGAAGTGTTCAACAAGATGATACTGGATGTTAGGGCTAAGGCTATAAGGACAATGTTTGAAGGGATTAGGACCAAGCAGATAATCAAGAGGCAGCAGACCAGAGAGAAGTTACAGATTAGCAGGTGGACAATCACACCCAATTATGCAGAGATTTTAGAAGAGAACAAGCAATATGCCAAGTATTGCCAGGCTGATAGAGCAGGTGAAACAATATGGCAAGTTACCAGCAAAGAAAAACAATATTCTGTTGACATGGAAAAATGTACCTGTGATTGCAAGAGATGGAACATGTCAGGAGTACCTTGCAGTCATGCCATATCTGCAATGACAAAGCAAAAACTGCATCCTGAGGACTATGTTAGTGAATTTTTCAAGAAGACATTATATTTTGAGACATACAAAGAAATTATATACCCTGTCCCTGGTCCAGATTGCTGGCCTCAAACAAACACACCAGACATTGAGCCTCCTGTTTTTAAAGAAAAGGCAGGGAAAAAACAAACTGCAAGGAGGAAAGGGCAGTTTGAAGTTCCAGGTCCAAAAGATAGTAGTAGGATGGGGACTATAACATGTAGCAACTGTGGGCTAGAAGGACACAAGTATACAAGTTGCCAGAAGGCTCTAAGGCCTAAGCTTCAGATGAGGAAAAACAAACATCAGGTAATTACATGACTTACAAGTTTCCTTTTTCCATGGTATTTACCTCACTAAATGTGTCCTGGTTCTTGAATGCAGGAAAACAGGGCAGTTTATGCAGATACACCAGCTGCACCAGCTCAAGGCCATGCTACAACTGGAAGAAGAGCCAATCCTACCATATCAGTCCCTGCTGCAACAGCAAATAGAGCATCACATTCTGCTCCAGGACCTTCTGCATCAGCACCAGCCCCTGTTGCTACATCCAGAAGGGGCAGACCTGCAGGTAGAGGGAGAAATTCTGGTTTCAGTGCACCAAGATCTGCCACAACTTCTGCACAAGGTTTGGCAGGGACCAAAAGGAAGAGGTATCCAAGCTCCAAATTGAAGGGCTACTTCTATGCAAGTGGTAACTAATGGTAAGTCTGAACTTAGTTTCTGAACTTAGTTTCTGCTCTTAGTTTCTGCTCTTGTCTGAACTTGTCTGAAATTGAACTTGTGTGAAACTGAACTTGTCTAAGATGGGCCTGCTGCCCTATTATGCTTTATTACTTTGGGCCTGGTACTGGGCTTGGTTATTGGATCTCTCTGCCCACCCCCCCTCCCAAGCCTGCCATTCTGTCTATAAAAGACGCAACGATCGTACAACATCTTTCCCCTAGCCTAAAACCTAGCCGCCGCGGAAGCACGCGGACCCTAGTTCAGCCAGAGATGGATCCAGCATTATGAGAGGTAGTGGATGACCATGAGGAGGTTGATAGGGCTGCTGCGAGGGCCAATCGTAGAGCGCGTGCGCTGGAGCGATGACGGAGGCTGGCTGCCAGGATTATGGCAGAACGCAACGCCAACGATGTCAAGCAATTCAATGAGGCGTTCCCAGAAGGAACGCACATCACAGATGACCTTGTCATCTGGTGGGCAAGAGACAGGTCAAGCTTCCATCGATTCCATGTAACAAGGACTCGGTGGACTAGGATGTTGGCTGCGTTGGAAGCAAGAGAGGATTAGTTCTCCACATGTTCTCTGATTGCTCTGTGTTTTCTGTTTATGTATGTCTCTGAACTTATTTCTTCCTTCATACTACATTTGCATGCACTTATTGTTGTTACTTCTGAATGTTCAGAGCGGTGTCATCTTCATCGTCTGCAGAGTGAGAGAGCATGCAACAATGGAGATGCGGCAGCAAATTATCGTCATTTTCGTCGTCTGTATTAGTACTAAGTTTGCTTAAATCATCTCGAACTATCTATGTTTTATGCGTTTTAATGCGTGGTACTGAAAGTTTCGTCTCTGTCTATGTCTGAATCTGGTTAAGGATCATGCTATCTAAGCATTGCTGAATGTTTCTAAATTTGGTTTAAGTTTATGAATTAGCTTTACGTTCATGAATGTCTTGCAAATACTTGAGAATCTGGTTTTGAGAGCATGCTACCTAATTTTCACTTTCCCGATGAGAAATGGCAGCAAATTATCACAAGTTTCAACACACTGAAAATGTGAACATTAAATACAGCACATCTACCACCTATACAGACTAGTAAAATCTCCTCACTATTACTAGTCCACTGCCACACAACACCTCCCCCCACTTAACTCCTCCATATAACTACTACTCCAGCACCTATCCACCTCAATTCTGCCGCACCCACAACTACTCCTCCTCTCCCTAGCTCCAACCATGGCTGGTTCTTCCTCTTCCCTTTCCCCAGACCCATGGCTAAACCCATTCCCAACTGGCAAGGCATGGGTTGCCATGCTTCTTGGTTCAGCACGCGGAGACCAAGAACTCTTCCTCGACTACATGAAGGTCGCCATGAGGTACACCAGCGCTATTGGGCTAGTAGATGCAGCAGAGGCAGTGAGGAAGAAGGCGACTAGCAAGGAGAAGCAGCGCATGGAGCAGCGCTATGGAAACCCAGGTAAGGTGGTCATGCCCATCGACATTCTCCTATGGGCAATGAAGGAGGCCGACTCCGGCGATGCTGGGCAGAGGCAGCGGTGGGCAGACCACCGCTATGTCGCTCCAGCACAAGCTACATCAAATACAAACACAGCAGAGGTGCACGAAGACGACGACGACCTACTGTAGGCTCGCCGCCGTCCTCCTCCCATCATCGTCATCGATGAAGACGAAGAGGAAGAGGAGGTGGAGGTGCAGCCAAATCCCACCCAACTGAAGCAAGAGGTACGACGATCCGGACGCTTAGCAGGACTAACAACTAAGTGAATCTGAAACTATAAGTTTCAGATTCAGTTTCGTCAGTAGTTGAACTGTATAAGTTTCAGATTCAGTTTCGTCAGTAGTTGAACTACCTATGTCAGTTTCGTCAATTGAACTACCTATGTCAGTTTCGTCAGTGTCAGTAATCTTCAGTTTTAGCAAGTATTGTGCTATCTATGTAATGCTACCTATGGTGCCTCATATGTGAACTACCTACCTTTGTTCAGTGTTACCAAGTTTGTGCAATGTGTGAAATGTTACAACAAACTTCTCAAGACCATATTGCAGGTAGGATAAAAAAGACAGATAGAAACTGCAGCAGGCTTAGATAATAAGGTTCTTAACTTAGCATCAGGGCATTAAAGATAACATCATCTTAGAGCATTACAGATCAGGGCCATAACAGCACCCCACACCACAACCAAAATGATCTAAAACCATAGACAATTCTTAGGCTTAGGCAGTTCATTAGCTAATATTAGTACTGAGATGCATATTTGCATCAGACTCCTTCATTGCTAGGCCAGTTATATATAAAGGCCTCATATTTACTTAACAACCATGCCTAAAAAATCACTCCTCCATGACAACTTCTTTGATCTTGTCCAGCTTTTCCTTGCACCCATGACCAGCCTTCAGTAGCTCAAAAATGACATGCTCCAGCTTCTTCTTCTCTTCTTTAAGGAGGTCTCTCTCCACTTTTATCTCCTTCATGGCCTTCCTGGTGTTTTGAATGATATCAGCTTGACTCTGCAGGATGCACCTCTGTTCTTTCTTCAGCTTAAGCTTCTCCATTTGAACCTCAATCTTTGCCTTCTCATCAAGCTGATGCTTCTTCTCCTTAAGTCATTGGTTGCCTGGCTTGTGTAATCCATGTTATGGGATTTCTGCCCATCCTGGTAATCAAACAGCTTGGATACATCATCCACAAGCTGACTGTACTGATTGGCAAGAGAATCCAGCTCCTTCTTCAGTTTCTCAGCCTCTATCTCATGAGCTTCTTTGTCTTGGACTCTACCAAGGTTCTCCTCATGATACATATCCCACAGCTTGGTTAAACACCTCTGCAGAATTACTGGCCAAGGGGTATCTACCCACTCCAGAACACCACAGTTCACATTATCCTGAAAATGCAGTGAAATATTAATGATACCTAAATCCAGTAAAATTCAGTTACATAATTCATACATACATATCAATGTTTTTCTGAATGCAGTAACAAAGAAATTCAGTTAGATCAATTTTAGATGTTCCCTAAATTGAGTTCCTATCAGAGATTTAGCTAACACATGAACACCACACCAGCTTTGTACTTCAGTTTACAGTAAACAGATACTGAAACAACAAGAATATCAATGTTGTTTGCACTATGTACCACCAAATAAATCTACACATGAAAACCACTAACAATTAGTTGCTCTTACCGTAGTAGCACATCCAATGAATCTCCTTCCAGTGTCAGTCCCTTCAAATGCCACAAACCTGCCTGGTCTCTGCCTGTGCAGGATGCACCTACGGTCAGATTCAACCACAAGCCCACTGAAACTTGGATCTATCACCGTGTCAGGAGTTTGTTGCAGTACCAACCCCATATATATCAGCCACAACACCTCACACATAAGAACTACATGGAAGAGCAGAGTGAGCTCAAACCCTAACCCTAACCCTAGCATAGGAGAGAACAGAGTGAGCTCACTTACAAAATACTCCATTTGCATGTTGTTGTACTCATCCATGTACTCGTCATCGGCGGCGGCGGATGTCTCGTTGCTGTTGGGCCAGGAAGGCATCCTCGCGCCGCCGCGTCGCAGTCGCCGGAGGAAACAGAGGAAGAAGAGAGAGCTCGGGGAGAGGAGTGAGTGAGTGAGAGTTTCGGCCGGTCGGCCGGTCGGTCGGTCATTTTGACCTAGCCCCTGGCTGGTTCCGACCGAGCCGGGCCACTAACGGCCGCGAGCGGCGTCCGTTAGCCGTTAGGGCCGCCGTCGGCCTGCCATGTGGGCCGTCCCTGTCAGTTAAGCGGTTAAAACGGCTAACTGGACGATCAACACGACTTGGTAGTTTTTTGTCACAAAATTTGAAATTTTCGATAGTTATTAGTCACTTTTTTGAAAGTGGTAGTTCTGTGAGACGAATACCCCTAATGTGGTAGTTTTTTGTCAAATACTCCACAATCCGCAGTTATGGCATCACCGCCGCATCAGTGAACAGAACAGACGTGGACATGGCAGCTACCGGGCCTGTTCTACTCTAGCTAGCCAGCCCTTTTTGTAGCTCGAGAGTAGGCTGCCACCAAAAGTGGGAGATGATCATATCCTGGCCGGGTGTCGGGGTGCGCACATTGTCAAGGAACGGATGATGGATTGATTAGTGATGACCATGTCAGAGTAGTTCTAGCTGGTGCCTAGTGATGTGTGACGATCATATGAAGCCGATGACCAACCCCTCACCTAATCGAGCGAGGTAGCGCAGCCGTGGTCTCATCGCCATCAGCTGATCCGTGCCCGGAAGAACCACGTCCTTGAGAGTTCGTTGTCAGCAGAATCCTCCGTGCTCGGACTTGAAGGAGGCTCAAGCCTCAAGCCGCCATTTCTTCTTCAAGAGCGACTTGTCTATTATATCAAATCACATCGTCACCCATACACCTTAGGTCATCTCTAACTCAGACTTTCAAATAATCTGCAAACGTCCGGATCGAGCTGTTCGGACCCAACGCGGCATCCGGAGCCAAATGACACAGCTGGACATCCGGAGACGCGACTGCATTCCAGCAAATAATAACAAGATTCAGTTAGATCGCCCACGCATTGAAAAACAAAATGTTCGTCGGATGAACATGCATGGACGCCTGGTTTAATTTGCAAGTTGTCGTACGGAGACTTTTTGAAGATACACGAGCTGGTCCGAAGGTGATTGATCCTCCGAGGAACATGTGAAAAGGCATGAAGGTACTTAAAAACTAAATTAAGATCGGAAGTGAACATGGCATGCTTGCATTGCAGCCAGCCAGATTTACTGGTTTCCACATCGGGGTGTGTTGGACTTTCTCACGCACAATTACAAGGACCAGAGACAACAGCTCATGCCTGCACTCCGATGCATTACTGATTAGCTAGAGATCTCGACTAAACTAGTCTTGTCTTTTTTCCGTGAATACGCAAAGCTTACATATCATTCTATTGATACAAGAAATTATAAATATTTCGTCTACGAAGCTCGCTTTTGGAACTAGGGCACCTTGACACTAGTGTGTGTAGGCGGTTGTTTGGCATAGGTCGACGTCAACATCGGGCAACTACTCTGGTCACGACCTCGTGGATGGTTTTTGATGTGGCGAAGTTGGAGTCGCTTGCTCGGTGAGAAGTAATGGTGATGACTCTTCGAGCAACCTCAACGGTGGTCTTTCTCTCAGCGGTGTGTGTGTAGTGCATGTGGATAGCTAGACTAGTGTGGTTCCAGTTTTCACCCAATTTGTTTTCCAATAATTAACCGAGCAATTCTCTTCTTAATTGGTGAATGAAGCTCTAAGGGTAAAGTGAGACCTTTTCTTACAAAGTGGCTCAGAGCTGATGAAGAAATGTCGTGATGCGCTAGTACCGGGCATGCAGTGCTTCCTTGAGCCCGTACAAGGAGCGCAATAGCAAGCACACATGGTCCGGGTGTGTGTCCTCAACAAATCCAGTGGGATGCTGGCAATACACCTACTTGTCGAGATGACTATGAAGGAAGACGTTGGAGACATCCATCTAATGCACCGGCCATGCTCAAGACACTATGAGCTGAAGAACGGTGCGGATGGTGCCCAGTTTGATGATCAGGGTAAACGTGTCCGTGAAGTCGACGTCGGCTCACCTACGAAAACTTTGAACTACCTAGCGCGCTTTGTAGCGCTCAAGTGCGCCATCAGGATGAAGTTTGTTCTTGAACACCCACGTCCCGAAGTTGATGTTCGCATGACGTGCACGGGGAACAAGCTGCCACGTCTGGTTACACTGCAAAACATCGAACTCCTCCTGCATGGCCGCATACCACTGCATATCCTGGAGAGCGACCCAAGCAGAGACGGGCAACAACGACTATGCAGAAGTAGAGTCCGCTCACACGTACTCATCAGCAGGGTAGCGGGAACTCGACCGGAGTACACCCGTGCGAGCATGGTTATAGGACCCGTGAATGATGGTGACGGCCCACCGGCTGCTAGGCCCGATGCAGCTGCAATGGGCGATGACGGATCCGTCGATGAAGAGGCTCGCGAGCCAGAGGCTCCAAGCGGTGAGTCGGGTGCCGCAGCGGCCAAGCCGGACGACGAGTCCGGTCTCAGGGTGACTGAGCCGGGCGGAGTGGGGCCATGGCAGCTGATCCGGACAGAAAGTCTGGTGTCGTGGTCGCCATCCCGTGAGGTGTCCGAGGCGAGGCACCAGGAGCCCGCAATGGAGGAGGGTCGTCCACAAGGGGACCAACAAGCATCATGGAAGAGGCTGCCAACTGTTTTTGCTGAAAAGGAAAACAACGTTGGTCAAAACGTGTCGTGGCGTGAGGACCCGGTGTGATCTCGGATCGTACGATATCCCTTGGTCTTAGTAGGGAATCCAAGAAACACACAAGCGAAGGAGCGTGGAGCGAGCTTATGCGGAGTAGTGGTGTCGATGCTAGGATAGCAGAGACACCAAATAGCAAAGACCATCGTAGGAGGATGGTGAGCCGAAAACAAGATGATGGGGCGCATAATTCTAGCGGGAACGACAAGGCCGGATATTGACAAGAAGGGTTGTTGTGATAAGAGCATCGGGCCCAGGGGTCTTCTTGGGTATTCGGTTGAATACCCAAGATTTTGACAAACCATTGAAATTTTATATAAAACAAGCGATTTTTTTTTGCAAAACAGTGATGATTTGGGCAAAATGAATACCCTCCTCCAAAATGAATACCCACCCTCTAGAACCTGGCGCCGCCATTGATCGGGCCAGATGCGCAGCGACATGGGAGCATGAAAGAGAAGGGTTGTTGTGATAAGAGCATCGGGCCAGATACACAGCGGCATGGGAGCATGAAACAGAAGGTTATGGGCATAGTCATTGAGAGTGCGAAGAATGCATTCGCTCCTACCATTTGGTTGTGAAGTGTTTGGATAAGTGGGCCGAAATATAGTGCCATGGATGGTGAGGATGGTGCGAATGATGATGTTATCGAACTCTTTTCTGTTGTCAGTTTGAAGAGCGTATATAAGCCTGCTGAATTGTGTGGACACATATGTAGGAATAAAGAAAATGAGGATGGCGGAAGGTCGTCCGTCAAAAAAAAAGGATGGCGGAACGTCGAATTTTCAGCATAGTAGGAAGGTCCACATAAAATGCGAGTAATCATCCACTATGGCAAGATTGTAAAGAAAATCGAAACTACTTGGAATAGGCGAGGTCCTATGTCCGGACCGTGCCGGTCGAACGGTTGCAGGTGGTTCAGGAGTCTACTTTGAAGATGCCTCTGATGCAGTTTGGGCCAAACTGCGCTGGCTATACGTAAAATATATGAATACCCAGATTCAAACCCCGTACAGAGCCGTGTGCCACGAACTCGCCATGTGGTCCTCGAACTGTGAAAGGGATCACGCATATGTAACATAATTATTCGATGATGATTCATTAAGATTCCGTAAGTTGATCGATCAATCAATTTCCCGTCGCGTCGTCGTGAGCAGGTGGTGGGGACTGGGATGAGACACGGGAGGTCCCATGCAACCGACAACCTCAGATGCATCCCGGCTAAAAATCCCCTTGAAAATTAGTTTAGGGTCAGTGGCACTGGGACGGACCACATGCCCATGGATTCTGGGTGGGGAACAACCCGTCACAGGCCCCCAATTTATTTTCTGGCCCCGGCCGGGCTCCCGCGTGCCGGCGACGTGCAAACTACTCACCGTCCAAGCTCCCATCGACCTTTTCCAAGCTCCGGCAACGAACAACGGTTTCGCCTTGCAGGATCTGGATGGGTCCCGCATGTAAGCGTCGGTACGGTGGCATGAGGATGAAAAGGGGCTTATCCTAATGGAAAGCACGTATCGATTGACTTAATTGCGCTTAGCTGGATACACTGGTGCCCCATATTTTTGAATTTATTTTTGTTTTTTTGGCGATGTTCGTTTAGTGTCAGACTCACTTCGTTAATTTTAAGATGTATCGGCTTAGTGTTTCGAAGGTGCTCATAGTGATAGGGTGAGTGTATATGTGTCTTTTTTCTTGAATTTCAATTGCCAAACGCATAAAGATCCAAATAACGAGAATTGGGGTTGAATCTCAATATTGATATTCAATTTCGAGGCCTTGAATGTCTACACCCAAACGAAGCCTAAGAATCCTTTTTTTATCGGATCTGGTTGGCCATACTTTTTTTGGGATCTCATTTTTTCATGCATTTTCAAGAAGTTGAATCAGCTATTATTTAAGACTAGTATAACGCCCGTACGTTGCCACGGGCTCTTCAAAATTTATAATCAGTATCTTTCATTTATCATCCCCTCATATTGGGTGATTATGGGGTGCTCTAATTAGAAACACAACAATCAAATATTAGGAAATTTCACCGAACGAACAACAACGAATAATACGATATCTATCAAACGAATAAAATGAGGTCATATTTTTGGTCCGTCATGCACTTCTGTTGAAAAATGCCTATCCCTTTTAGAATCAACCCACTGTTTGCTCGCACGCAAAAAAAATACATCTCTAAAGTGGGGAACCGATCGGTGCCAAAAAGAACTCAAACTCCTATCCAATCTCGACTTCGTGCTCTTCCACTTCCATTGATAAAGATGGGACGTCAAGGGTTTCATCATGATGACCTCGAGCAGCCGCCGACATCCCTCCCCACATCTACCCTACCCCCTGCTGCCGCTTGCACTGTCCTTGCTCCTCGAGGGAGCTAGGGACACAATGTTCTCTAGGATGGGCATGACCAGATCCACGAGGAGGCGACATTCTTCCATGGGAACCCAACCAAGCACACCACCCTCTGCAACCATCCAATCCCAGCCTAACAAAGTCAAGACCCGCCATCGATCCACAAATCAGGCTCGCCACATCCAGGTTCACTGCAAGTCTGCGACGAGTCTGTAGTCGACATCTTGACTTTGGCTATCCCCACGGAAGAATCATCGGATCCTGCTTACTTTTACCATCACTTCGTCTCTTCCCAAGGCAGCGACACCACCCAGCCAATCACCACCACCGCTTGCGGCTTGCCTACATAAAATCATATGAGAAATCCCCACGGCGGTGCTGTAAGATCACCTTGGCGACCTCGACAGTGACCGACTGGTCTAAGATCTAAGCTAGCCGCTCTTTGTAGAAACCAATAGAAGTAGGCATGTGACTCAGATTTGTTTTTTGGTGTGCATGCGTTTCTTGCTACCCACCAGCTCTTGTCTACAACTCGCCTATATCTGTACCAGCTCTTGGTCTACAACTCGCCTATCTTCATGCTCGAGAATCTGGAGTGTAGTAGTTAAAAAAAAGACCAACTTTATACTCATTTGATAATTCAACGTGCATGGGCATGCACCGGATGGAATTCAAGCTCTATGTAAAATCTGGAGTGTAATGACCGTGGTTGATGAATGAAAGTCTTATTTCCGCAAAAAAAGAAGTTAAAGGTGAATATATTCCTCATGTGTAGAGTACAAACAGAGCATATAGTAGTGACCTAGTTTCTTTTGATTGAGGTGAATACATGCCAGTACTAAAATCTTCTAATTTCTTTTGATTGAATCCAAGTTGTCTCTTTTCTTTCGATTCAGCAAAGCTAGTTCGAATAAATAGGATTGTCTATATCTTAACTCCTTTGCCAATTAAGCTTCAAAATTGCAGTCTGATTTAGAAACAATCGAACGATTGTGTCGTTAACTCCAGGAGATTCTCGTTAGATCTTAGGAACGCTGCAAGCCATCATATCATATAAGAATAAGATCGACAATTGATATGGACAGATCTTACTATAATCATATTACTACTACTCGCACACTGATATGGACAGATCATACAAGATCGAAGGTACGTAAGACAAGGTCCTCTAGATTACGAAAAACTGTTTGCTTTGCCTCATGTGAGACGGACCCCGAGCTATTCTTCAATGGCGCACTGCGCGCACATATTTGGCGGCGAAGTAACTCGTTATCCTAAGGACGTCCCCGTCAAGCCTGTCGACAGCGTCACCCTTTTCCATCTCCCCGGCTGGACCTCGCCGAGTTTCCACCGTCGACGGCCTACCGCCGCCGCATTCTGCTGCACGAAGGAGATCAACGACGGTTTAGACGTGCACGGGTGCAGCAGAGCAGATCGACCGACGGATCGGTTGACAACACGTACCGTCGCAGGCCGCGTGGCCGTGGTGGGGGGCGGCGGCGCTCGAGGTGCCCTGCGCCTCGCATTCGCAGGGCGAGACAGCGCTCGTGGCGCTGGTGCCGATCTCCTCCTCCGGACGAACGAGGAGCCAGCCGTCCAAGCTGGGCGAGGGAGGCAACGGCGGCCTGCACCGCTGCCGGCTCGACTCCTTGCAGTACGCGATCGCGCTCGCGACGGCCTCCTCCCTCGCCCGGGCAGTGCCGTCCTCGCCGGCGGCGACCCTCCCGTCCGGCTTCGTCGCCCGGCCCTTCCGTCTCCCGCGCCCGTCTGGCCGCTCGTCCGCAGCACCGGCGCGCTGCAGATTTCTGGCGAACCTGCGCAGGCACCGCCTTAGCGCGTGGCCCTTCCGTGCAGCCGTGTCACCGCCCTCCCTCACCGGTGTGCGCGCACTATTCGACGAGCTGCTTCGGGCGCCGAGCAAGGAGGAGGAGGTGGACGACCTCGACGCCGGGGAGGAGCCTGGGTCGGAGGCCACCTTAGCGTCGCCAGGGCCGAACGCCGGCGACGAGGAGCTGCCCTGCTCAACGCTCGAAGCGCCGTCCGTGGTCGCTGCCGTCGCCACGGCCGGCGCCATCGCCGCCCACACGGCGCACGGGAACATCCACGCCATGACGACCTGGAAGGAATGCATGGTGATCAGGAGCACTGGGGTTTTCTTGCAGGCCCTTGTGCATGTAGTACGTCCTTGTATATATATACACGTCGCGATTGCGATCGCGTTCGCCTCCGACTCCGGCGGTGGTTGCAGGGGGGGCACGGCGGCGTCTGCGGGCGCGTGATTTCCGAAATCCGAGATGCCACAGCGAGATTGCCAAAATCCTGTGGCTAATCTATGGAATACTCCGGCGGTTCCTTCCATATATGGAGGGAGTACTAATTACTGCACGGTTTAATTACTCGATCGCTGATTTATCGGATGAGCTAGTAATGCGGACGGATCGCTGATTTATTACCATATTCGATATTTCCCGAGTTATGGCCTTACCATACGGCCTGGATTGATAGCCTTTGGGGTAATTTAAATTTATTACCATATAATTACCATATTCAAAATTTCCTGAGTTATGACCTTACCATACCTGGATTGATTTATTACTATACGTGGATTAATTATGATTTATTACTATATGATTTATTACTATACGTGGATAGCCTTACCATACCTGGTGGTAATTTAAATTTATTACCATATTCGATATTTCCCGAGTTATGGCCTTACCATACCTGGATTGATAGCCTTTGGGGTAATTTAAATTTATTACCATATAATTACCATATTCAAAATTTCCTGAGTTATGACCTTATCATACCTGGATTGATTTATTACTATACGTGGATTAATTATGATTGATTACCATAAATACGTTGGGTATTGCCCGTCAGACGAGAAAAGAGAAAAACCGGTGGGAGGGGCTGGTGGGAGGTGGGACGAAGAAAAACCAATTGAAAATAAACCGGTTGAAAATAAACCGGGTGAAAGTGGGGGGGACTATTCAACCAATTCGTCCATTAAAAGTAAAGATGGTGAAGAGGAGGCAAGTTTTAATCGTTTGATCAAATCCTTTGATTAAAGAGGCATTGGCGATTAGAAAAGGGCTTTCCAGGGCATTCTCGCAAAAATATTAAGTTGCCGGCCCATAACAAATTTCCAAAGACACTAGAACGGGCACATCATTTTAGGCGCCACTATGTCTCGCTTATAGTGAGACGTAGGAACCCTTGCATCAAGGGGAGCGCGAGACTGGACGGCCCAGGTGAGCTAGAAGCTCCAGCCTCATTTTTTTTCCTTTTTTGCTTCCTTTTTTACGTCTATTTATACTTCCAAATATTCTGAATAAAAAATATATATAAAAAAACTATATAAAACATTTGGAAAAAATGTTAACCTAGAGTTTGAAAATTTTAAGTGTGTATAGAAAAAATGTTTCTCATGTATAAAAAAAGTTGTATATATAAAAATACAATGTGTAAGAAAAAAGTTTGTAATATATTTTTAAAATGATAATCAAGCATTTCAAAATTATTAAACATGTATTTGTATATGTTAATCAACAGTTTCAAAAATGCTAAATGTGTATAGAAAAAACCTTGACCATGGAATTCAAAAAGATGTTAATCTTGTATTATCAAAATGATAATAAAGCATTTGAAAAATGTTAAAAAGCATTAAAAAAGTGTTAGATGTGTATACAAAAAATGTTGACCATGTATTCATAAGATGTTAATATTGTATTTAAAAAAAATCAAAATTAATTCAAAATATTAAAAGTGTATTAGAAAAATTTCAAAATATATATACCAAAAATGCACAATGTGTATGGGAAAAAATAGACATAAAAAATATATAAGTTTTTCAAAAAAAATGTTAATAGTGTATTTTAAAATGTTTAATCGTGTTATAAAAATGTTCCTGATGTAGACGAAACATGTTGCCTTTGTACTACTTTTGTAGCATGTGTTCAACAAGAACGAAAATCCAACAAAAACGCAATAAAAACCATAAATTAAAACAAAGAAAACAGAACAAAAGAAGATGAAAAAGCAAAGTAAAATAGTGCAAAACAAGTGGAAACAGAGAAAAGGGAGAGAGAAACCAAAAAACATATGAAAACAAAGATAGAAAGAAAGCAAAGAAAGCAAAGAAAAAAATAAAGGAAAGAAAAAACATGAAAATTGAGAAGGAAACCTATATAAACAAAGATAAACAAAAAACAATGAAATCGGAGAAAGAATCAAAGAAAACCATAAGAAAAAATAAGCGAATAAAACAGGTGAAAAATAAATAAAGCCATAAACACTGATAAAATAAATAAAAAACAGATTTTTTTTTTGAAAAAATACCTAGCGAATAAAATCCAGCGAACGAAACAAGGCTAAATCCTATTTGGCGCCTTAAGCGCCCGTTTTAGTTGTTCCCGCAATCGGGCGCATACCCCCCTCTCCTCGCGCCGCGTTTTTTGGCCTGGCCCGTTTTGCTTCCCGCAATCGCGAAGCAAAAGAAAAGCAAAACAAAAGAAGATGAAAAAGCAAAGTAAAATAGTGCAAAACAAGTGGGAACGGAGAAAAGGGAGAGAGAAACCAAAAAACATATGAAAACAAAGATAGAAAGAAAGGAAAGAAAAAAATAAAGGAAAGAAAAAAAACATGAAAATTGAGAAGGAAACCTATATAAACAAAGATAAACAAAAAACAATGAAATCGGAGAAAGAATCAAAGAAAACCATAAGAAAAAATAAGCGAATAAAACAGGTGAAAAATAAATAAAGCCATAAACACTGATAAAACAAATAAAAAACAGCAATTTTTTTTTGAAAAAATACCTAGCGAATAAAATCCCGCGAACGAAACAAGGCTAAATCCTATTTGGCGCCTTAAGCGCCCATTTTAGTTGTTCCCGCAATCGGGCGCATACCCCCCTCTCCTCGCGTCGCGTTTTTTGGCCTGGCCCGTTTTGCTTCCAGCAATCGCGAAGCAAAAGAAAAGCAAAACAAAAGAAGATGAAAAAGCAAAGTAAAATAGTGCAAAACAAGTGGAAACGGAGAAAAGGGAGAGAGAAACCAAAAAACATATGAAAACAAAGATAGAAAGAAAGCAAAGAAAAAAATAAAGGAAATAAAAAAACATGAAAATTGAGAAGGAAACCTATATAAACAAAGATAAACAAAAAACAATGAAATCGGAGAAAGAATCAAAGAAAACCATAAGAAAAAATAAGCGAATAAAACATGTGAAAAATAAATAAAGCCATAAACACTGATAAAACAAATAAAAAACAGCAATTTTTTTTTGAAAAAATACCTAGCGAATAAAATCCAGCGAACGAAACAAGGCTAAATCCTATTTGATGCCTTAAGCGCCCGTTTTAGTTGTTCCCGCAATCGGGCGCATACCCCCCTCTCCTCGCGTCGCGTTTTTTGGCCTGGCCCGTTTTGCTTCCCGCAATCGCGAAGCAAAAGAAAACCAGGTGAACCGGGATTCGAACAGGCAACCTCCTGCTTCACAGTACACATCACTAACCAACACGTTAGCAAGCCTAATGTGGTTAAGTGCATCTTTCTTGTTCTTTTCTTCCTTGAATTTTCCTTTTTCCTTTTTCCTTTTTCTTTTTTCCATTTTCCGTTTTTCTTTTTTCTCTTTCTTCCTGGGTTTTGATGCAAAATCGATGAATTTTTTCTCAAACTCGATGAAATTTATATTTCAAATTTTGGTGAACTTTTTCTCAAATTCGATGAACTTTTTTTTAAAATCGATGAATTTTTTTAAAATCTCGATGAACTTTTTTGAATCTCGATGAACTTTTTTCAAACTCGGTGATCTTTTTTCAAACTTGATGAACAGTTTTTGAAGCTCGATGAACTTTTTCTCAAACTCGATGAACTTTTTTGAAGCTCGATGAACTTTTTCTCAGACTCGATGAACTTTTTTGAAACTCGATGAACTTTTTTCAAACTCGATGAACTTTTTTGAAACAAGATGATTTTTTTTCAAATTCAATGAACTTATTTTTAAAGTCAATGAACTTTTTTCTAAGACAAGAGTATATACAGTAGCAAACCGGTTTTTTCTAGGAAAAATAGTCTGTACTGTAGCAGTTTTTAGAATGAAGAAAACAATATCAAGCGGGAGCGAGCGATCGAGCGGGCAGCGATAGCCAGCGATCAAGCGAGCGGCAGCAGCCAGCGTTCGCTGCTGGGCCAGGCCCATGCTAGTGACACAGTGGGCGCTGGAATCGCCAAGGAGGGGCAGATCCTATTTGACGCTCGTTAGCGTCAAAAGGTCGTTCCTTCGCTGAGGCGAGCCTGCGGTTGGGCCGGCCCACGCACGGGATTCCTGGCTTCTTTTGTTCGCTGCTGCCTCCTTCCTTGTTTCCAGCGGATTTATTTCGGTTTTCTTCTGTGGTTTTTTGCTTCTGGTTTTTCATTGTTTTGTTCGGTTTTTCAGTTGTTGTTGTTTTTATCTCTTTTACCATCGTTTTTTTGTTTATTTACTATTATATTTTTCTTCTTATTTTATCTGTTTTCTTCTCTTTTTTGTGTGATATATAAAAGTTCAACATGTATTATAAAAATGTTCATTGTCTATCAAGAAAAATGTTCATTGTTTTTATGAAAAAGTTCACCATGCATTATAAAAATGTTGACCGTGTGTTAAAAAATCTTCAACGTACATTACCAAAATGTTTAGCATATATTAAGAAAATGTTCAATGTATTTGAAAAAAATGTTCATTGTGTACTGAAAAGTTGTTCAGCCTATATCAGAAGAATGTTTCATTGTGTATTTAAAAATTGTTTATCAAATATCACAAAAATATTCAATGTGTACTTAAAAGTCATTCGGCGTATATCATAAAAATGTTTAGTGGAAGAGTTTTGCAAAAAAAATTTTTTGATCTGCCCTGCATTTAGTTCTTAAATATCCGCACGGCCAAGTAATCATCAACCTGCAGCAGTTTAAGTGGTAGAGAACATGAACTCTCGATCTTGTGTTCGTGAGTTCGATTCCTTGATCAAACATCAGTGTTTGCTATTTTAACGGAGGCTTGTTGTCACGCCCAAAATAGGTCGGCCCATTCAGATAGCACGTCCTGCGCGGAAGCTTGTCGGTTTGACGCTAGCGAGCGTCAGCTAGGAGGTATCCCAAGGAGGAGCTCTCCGAAACAAGCGAACTCAATTGAAACCAGCGAATGGGGAAAAAGGTAAAATGGGCCAGCCCAATAACTACGGACCGGGTAAAACCTTCAGCGAGCCGTATGGGTAGTCTTGTTATAAGCGAGATATAAGATCCACGTATCATATTACCCGCATAGCTCGCGGAATAGCATGCAAACATGTTTTAGTTTCCTTTTTATTTTCCTATTTCCCCCCTTTTTTCCATTTCTTCAAGATTTTTAATTTTTCAGAAACTATTTGAAGTGCTCTAACATTTCCTGAATTCTGAAAATATTTTTTGAAGTCATGAACATTTTTTGAAATTCAGGAACGTTTATCAAAATTGTGGAAAAGAAATTAAGTACGAAAACATTTTTAAAACTCATGACGTATTTTTATGATATAGGAATATTTTTAAATTCGCATCATTTTGAAAATTTAGAAGATTATATTAAATATGGGGGGAAATTTCTAATTCATGAGCATGTTTGAAATCTAATTTTGTTTTTAGAAATTCTTGAACATTTTGAAAAATCTAGAACATTTCTTGAAATACGAGAAAACATTTCATATTCATGAACATTTTGTGAATTTCAGTAACATATCTAAAATATAGAACATTTTTCAAATTCCTATTTATTTGAGAAATCCAAGAATCTCTACTCTTATAAAAATAGAGATGGTGATGATGGTGTGTCTGGCATTATGCAATATAGACCGCTCAATCTATATCTGACAGATAGAAAGGAAACTATGACATTTGGCAAAAAGATACCCGCACCCCTCTCCACATTTGTAGATAAGGCATTCCCACGTTTATCCTTATCTCACACAAGATAAACTATTCATATAAATGCATCTTGATGTTCCGTGCAAGGCACGGGCATCTTGCTAGTATTTTTAAAAATCCAAAGACATTTTTGAAATATGCAAACATGTTTTAAAATTAGGAAACATGTCCCAAATTAGTGAATATTTTTACAACTACAAAATTACTTTAAAATTCATGAACATCTTTTGAAATCCTAAACAATTTTCTAAAGGAGTGAGAATAAAACGAAAAACCAAAAAAGAGGCACCCCACCCAACACATGCGTGGGCCCAAAGGGCACACAGGGGCACGGGGGTTGCGCGTTTTGTGGATATCGAGCTACCCACGCATTGAAGACCTCCTATGAAGCGTTACAACGAAATCACTAGTTAAGAGTTATTCTTTGCAAATGTCACTCCCACCTTCTTAGACGCTGACAAGTGGTGTACTGGATGTGTGTCACTTGTCGCAACGTGAGAGTTTTTTCTTTTCTTGATTCATTTATTCAAAATGTTTTATCTCTGGAACTATGCGTTCAAATCCCGAACCGTTTCATCATTGAATTTCTTTCTTCAAGGTCTTCAAAACTAGATCCCATATTACTGAGTTTCAATGAACTTTTATTGCACGAAAAAAGGTAAAAGAAAAACGGAGCCAGAAGCACGTTTTGTTCTGCTTCAATTTTTCCCTTTTCGAGAAGCACTGTGCTTCTCGTGGAAACTTGATTCTTTTGTCACGATAATTTTTGCCTTTGTTATGAAATTCCTTGAACTTTTCAAAAATCTCACACTTGTGCTTCATTAAATAGATATATAACCTTACCTATTCAAGTCATCAGTGTAAGTTACGAAGTAGAAATATCCATGATGCCCCAGTGTGGTCATTTGTCCACATACATCACCATGTACTATTTACAACAACGTTCAGAATGGCCCGTTAATGCTACTCTGTATGGTTTTCTTTCGATGAAATGGAGCCGGGGCAGGAGTCCTTTTCCAAGGGCTTTCGGGTATGCCACATCGCATTTCAGATTATCCAGATGAATCGGTTCAATTCTTGCCCTCATATTGAAATGAATCGCTCCGTAACGAAAAAGAAACTTTTCAATAGATTTGGGATCAAGTTCAGATAGATGATATTTATTGACAATGAAATAATTATCACCAAATATATTTCAATGCCAGACATTTACTACCAAATATTTCAACGAACCGGAAGGATTGATTGTACCAGGTGTAACATTTGCATCGAAGAGTCTTTGATGTTTCAGCCAATCAAATGAACGACATGCCCAGAAAAACAATCTCATTGTTGGGTTAGCCTCAGACTTAATTCCCCATGGAGTTGCGGTGCTGCAATACGTAGATGACACGATCATCTGTCTAGAGCATGACATGGACAAAGCTATCAACCTTAAACTCTTGCACTACGTCTTTGAGATGATGTCTGGCCTCAAGGTTAATTTTCATAAGAACGAGATCTTGACTGTTGGGGGGGGGGATGCCCAGATTACTAGGGCTTATGTCGATCTATTCAATTGTGATATAGGCCAGTTCCCTCTTAAATATCTGGGTATGTGGTGAGCTTCACGACACTTAGAAATTCTGATTGGGAATTCATAGTCGACAAATATCTTTTAAGATTTGATGCATGGGTCGGTAACGCTACCTCTTTGGGAGGGAGACATACCCTGTTAGACTCAGTGGTCACCAAACTATCTCTCTACCATATGTCTATGTGGCTGATGAACAAAACCTTCGTGGAGAAGCTGGATAAACATAGAAGGAGATTCTTCTGGCAAGGGTGCAGTAAGAAACAAAGATACCACTTGATCAGATGGAGAAGAATTTGTAGATCAAAAGATAAGGGTGGGCTCGGAGTTAAAGACTTATGCAAACAAAATATTAGTCTGATGCTAAAGTGATGGCGGAAACTAGACACCCAGAAAGGGATCTAGCAAGATATTGTTAGAGCTAGATACTTGCAAAACCAAACTGTTGCAACTGTAGGTCCTCGGTTCTCTAACTGACCTTGCTGGAAAAATCTGTTGAAAATCAAGATTTTGTATATGATAGGCAGGAAAATTCATGTGGGGGCGGCAATCTGACCAGGCTTTGGAAAGATTCTATTAATGGGCTGACTCCTTTCCATGAACAATTCCCCCGCTTGTTTGACATTTGTGTCGACCAGAACTGTACTCTGGATAAACTAGAATCCATATGATGACCCACAAGTATAGCGGATCTATCGTAGTCCTTTCGATAAGTAAGAGTGTCGAACCCAACGAGGAGCAGAAGGAAATGATAAGCAGTTTTTCAGTAAGCTATTCTCTGCAAGCACTGAAATTATCGGTAACAGATAGTTTTGTGATAAGATAATTCATAACAGGTAACAAGTAACGAAAGTAAACAAGGTGCAGCAAGGTGGCCCAATCCTTTTTTTAGCAAAGGACAAGCCTGGACAAACTCTTATATAAAGGAAAGCGCTCCCGAGGACACATGGGAATTATCGTCAAGCTAGTTTTCATCATGCTCATATGATTCACGTTCATTACTTTGATAATTTGATATGTGGGTGGACCGGTGCTTGGGTACTGCCCTTCCTTGGACAAGCATCCCACTTATGATTAACCCCCCTCGCAAGCATCCGCAACTACGAAAGAAGAATTAAGGTAAACCTAACCATAGCATGAAACATATGGATCCAAATCACCCCCTTACGAAGCAATGCATAAACTAGGGTTTAAGCTTCTGTCACTCTAGCAACCCATCATCTACTTATTACTTCCCAATGTCTTCCTCTAGGCCCAAACAATGGTGAAGTTTCATGTAGTCGACGTTCACATAACACCACTAGAGGAAAGACAACATACATCTCATCAAAATATCGAACGAATACTAAATTCACATGACTACTTATAACAAGACCTCTCCCATGTCCTCAGGAACAAACATAACTACTCACAAATCATATTCATGTTCATAATCAGAGGGGTATAAATATGCATAAAGGATTTGAACATATAATCTTCCACTGAATAAACCAACTACCATCAACTACAAGGAGTAATCAACACTATTAGCAACCCACAGGTACCAATCTGAGGTTTTGAGACAAATATCGGATACAAGAGATGAACTAGGGTTTGAGAGGAGATGGTGTCGTGGTAACGATTCCGACAATAAGAGAGGGGTAGGATAAAGGAGCATGATCTATCGAGATGCATATGGGTGGCACAGTGGTTTTAGCGAGTTCGGGCCTCTCACGGTGGAGATAACAACCCTACGTCTCGTGCTCTAGAGAGGCTTTGTTTTATCCTAGTATGTATCCGGAGATTACAATGAGAGGAGAACGGATCTCCATAGTCCTAAGACTAATGGTGAAAAAGAGAGAGAGAGATGGAAGAAAAGAGCCCTCTAGTCTAGTGGTGGGGGTGGCTTATATAGAGTGCGCCACCCCCTCACCCATTATGTTACACGGTGGAGCATCAATGCCATAATGCCTGCCCACTACAAAACCGTCATGCTGACTATTGGTCTTTGCATATCCGAGTGAGTTACACGGCCGAGTGGAATGAGCTCGTCGAGTGAAGTGCCGTGCTCCGAGTGGTTGTTGCCGTCCGAGTGACTTTCAAGTTGCGGTACATCTGGACGGTGATCTGGCCCAGGGGCCCGGTACAAAGTATACTGTGTCCATGGGTAGGGCCTTTAGGTCAGGCCTGTTACCCTACCCCCAATACATGTCCTCGTCAGATGGTGCTGGTGAAGATGTTGATGGAGATTGACCCCCTCCCGGTGAGAGAATTTATGGTGATGACGATGGCGATGATTTCCCCCTCCTGGAGGGATGTTTCCCCGACAGAACAGCTCCGCCGGAGCCCTAGATTGCTTCCACCAAGGTTCCGCCTCAAGACGGCGGCGCTTCACCCCGAAAACTTCATTATGATTTTTTCCAGGGCAAAAGACACCTTATACCAGAAGATGGGCATCGGGGGGCTGCCAGGTGGCCCACGAGGCAGGGGGCGCGCCCAGGGGGTAGGGCCCACCCTCCACTCTTGTGGACGGTGGGTGGCCCCCCTCTGGTGCTTTCTTCGCCCGATATTTTTAATATATTTCAAAACTGGCTTTCGTAGAGTTTCAGGACTTTTGGAGTTGTGCAGCATAGGTCTCTAATATTTGCTCCTTTTCTAGCCTAGAATTCCAGCTCCCGGCATTCTCCCTCTTCATGTAAACCTTATAAAATAAGAGAGAAAAGGCATAAGTATTGTGAAATAATGTGTAATAACAGCCCATAATGCAATAAATATCGATATAAAAGCATGATGCAAAATGGACGTATCAACTCCCTTTAGGTCGAGCCTGTTACCCTACCCCCAATACATGTCCTCGTCATTAGCCCCCGAATCGGTCGAGGTTGAGCAGGTCGAGTCGAGCTGAATTCCTAGATGAGTCAAGTGCTACAGAGGCACTTATGAACTCCCTCTGGTCACCCGGCGATCTTATCTCCGCGTGTTGCCTTGACGGATTCCAGACTGCATGGTGTCCGAGTGAAATGAGCTCAAACGGGTCCGCGGAGGAGCGTTAAACTCACCTTGTAGCAATTTTTTGGAGTGATTTGGAGCTGGTCCTGGATCGAGTAACTGATTACTCGGAATTTCTTCACGCCTGGAACGTGTCTTTTTTTGTTGTTTGGCCATCACTCGGACCGGGCAGACCGTTCCGAGTGGATACCATTCCAATGGGGGCACGCTGAGTGCACCCACTGGGTGTGTTCCCCGAGACTGTCGTCGACTTCGGGCAGTTAGCGGGAGTCTTAGAGCCTGTCCTTTTTGTTGTTGTTCATCACTCGGACTGGTCAGGCCATACCGAGTGGAGATTACACCAGTGGGGGCACGCTGAGTGCACCCACTGGGTGTAGTCCCCGAGACCGTCGTCGACTGCGGGCAGTCGGCGGGGGTTTGAGAGAACTAAAAATCTTCTTAGCTGGTACTGATCAAACTTGTTCTTCTCTGACTCAGAGGTTGAGTAATTCTGGAGCTGGTTTTGCATCGAGCAAAATGTTTCTTTCCGAGTTCTCTTACAGTGGGAGCACGCTGAGTGCACCCACTGGGTGTAGTCCCCGAGCCTCTGTCGGACTAGATGAGCCTGGCAGAGGGTTTAAGTCTCCTGGTAAACCTCCATGCAGTCGACACGGTACATATCTTTTTAGTCTGAAATTGAGTCAATCGGATGCATCTTCGGGCGCTTGACATGGTAAGTAAGCTCAGCCTGGAGCTGAGTCAGTGGGACTGATCTTCGTGCACTCGGCATGGAATAATCAGCCTAGAACTCGGTCAAGCAGCTGAATCTTCATGCTCTCAGCAGGTGAATGGATTCGGCTTTGAAACTAACTACTGTAGAAAAAAGCTGGACACTCCAAGGAGTAATCGTTCTAGTAGTATGATACGTCTCCGTCGTATCTATAATTTTTGATTGTTCCATGCCAATATTCTACAACTTTCATATACTTTTGGCAACTTTTTATACTATTTTTGGGACTAACGTATTGATCCAGTGCCCAGTGCCAGTTCCTGTTTGTTGCATGTTTTTTGTTTCGTAGAAAATCCATATCAAACGGAGTCCAAATGGGATAAAAACGGACGGAGATTTTTTTGGAATATATGTGATTTTTGGGAATTGAAATCAATGCGAGACGATGCTCGAGGGGCCCATGAGGCAGGGGGCGCGCCCCTGACCCTCGTGGCCACCCCATAAGGCGGTTGGTGCCCTTCTTTCGCCGCAAGAAAGCCAATATCCGGATAGAGATCGTGTTAAAATGTCAACCCAATCGGAGTTACGGATCTCCGGGAATATAAGAAACGGTGAAAGGGAAGAATCTGAGAACGCAGAAACAGAGAGAGACAGAGAGACAGATCCAATCTCGGAGGGGCTCTCGCCCCTCCCACGCCATGGAGGCCAAGGACCAGAGGGGAAACCCTTCTCCCATCTAGGGAGGAGGTTAAGGAAGAAGAAGAAGGAGGGGGGCCCTCTCCCCCTTGCTCCCGGTGGCGCCGGAATGCCATCGGGGGCCATCATCATCACCGCAATCTTCACCAACAACTTCACCGCCATCATCACCAACTCTTCCCCCCTCTATGCAGCGGTGTAACCCCTCTCTTACCCGCTGTAATATCTACTTAAACATGGTGCTCAATGCTATATATTATTTCCCAATGATGTATGGCTATCCTATGATGTTTGAGTAGACCCGTTTTGTCCTATGGGCTATTTGATGATCAAGATTGGTTTGAGTTGCATGTTTTATTATTGGTGCTGTCCTATGGTGCGCGCAAGCGTGAGGGATCCCCGCTGTAGGGTGTTGCAATACGTTCATGATTCGCTTATAGTGGGTTGCGTGAGTGACTGAAACACAAACCCGAGTAAGGGGGTTGTTGCGTATGGGATAAAGAGTACTTGATGCTTTAATGCTATGGTTGGGTTTTACCTTAATGATCTTTAGTAGTTGCGGATGCTTGCTAGAGTTCTAATCATAAGTGCATATGATCCAAGTAGAGAAAGTATGTTAGCTTATGCCTCTCCCTCATATAAAATTGCAATAATGATTACCGGTCTAGTTATCGATTGCCTAGGGACAAATAACTTTCTCATAACAACAAGCTCTCTACTAAAACTAATTTAATTGTGTCTTTATCAAAACAGCCCCTAGCTTTTATTTACATGCTCTTTATTATCTTGCAAACCTATCCAAAAACACCTATAAAATGCTTCTAGTTTCGTACTTGTTCTAGGTAAAGCGAACGTCAAGCGTGCGTAGAGTTGTATCGGTGGTCGATAGAACTTGAGGGAATATTTGTTTTGCCTTTAGCTCCTCGTTGGGTTTGACACTCTTACTTATCGAAAACTGTTGCGATCCCCTATACTTTTGGGTTATCAAGACCTTTTTCTGGCGCCGTTGCCGGGGAGCAATAGCGTGGGGTGAATATTCTCGTGTGTGCTTGTTTGCTTTATCACTAAGTAATTTTTATTTTTTGTTCTTAGTTGTTCTCTATCTTTAGTTATGGATATGGAACACGAAATACCAAAAAAATTAGGTGTACCTGCTACTCATGGAGATGGGGAACCTCCTAAAACCCTTGATGCTCAATATGTGAAAAATATTATGTACTACTTTAATAATCCTGAGAAAACCCCATTCAATTATGTAATAGGAGTAACGTTGGATCAACATGAATACTTTAGGGATTACCGCTTGACACAAAAAGGTAAATTATTATGGGATCAAATTCATATATTGAATTGGTATGCTAGGCAACTATGCTTGAGATATGATTATACTTGTTGCTCTAGGATGAAGGCTCCACACCTTCCCTTTTTATGCGAATTTAATGATAATAAAACCTTAGCTTCTTATGCTAATGGTATATATGATTACTATGATGTGGAACAAATAGAAGAATTTGTTGCCTTTAAGGGTGCTTATGAAATTGAATCTTTGTTTGAAAAGTATGAAGCTTTTGATGATGATGTTTATAGGCCTGAAAATTTAGCTATCCTAAAATATTGCTATGATAATTATGAATATAATTCCTATATTAATGTGCTTATTAAGAAAGTCTCCGCTGTCCAAGAAGAGACTAATATTTTGCAGGAATTCGTGGAAGAAGAAGTTGATGAAACTGTGAGCTCATTGGATGAAAAAGACGAGGAAGAGAGCGAAGAACAAAAGGAGGAAGAGCGGATTGATCACCCGTGCCCACCTTCTAATGAGAGTAACTCTTCAACTCATACATTGTTTAATTCCCCTTCATACTTACCAAAGGATGATGAATGATACGATAATTGCTATGATCCCGTTGATTCTTATGAAATATCCCTTTTTGATGATGCTTGCTATGCTTGTGGCCAAGATGCCAATATGAATTATGCTTATGGAGATGAATTTGCTATAGTTCCTTATGTTATGGATGAAATTGTTGCTATTGCACCCACGCATGATAGTCCTATTATCTTTTTGAATTCTCCTGACTACACTATATCGGAGAAGCTTGGACTTATTAAGGATTATATTGATGGGTTGCCTTTTACTACTACACATGATGATTTTGATGAGTATAATATGCATGTTCTTGCTACTCCTACTTGCAATTATTATGAGAGAGGAACTATATCTCCACCTCTCTATGTTTCCCATATGACAAAATTGCAAGAAACTGTTTATACTATGCATTGGCCTTTACTATGTGTGCATAAATTGTTCTTTTATGACATGCCGATGCATAGGAAGAGAGTTATACTTCGTTGTTACATGATATATGTTACTTTGTGTTCACTACTAAATTATAAATCATTGTTAATTAAAATTGGCTTTGATATACCTTGGGATCCGGGTGGATTCATTACTTGAGCACTATATGCCTAGCTTAATGGCTTTAAAGAAAGCGCTGCCAGGGAGACAACCCGGAAGTTTTAGAAAGTCATTTATTTCTGTTGAGTGCTTTCATATAGTTTAAAAACAACAAAATTAAAGAGGGGAACCCAAAAAATTTTCAAAAAGGAAAGTGACAGTGAGAAAGACAAGCATTGTTGAAGTGGGAGAGCTCCTTGAACTTTGTTCATGCTCACAGCAACTTTGTGAATCTTGATTACAGAAACTTTTTAACAAAAATAATTATCCCCTTGTGCAATTCCATTGTATTATAAAAATAATGTGCCAAGGTTTGCCTTTAGGATGTTTACATTTGCTTGATGGTTTGTACGGTGTAGGACAGAAACTTTGGCTGAAGTGCGCGATTTTACATTTTTAGCTGGAATGTCAAATGGTTCTGATTCTTTTTGAACTGTATATGCAAATTGTTTATTTTCCCTAATTTTGGCAGAATTTTTCAAGTATCAGAAGTATGGTGAATGTTCAGATTATTACAGACTGTTCTGTTTTAGAAAGATTCTGTTTTTGATGCATAGTTTGCTTGTTTTGATGAAACTATCAAATATCAGTGGATTAAGCCATGGAAAAGCTATATTACAGTAGACACAATGCAAAAACAAAATATGAATTGGTTTTCAACAGTACTTAGACTAGTGATTTGCTTTATTATACTAACGAATCTTACCGAGTTTTCTGTTGAAGTTTTGTGTGGATGAAGTTTTCGATGATAGAGAAGGTCTCGATGTGAGAAGAAGGAAGAGAGGCAAGAGCTTAAGCTTGGGGATGCCTGAGGCACCCCAAGTAAATATTCAAGGAGACTCAAGCGTCTAAGCTTGGGTATGCCCCGGAAGGCATCCCTTCTTTCTTCAACAAATATCGGTATGTTTTCGGATTTGTTTCGTTCATGCGATATGTGCAAATCTTGGAGCGTCTTTTGCATCTAGTTTTCATTTTTCTTTTATGCACCATGCTGGTATGAGATAGTCCTTGGTTGATTTATAGAATTCTCTTTGAACTTCACTTATATCTTTTGAGTATGGCTTTATAGAATGCTTCATGTACTTCACTTATATCATTTGAAGTTTGGATTGCCTGTTTCTCTTTACATAGAAAACCGCCATTTGTAGAATGCTCTTTTGCTTCACTTATACTTGTTAGAGCGTGGGCATATCTTTTGTAGAAAGAATTAAACTCTCTTGCTTCACTTATATCTATTTAGAGAGATGACAGGAATTGGTCATTCACATGGTTAGTCATAAAATCCTACATAAAACTTGTAGATCACTGAATATGATATGTTTGATTCCTTGCAATAGTTTTGCGATATAAAGATGGTGATATTAGAGTCATGCTAGTGGGTAGTTGTGGATTGTAGAAATACTTGTGTTGAAGTTTGTGATTCCCGTAGCATGCACGTATGGTGAACCGTTATGTAACGAAGTTGGAGCATGATTTATTTATTGATTGTCTTCCTTATGAGTGGCGGTCGAGGACGAGCGATGGTCTTTTCCTACCAATCTATCCCCCTAGGAGCATGCGCGTAGTACTTTGTTTCGATGACTAATAGATTTTTGCAATAAGTATGTGAGTTCTTTATGACTAATGTTGAATCCATGGATTATACGCACTCTCACCCTTCCACCATTGCTAGCCTCTCTAGTACCGCGCAACTTCCGCCGGTACCATAAACCCACCATATACCTTCCTCAAAACAGCCACCATACCTACCTATCATGGCATTTCCATAGCCATTCCGAGATATATTGCCATGCAACTTCCATCATCATCATCATCATATACATGACTTGAGCATTCATTGTCATATTGCTTTGCATGATCGTAAGATAGCTAGCATGATGTTTTCATGGCTTGTCCGTTTTTTGATGTCATTGCTACGCTAGATCATTGCACATCCCGGTACACTGCCGGAGGCATTCATATATAGTCATATCTTTGTTCTAGATATCGAGTTGTAATTTTGAGTTGTAAGTAAATAAAAGTGTGATGATCATCATTATTAGAGCATTGTCCCAGTGAGGAAAGGATGATGGAGACTATGATTCCCCCACAAGTCGGGATGAGACTCCGGACGAAAAAAAAGAGAAAGGCCAAAAAAAGAGAAGGCCCAAAAAAAAGAAAAAAATGAGAGAAAAAGAGAGAAGGGGCAATGTTACTATCCTTTTACCACACTTGTGCTTCAAAGTAGCACCATGTTCTTCATACAGGAGAGTCTCTTGAGTTATCACTTTCATATACTAGTGGGAATTTTCATTATAGAACTTGGCTTGTATATTCCGATGATGGGCTTCCTCAAACGCCCGAGGTCTTCATGAGCAAGCAAGTTGGATGCACACCCACTTAGTTTTCAGTCTGAGCTTTCATACACTTATAGCTCTTAGTGCATCCGTTGCAGGGCAATCCCTACTCACTCACATTGATATCTATTGATGGGCACCTCCATAGCCCGTTGATACGCCTAGTTGATGTGAGACTATCTTCTTCTTTTGTCTCCTCCACAACCACCATTCTATTCCACCTATAGTGCTATGTCCATGGCTCACCACTACTAGGGAAAAGGCTAGTAGCAGCGCGGGTTTTAGGTGTATCAGTAGCGCGGGTACCGGCGCTACTAATATGGTGCTACAGCTAACACGTAGCAGTAGCGCGTGCTCACAAGCGCTACTGCTACACAAGTGTAGCAACAACGCTCCTAGTGGAAGCTCGCTACTGCTAATAGCTATAGCGTGCTTCTCCTGTACGCGCTACTGCTACTACCGCGCTGCTGCTAACTTTTCTCCACTCGCTACTGCTAATTTTAGTAAAAAAATCAGCATATTTGTTTTGTATTTGAACAGGCTTTATAGAAGAATCTTTAGCACATACAAATGTCATCATGATACACATACAAATGCCTGCGAGACCAAAAATGTAATCATAGCATATACATACAAATAGTCTCATCATAATCATCATCCAACACAAAGTGGTATCTTGTCATCATCTCGAAAATAGCGATACATGCAAGTCTCGAATACTTGCAACTACAACGTCATCCATCTAAACAAAGGTAAACGCGAGAAGAGCTATCACTATAAGTGAGAGCAGAACTATGCAGTACATGAGGTGGCGGTTACGAGTCCTCTCTCACGCTAGCGTGAACCTCAAGTAACTAGCTCCTCCTTCTTGTCTGCTTTTGAAGCCTTCATGACTGGCGCCCGAGAACCCATTCACTTGCGCCTGACATTGATGCCACTCGTTGTACACCCCCGGAACCTTCCCTTTGTACACGACATAGCACTTCCATCTCGCCATCAAGAAACTAGGTACCTGTTAGAGATGCATGTTCATGAAGAGGATGTACAATCATATATATGCAACAAAATATACTAGAGCAACACCGAAAAAGAAAGGGTTAACAACTAGATGCATCATACAGTATGCAAATTAATTAACTAGAGGTACGCAGGTCATCGTACGCAAACTAACAAAGTAGCGTTACGCAAGTTCGGCAGGGACCATGGACATCACAAAGTTTCATCGCTACAAAAAGTATACAAGTTCAACCGACACATATCATCATCATCGGCATCATAAATCACTAGAAATTCCATCCTTCCATATCATCGAGGATGGACCCTAGCTTCTTGAACGGCGTGAGGTCTAGACGTTGCATGCCTATGCGAGTTCGGATGTCAGCTCACGATATAGGGCCGTGGTGGAACATCCCATTCTCATCGACGACTTCTTTCATGATGATCGTCGCAATGTCGCTTTGGATGCGAAAGAAGTCATCTCTAAGTTTATAATCCGCTTCTCCATGAGATTCTAGCCACTTGTGGATATGATCATCATTTCCGCTTCTCATGCGAAGCTTTTGGTGATCCGTGTTGAACTGAATCATGAGATGGACGATGTAGAATCCATCCTTCTTGCTTGGTTTTGGGACATGGATGCAGGAGAAGTTAGTTTTATGCACGAAATCCATCTTCTTGTTCCTTTGTTTCCTGATCTGCATGTGGCCACCTCTAATGCTGAAGCCTTGGAGAGCATCATCTAGAATATTCATTATGTGGGTGTAGTCTTTTTTCTCGTAGCCTCTGGAAGGGTCAAAATACACGGCGTGGGAGACTTGCGGGTAAAGAACGATAAGGACGGCGCGCCTGTTGTTGTGGGGCAAAGACACCTCAAATTATTCCCCATAGAGAGAGAAGGAATGATTGAAATGTATGAAAGGGTTGTCCGGAACTGACTTACTTTGGATGATAAGGCACGAGGACAATTTCCTGGTCCTTATTTTGTACCATGAAGTTTTGGAGGTACTCCCTAGCAGTTTCACGCTCAAAGTCGTCGAGACTCAAGAAAGACTCGTGCATGTAGTACGGATCCGCCACACAGATTTGCGAGACTTCTTCACTCTTCATGACGGAGCTCATATGTAGCGCAAAAAGGCGGACGATTGTAAAATCGAGCCGCCTTGTCAGAAACATCTCAAAGATATGGTCAAACCGCAGGAAGAACACCTCCGCAGGCCGTGTCTCGACGTAGCACTTCCCCTCAGGCACACGAGCCGCGTATGTCGGATATCCTGGACCCTTTGAGGCTAGTAGGCTTTTCTCAGTCGACATCACATGGTCGTGCAGTCTCCTGAGATCCCCTGATAGTTCCTCTAGCGGTTTCAGCGGTAGCATCGGCTCGCCCGTGAGATGGAACATGGCTGCACCTTTCACGGCTACACGCTCTTCAGAATGCATCGTCTGGCTGTTATGTGCTCTGGCTTGTTTGGAGGCAGCTATCATCCCCGATCTCTTTCTCTCCTTTTTCTTGGGCACACCTTCTAGACCCTTCCTTAACCCCTGCCCCGGTGTTCCCGGGCTAAGTACTGTACGACCCTCGTGCCCGGCTAGTTGAGCCTGTGTTGAGGTGGCATCTTCAGGCGTGTCCTGTGAGGATTTCATGAAGAGAGACTTTTTGCAATCTCTGCTACGACCTTCCTGCCCGGGCATATCATCCATATCCTCATTAGCAAGCTGATAGCCCGATTCGTCATATGGTTGACTCATCAATTCTATGTCACAGTCATACGCGTTTGTATTGAGGAAATCCATAGGGTCGACCTCCGTCTCATCATCCATTCTCTATTCTACAGGACAAATTACATCAGCCAGTACTATTGCACCCCTTCATCATGTCGTCAGCCGCTCTCACCCGGCACTACAGGAGCTGGTAATTGCGTAGGCAGGGTGGTGGTCTCCGCACATGCTTGTTGATGTGTGGTTATTGGTGTGCTCTTGGCTGGCTCCAGACGAATAAGATTCTTCGGCCATAGCAGCACCCAACCCTTGCAGCTTCCAATCCGCGGCGGGGTCTCATCGTCCGCTCCCACATGCTGTACTGGAGGAGGCAAATCCTCATGCCCCGATTTCACACTGGACAAGCTAACCCTAAAGTGCCCAGCGGGGATCAGCTGGTTGTGGAACGTGGGTTGCAAGGGGTCCATTATCATCCCCTTTCCCACGTCCACCTTCTGGCCTTTGATCAAGTAGAGTATGGTGCACGGGGTTTCTTTCGCCTGCAAACACATATGTCTGTGGCGTAAAACATCTAAAAGGCAACAAAAATAGAATTATATATATATATATATATATATATATATATATATATATATATATATATATATATATATATATGTTGGTGCGACATGTAATTACCGTGATGGCGTCGAGCTCAGCCAAAGACGAAGGCCCACCGAGCGCGCCAGAGACTGAGGACGGGCTGCTATGAGCAGGAGCGGCTGCGAGAGGAGGCATGGTTGCGTGGGCAAGTGATGGTGCGATGGTGTTGTTGTTCATGGAGTTGCTCCCGACGGAACTGGGCAACGGGAAATCATGTACCGTCTTGTCTAGATTTTCCTTCGTCCAGTTGATGATAACTGGAACCAAGTTAGTAGCGAAATCATTTCTGCAGGCAGTTACAGCTGCATTGACTACCTGCTGTAGCAACTCATATTTGTCCTCGGCTGCTTTTTTCGCATCCTCAGCTGCTTTTTTCTCGACCGCAAGCTTCACCTTCGCGTCGATGTCCGCCTGACTAAACTTCTTTTTCTGCTTCTTGGCCTCCGGGCCCTCGTTGTAAAACACCTTCCACGTGGCGCTGTCTCCAACGCCGTGCACACGACCATATTGCAGCCGCTGTCCCAAGGGAGTCCCTTAAGTTCATTCAAGGCCCGGTTGAGAGGGGTGTCCCACTTGGGCCTCATCGGAGAAGTAGGGCTTTCGGCTGCAAGCTGGTGTTGCTTCTCCAGTAGTCTAATCAGTTTCCTCATGATCCGGTCCGTGTAAAAAACCTTTTTCTCCTTGTCCCACTTGTAGCGGGCCCTGATGAAGTCACGCTCCAAGGGGTTGGTGAACTTCGTGAAGGGGTTTGGGAGACCTGCGGCTTCACGTTCCGCGTCCTCCTTATCCCATATGGGCCTTTTACCGAGGTAGCCATGGCTTCCGAGGCGATGCTTCCCCGTGTTCCTTTGCTGAAGGCTCTTGAATTTTGCAGCCTTAGCCTTGGCGTCCTCGGTAGCGCAAGTGTCCTTGAACTTTTCGAACTCCTCTTCCGTAAGTGTCGGATTTTCCTCCAGAATCTTGGACAGGGGTTCCTCAGCCTCAATAGCTCGTTTCACCCTCCCTTTCCAGGAGGCCAAATAATTGCTGAACATGCCCATGGCATGATTGTTAATCTTTTTCATCTTTGGATCATCCCACGGTTGTTCTATCTTATCATCCTGGTCGGGGAACTTGAATCTCTTGTGCAACTTCGTTAGGAGCAACTGCGTCAAATGTTCTTTACTCCTTAAGTCATCGTCGTTGATGCTCACGCATTCCCATAGGATGCATCCTACTTGGTTCCCATAGCACTTGCGCGGTTCTTCCGGCTCTAACGGCTCAAACTTGACAGGTGCCATCTTTGTGATCACAAGTCGTCCAATCCCTAGTTTGTTAGGTTTTCGTATCCTCTGCTTCTTATGCTTCCTCTTTTCGGTAGCGGCATCGGCGCCGGTACCTTCCCCGCCGGTATCTTCCCCGCCGGTACCTTCCCCACCGGTCTCGGCGCCGCCATCGGTGCCGGCGCCGTCGATTTCGATGTCGACGTCAGTACCATCATCGAGGCGGACCGGCAAACCTTGCTTAGCAGTCAAAAAGTCAAGGTAGTCTTGTTCACCCTGATAATCCATCTCGTATGCATCTTGGTCATAAGGCCTAGTTTCTTCGTTGTTCGACATGTTTCCCATGATTAAGTGTCCTCATTTATTTCTAAATGTATGAATAAATGAGAAATGACATAAAAAAGAAATCTATGTGCCAGCACTCGATATGCCAACTATGTAGCACAAATCATGCCTTTATTCACGGGAAATTTCGGCATGACCTTTGCTAAAAAATGGACATATCGAGCGCCTGAAATTCACCGGAACGGAAATGAATCAACATTCTGGCGTAACATAGGCCACTCGGATCATTTACCAAAACATGACATGTCCAAAACATGACATATCCACATATCACATGTCCAGTTCAAATTTGCATATAAATTCAGCTAATTTTGAAACCTATCTAAATTCATAACTAAATAGACAACCTAATTAACATAACTAAAACCTAAGTAAATTAACCGAAGAACCCTAGCTAGCAGAGAGAGAGGGGGGTGGTTTACAGAGGGTGCAGGGGCGACGAGGCAGGCCCGACGATGGCCGAGGTTGGGACAGGAGGAAGCAGAGGAGGGAGGCGAGGGCCGACGGGTCGGGGCGAGCGCACCGAGGCCGGGGGCGAGCGCCGGGGCCGGGTCGGGCGCGACGGTGCGACGGGGGGAAGAGAGTGGGGATTTGGGGGAAAAGAAGCGGGATGAAGCAGGGAGAGTGAGAATTTTGGGTTAAGTGAATGTAGCAGTAGCGCGTTTAGAAAAAACGCGCTACTACTATTAAAGGCAGCTATAGCGGTTTTATACAGAAACCGCTACTGCTACCTTGACTTGATGTAGCTCTTTTTCAGTAAAGCGCTACTACTATAACCAGTTTCCCTTTTTCTTTTCCTTTATTTTCTCACTTTTTTTTCCGAGAGCAGTGAACGAAGGGAAGGCGATATATATTGCATCATTTGACGGTTAAATATGTATGCAAAATAGGAACATATATATTACATCATTGGACCCATGCATAATAATGGCTAAGTGTGTATACAAAATAGGAACACACACACACACACAAACACACACACACACACACACACACACACACACACACACACACACACACACACACACATATATATATATATATATATATATATATATATATAGGGCTGGACTATTCTGTTACTAGTAACATAATATTATTCTGTTAGCCCTGGGCTCTATAAGGACGCGACGAGCTACACCATAGAAACTCCCCGAGCCATCCTGAACCTAACCCACCTCCTTCCGCCGGAGGCAGCCGTCGTGGGCGAGCGAGCGACGGCGTCAGCCAGAGCGAGGGAGCCGGCGGCGCCGTGACTGGCCGCCGACGGAGCCCATCGAACTGAACCTCCCCGCGGCCCACCACTTCTTCCACCTTCCTTCTTCCGCAGCGAGTGGATCGGCCGCACCGACCACCGGCCTGACCACCGCGCCGCCGTCCCAGCCACCGGCCCCCACCGCCCCAGCCACCGGCCCCCCATCGCGCCGCCGCCTTCCTCCCCGCGCACCGCCGCCTCCCTCCCCACGCGCAACGCTGCCCGGCCTCATCCTCCCTGCCCCGCCTCCTCCCCTTCGCCAGCGCGCCTCCACCTTCCGGCCGGCCAGGTGATGCGCGTGCATCAGTTCGCGCGAGGCCCGGCCGCCAGGCAACCTTTCGCCATCTGGCGCGACGCCATGGGTAAAGCCAGAGATGGAGCTATTCCAGCACCGGCACCTGCGACGTCAGTCCACCGACATGCTTGGCGCCGTCCACAACTCCATCGTGCTCGAGCCACCCCAGCTCAGGCGTAGTAAGTACCTCAGTACGAGTTAAAAACAGTGGTCTGTTCGGAATAAAAGAAACGGCAGAAATTCAAATTGTAAAGTTCAAGCAAAAAAAGAAACCCCATGAAAATCCTACTTAGTAAGTACCTCAGTACAAGTCGTAAAATGAGAGAAGTTCAGAACAACGTTGTCAAAAAAAACTTGAGTTAAAAAAAGGAAACAAAACAAACACATTTTCTTTTTGAATAAAATATCATTCAGTTCGATGATACAAACCATACAAGTACAGGGGCGACGATACAGTAAACAGTTGAAAACTTATGAGAAAATATTACCAAAAAAACAGAGCAAAGTCTAGTTAGTGAAAACACGCTTAGTACAAACCCATGCAAGCATCAGTACAAGTACCCTTTTCCGGAGCCACTGAAAATTACTCTACAAAAAATAGCTCAGTATAAACAAACATATATATCAGTACGACTACTCTGTTTTTCACACGAGAAAACAGCAGGATCCGTCATGCCGTATTCAAAATTACTCTTAAACGGTTGCGAAGTAGAGAAAATGTATAATATGACTAAGTTTCGCATTTTCGATAGCTATCCAACGGTATATTATTTGCCATATTTCGACAAACTTAAAAAAAACTCGTTCAAAATCAAATTTGACCGTATTCGAATTCGTTTTTAAATCGTAAGGAATTAGAAAAACATTTCTATATGAAAAAGTTGCGCATTTTACATAGCTTTCCAACGCCATATCATTTGCGTCAATCCGAAAAACCGTTTGCAAAAAATCGCGAAAATACGTTTCGCCCAGAATTTCACCGTTTTTCAAATTACTTTTAAATCATATAGAATTAGAAAAAACAATACATATATGGAAGATGCGGATTTTAACCAGCTTTCCAACGCCATCTTATTTGCTCAATTCCGACAAACCGTTTGAAAATTGAGTCCAAAATACGATTCACGTTTTCGATTTTGGAAAAAATGGTTTTTTTTCAAAACTGCTCTTAAACCATAATGATTTTGCAAAAACGTTCAATATAATTGAAATATGGTTGTCAAGAGCTTTCCAACGATACATTACACGCCACGTTCCCGACAAAAAAATGACAAAAAGTTTTTGAACTAAAGAAGACGATCTGTTAAACACAACTGAAAGCATCAGTTCAACCGCTTCGAAAACATCAGTACAACCACCTGAAACCGTCAGTTCAAAAAGGGTAACAGAATAATATATTACATCATTTGACCGATTCCTTAGCGCTGACGTTTTCGTTTTCGATTCAGCTTCTTTCCCTTCTTGTTCGTCGAAGAATAATTGAGCCCCTCATTGTGACTTTGCCTTTTCCACGGAGTACGATTTTTCTTAGGTAATGTAGTATTGATTCTTCTTTTCACGTATACTTCATCATCATCGTCATCTTCCCTCATTGGGTTGCCGTACTGATCATAGTCTTCCTTGTTGGCGACTCCATCCATTCCAATGATGTTCCTTTTGCCTCTCCTCACGACAACACGACTGGGATTGCATGGGTCGGTTATGAAGAAGCATTGTGTCACGTGCTTAGCGTGTACCCATAGCTCATTTTTTGTGATAACGTTCACGGTAGCGCTCTTGGCGTCGGGTATAGTCATGGTAGTGAAAATCCGGTTTTCTTTTTCGACATTCTTAGCCCATCTGACACGGAACATCGTCGTGTTGTGCAGTCCAGACTAGTCAAGCTCCCAGATCTCCTCGACCCTTCCATAAAATCGTTCAGTTGCGCTGTTGTCGCTGCCGGTCATGCATTCCATCGTCACCCCTGAGTTCTGATCATCATTCTCCATATCTTTGGCCTCCGTGTAGAACGTGTATCCATTGATATCATATGCCTGATAGGTTACGAGGTTGGGCGAGGGGCCATGTGCTAAGGCGTATATGAGCAATCCATCCTTAGAGCCCTCCTCCGGGGGATTAGCAATAATATGCTCTTTGAACCAATGCAGGAAAGTGGAGTTGTGCTCTCTAGTAACTTCGGCGTACGTCTTGCATACCCCCCGGTCACGATAATTCTTTGCGATAATTTCTTTGTGCAGTGCCACGAAAGGATCTACCTCGTCTAGATGTTGTAGCACTACCAAGTTTGCTCAGTCAAAGTCGCTGCATTGATCTGAGTATGCCACGTGCAATTCCCTGCGACCGTTGCAGTGACCTTCTCCTTCGAGCCTCCCATCGTGCTTGTTAATGGGCAAACCAACACTAACACCAGGTGGCTGGTCTGCGCCATATAGAAAATTCTCACAGAAAGAGATGCACTCTTGTGTCAAATAGCCCTGGACGATGCTTCCATCCAGACGGGACATGTTACAAAAGAATCCTTTGATGATCCCATTCATCCTCTCAAACGGCATCATGTTGTGCAGGAATGACGACCCCAGGTCTATTATGCATCCACAATATGGACACACAGATGCACCATGACGTCAAAGAACGTGGGCGGGAAGTACATCTCAAGCTCATTCAGTATCACAACGATCTCTTCCTGTAGCCTTTGGAGCTGCTTCACACTGATCGACTTTCGAGAGATGACGTCAAAAAAGTTGCAGAGACCAATAAGCGTGTTACGGACGTGCTTGTCCATTATCCCTCTAAGGGCAACAGGTAGTATCTGCGTCATCATCACATGACAGTCATGAGACTTCATCCCACTGAACCTTTTCTTGTCCGTGTCTAGATATCTGCTTATCTTGCCACAGTAACCGGAACTAACTTTGACTCCGGTAAGGCACTTAAAGAATTGATGGATCTCAATCTGACTTAAGGTGAAGCAAGAAGGGGGGCAATAATCCTCTTTCTTTATTTTCTTGCCCTTCTTCTCCCGTGCCTCTGTCTCCGTCTCTGTCTCGTCTGACATTTTACGGGGCGGCATGTGCAGATCTTCCCTGATTTTCAAATCTTGCAAGTCTTTTCTTGCCTTCGGCCCATCCTTGGTCTTATCCGGCATGTTCATCAGTGTTGCGAGCAAGCTCTCAAGGACATTCTTACAGATATGCATTTGATCAAGGCAATGAGGTGTATCGAGTTTGTACCAGTACTCCAAGTCCCAGAACACAGACCTCGTCTTCTATACCTTCAGCAGCGGCTCCGGCACCTTTCTCATCGTCTTTCCCGACGCGGGGCACTCCTTCCAGTTTTTCAACAACTCATCGATTTCGGCACCGCTCCACTTACGTGGAGGTCCTTGATGCTCAGCGTGACCATTGAATAGATCTCCACAGTTTCTCCACGGGTCGTCCTGTTCGAGCCATCTTCGATGCCCCATGTACACGATTTTCCCAGACCCGCCATCTTTCCTTGACGTTAGCTGCTGAGATGTCGTATCATCCATGCACCGCATGCATCCGCAATATCCATGGCACACCTGGCCTGCCACATATCCGTAACCGAGATAGTCCTACACTGTCGTGATCAGCGCGGCTCTCATGTTGAAATACTCACCTTTGCTGGCGTCCCATGTCTTGGCCGGTGTTTTCCATAACATGTCTAACTCCTCTTGAAGTAGCCCCAGATACAAATTAATATTATTTCATGGTTGTTTCGGCCCTTGAATAAGCATGCTCATGTGAATGTACTTCGATTTCATGCACAACCAGGGGGGAGGTTGTACATCCATACAAACATGGGCCATGTGCTATGGTTGGTGTTCTGATTGCCAAACGGATTCATGCCATCGGTACACGCGCCGAGCACGATGTTCCTTGCATCACATCCAAAATACCGATAGAAGCTGTTCAACGCTCTCCACTGGCTTCCATCCTTGACGTGTCTCAGCTTCAGATCATTTCCATCGCCGGGCTTCTTCCTCTCCGCGTGCCAGCGCATTAGCTTTGCTTCCTTGGGATCTACAAAATACCTCTAGAGAAGGGGAGTGATCGGTAAGTACCATACCACTTTCTGGGGACATTTCTTCCTAGCCTTCTTGTATCGAGAAGCATTGCACACCGGACAACTTGTTTTTTCCGCGTGCTCCTTCCGATAAATTATGCAATCGTTGATGCATGCATGGTATCTAACGTGTGGCAGATCAAGAGGGCACACGATCTTCTTGGCCTCATCAACACTACTAGGACATAGATTACCCATGGGAAGAACATCCTTTAGGTACTTGTGATGCTCATCGAGGCTAGTGTCGGTCCATTTGTTTTTAACCTTCGTCTTCAGGAGTTGGAGCGTGAAACTCAAGCGGGTCACCTCAGGATTGCAACCATCATACAATGGAGTGTTCGAGTCTACCACCAGTTGCTCCAGCTTAGCCTCCTCTCTAGAAGCAGCTCTCTCAGTACTCGTCTCCTTGCGAAGCAATGCTTGAACATGAGGGTCCCGCACGATTGAACTTAGTACCAACGAACTCTGCTGCGTGGAGTCCATGTCATTCTCTCCGCCGCCATGTCCGGCCCCTTCTCCGCCGCCATGTCCGGCCTCTTCCCCGCCACCATTATCGATCATCTCTTCGTCTTGCCCCGTGTCATCATTGCCTGCCCCGTCGGCATCCTCAACATCGTCATCCTCATCTTCAATTATCCACCAAGTATAGGCATCCATGAAACCAGTCATGAGCAGGTGCGCTTCGACACGACCATCGTCATGGGGGTCGGGCCAAACTATTCCTTTGCATTTTCGACACGGACATAAAACCTCTGTCAGGTTATTTTCCTTCATGTCCTGCACCGCTGACCGCAACCACCTGTCCACCATCGTTCCACTGACCATCGTCAACTCTGCACGGTAATAATAAACAAATTGATTATAAAAATGTGTGCATTCATCAAAGTCATACAAAAATTCGGCATGACCTTCCTTAAAAATAGGACATATATAGATCTAGAGTTTGCCCGGAATTCGCCGAAACGGAAATAAATCGACATTTCGGCAAAACATAGGCAACTCAAAAGCACAATTTGGCGTCAACTCATGCCACACACAAAATTTCCATAAACATATCACACACACATAAACATATTTCCATTTTGCAAAAGCATGAAATTTTAATCACCTCTATCTCAAGATCGAGCACACAGTGGAGATGATGTTGCAGGGAGATCAAAAGTGCACAAAGCTCTTCTTGACAAAGATAGATCTAGTTAGGGGCAAATAGGTCACTTAACTAAATGCTACATCTACCTAGCTACCGAATTTGGGAGGAGACAACTTCAACTAGTGGAGGGGGAAGGAAAAAGAGAAAGGAGATGCATTAATGGAGGTGGTGTAGTTATAGCTAGAAGTAATGAAGAGAGAGAAAGGTAGGTAGAAGAGGGAGAGTAATGGGGGGAGAAGTATTGAGGAAGAAGAAGAGTGAGAGAGGGAGGATGTGGGAGGTAGGGGAAAGGGAGGAGAGGAGATGGGGAGGGGGAGGTGGAAAAAGGTGGTGGGTGCTGCATCTTAGCAGTAGCGCGGGAGCAAAAGTGCGCTGCTGCTAAGAGCGTAGCAGCAGCGCGCTTTCCTATCACGCGCTACTGCTAAACGGGCCAACCGTGTGGACAATTTCAAAATTAGCAGCAACGACGTGACTAAAAAGAGCGCTACTACTATGGCATTAGCAGCAGCGCGCTTCCTGACGCCGCGCTACTGGTAAACTTAGGTTGTTGTGTACTGTCGGTGGATTTTTGTAGCAGCATGGTAAACATCACGCGCTACTGCTAAATTTGCACCAGTAGCGCGCTTTTCGTAACCGCGCTGCTACTAATTAGCAGCAGCGCCTCTTTTTATGCCGTGCTGCTGCTAAGATTCTGTGTATAAGGTTTTCCCTAGTAGTGCACGCTCATGTATTGCGTGAAAGTTGAAAAGGTTTGAGAACGTCAAAAGTATGAAAAAATTGCTTGGCTTGTCATCGGGGTTGTGCATGATGTGAATATTTTGTGTGGTGAAGATGGAGCATAGCCAGACTATATGATTTTGTAGGGATAACTTTCTTTGGCCATGTTATTTTGAAAAGATATGATTGCTTTATTAGTAGGCTTGAAGTATTATTGTTTTTATGTCAAATGATAGACTATTGCTTTGAATAACTCATATCTTAATATTCATACCATGATTAGATATGTGATCAAGATTATGCTAGGTAGCATTCCACATCAAAAATTATCTTTTTTATCATTTACCTACTCGAGGACGAGCAGGAATTAAGCTTGGGGATGCTGATACGTCTCCGTCGTATCTATAATTTTTGATTGTTCCATGCCAATATTCTACAACTTTCATATACTTTTGGCAACTTTTTATACTATTTTTGGGATTAACGTATTGATCCAGTGCCCAATGCCAGTTCCAGTTTGTTGCATGTTTTTTGTTTCGCAGAAAATCCATATCAAACGGAGTCCAAACGGGATAAAAACGGACGGAGATTTTTTCTGGAATATATGTGATTTTTGGGAAGTGAAATCAACGCGAGATGATGCTCGAGGGGCCCATGAAGCAGGGGGGCGCGCCCCAGGGGGGCAGGCGCGCCCCTGACCCTCGTGGCCACCCCGTAAGGAGGTTGGTGCCCTTATTTTTCCGCAAGAAAGCTAATATCCGGATGGAGATCGTGTTAAAATTTTAGCCCAATCGGAGTTATGGATATCCAGGAATATAAGAAACGGTGAAAGGGAAGAATCTGAGAACGCAGAAACAGAGAGAGACAGAGAGACAGATCCAATCTCGGAGGGGCTCTCGCCCCTCCCACGCCATGGAGGCTAAGGACCGGAGGGGAAACCCTTCTCCCATCTAGGGAGGAGGTCAAGGAAGATGAAGAAGGAGGGGGGCCCTCTCCCCCTCGCTTCCGGTGGCGCCGAAGTGCCATCGGGGCCATCATCATCACCGCAATCTTCACCAACAACTTCACCGCCATCATCACCAACTCTTCCCTCCCTCTATGCAGCGGTGTAAACCCTCTCTTACCCGCTGTAATCTCTACTTAAACATGGTGCTTAACGCTATATATTATTTCCCAATGATGTATGGCTATCCTATGATGTTTGAGTAGATCCATTTTGTCCTATGGGCTATTTGATGATCAAGATTGGTTTGAGTTGCATGTTTTATTATTGGTGCTGTCCTATGGTGCTCTCCGTGTCGCGCAAGCGTGAGGGATCCCCGCTGTAGGGTGTTGCAATACGTTCATGATTCGCTTATAGTGGGTTGCGTGAGTGACTGAAACACAAACCCGAGTAAGGGGGTTGTTGCGTATGGGATAAAGAGGACTTGATGCTTTAATGCTATGGTTGGGTTTTACCTTAATGATCTTTAGTAGTTGTAGATGCTTGCTAGAGTTCCAATCATAAGTGCATATGATCCAAGTAAATAAAGTATGTTAGCTTATGCCTCTCCCTCATATAAAATTGCAATAATGATTACCGGTCTAGTTATCGATTGGCCAGGGACAAATAACTTTCTCGTAACAACAAGCTCTCTACTAAAACTAATTTAATTGTGTCTTTATCTAAACAGCCCCTAGCTTTTATTTACGTGCTCTTTATTATCTTGCAAACCTATCCAAAAACACCTATAAAGTGCTTCTAGTTTCATACTTGTTCTAGGTAAAGTGAACGTCAAGCGTGCGTAGAGTTGTATCGGTGGTCGATAGAACTTGAGGGAATATTTGTTCTGCCTTTAGCTCCTCGTTGGGTTCGACACTCTTACTTATCGAAAACTGTTGCGATCCCCTATACTTGTGGGTTATCATAGTACTTATTATATTGACCGTTATATTTTGCATGGAAGGGGTATTTGTCCGAGTGGACGTGCTTCCCAATTGATCAGAGTATGTTGACTGCAAGGAAAAACTTGGTGGCACTCGTATGTCTCCCGGAGGAGATAGACTAGTGGTCTGACATGGATGTGCCATGAAACCCGAGTGGCGAGGCTAATGTGTGGGCTAACTCTCCGGAGAGATGCCACTCATTATCCCGAGGGAACACCAGCACATGCCATCTCTGAGTCCAAGTTTGTGAAACTGACGCCTTGGAGCCTAAGATAAGGGCCAAGTGTATCCGTGGAGGAGCGTCGTTTTCACCCTTTTGCAGTCCTGAAGATGACTTCAAGAGATGATTTGGGCGATCATCTGAGTGGACAGTACTACCCTTATAGATTTTCGGTGGAACGAGCATGTATGGTCAGAAAGATATTCCTGATGCGATCAATGGGTTGATCGAATGGGCATAACCCCTGAGGGCACCATGGCCAACGGCTGTGCGTAGCCCCCGAGTGATGCTCGAACGAGGTAAGCTTGCTACAGAGTGTGATATGAGGTTTGATCATATGCGTAACTTAGTCGTTCATGTGCTGGGGATGTAGAGGTAAAGACATGTCCAAATGATGGTGACACGCGAGGTGGCCGAGGGGCGATGATGTGTACAACCGAGTGACGACGCGCGGGGCGGTCGAGTGGTGAAGACGTGCACAACCGAGTGGCGACACGCGAAGTGGCCGAGTCATGATGTGCGAGGTGGTCGAATGATGAAGACGTGCACAATTGAGTGGCAACACGCGGGGCGGCCGAGTGGTGAAGACGTGCACAACGGAGTGGCGACGCGCGGGGCGGTCAAGTGAGGATGCGCGAGGTGGCCGAGTGAAGCACTACGTGTCCAGCCAAGTGGTGACGCGCGGGGCGGCCATGTGGTGAAGGCATGCACAATCGAGAGGCGACACATGAAGCGACCAAGTGTTGAAGACGTGCACAACCGAGTGGCGACGTGCGGGATGGCCGAGTGAGGATGGGCGAGGTGGCCGAGTGAAGGACTACGTGTCCAGCCAAGTGGTGACGCGCGGAGTGGCCGAGTGACGACGCGCGGCGTGGCCAAGTGACGACGCGCGGGGCAGCCGAGTGAAAGATTGCGTGTCCAGCCAAGTGGCTGAAATGGTCTTCGAAGGAGTTAGCCAGATGCTTTCGAAGCTAATGTAGCGACGAGGTCAGTGTAGTGTGGTTGCGACACAACAAGATGGTGTGCAGAGCGTCTGGTGATTATAAAACTTGTCAAAGTGGTGGATCGAATGTACTTGTTGAAGTGAAGGATCTGACTGGTGATGAAGTACCCGACTACTCAGGAGAGTGTCATTCCAAATGAGATACATCCCCTGAGCATACTACAGGCTTCGACAACGGACATGTCGGAATACGAGAAATATAGTTTTGAAAGGATGATTTGCAATTCATCGAGTCGGACTCGGGTAAAGATGAGGAGAAGCTTCCAAGTGAGGCTCAAAAGAGGCAAACTCGCAAAAGAGTGAAGTTTAATTATAAAAGGGACTTATCTGTCTCATGCCTGATGAGGTCTATATCATTGATACGATGAAGAGGATTCCACAGAGGGGTTGGCCGGATGCATTTGAAGTCAACAGAGCGACAAGTTCGGTGTTGTGGTGCGCTAGGACCGGTACGGTGACCAAGTCCGAGCAGTGATGAAGTTGGCGCATAGGGCCGTCAAGTGATCGCGTAACTTGTGTAAAAAATGGCACAAGCCAACGAAATAATTTCTCGAGGAAATTTGATGTGTGCTGAAATGATTTATGTGAATAACACCCATAGACACCCGCTGGGAGTGCAAGGGGCTTGCTGGTTGACCAACAAGAGTCTAAAAGAGCGAAGGATCCGTTCGAACTTGTCGAAGCTACGGATCCGACTGAACTCATTGGAATACTGGCTCAAATAAAACAAAAGTGTAGTGTTTCGACTGAGTTGCAGCCCCGGAGGACCGATGCAAACTCAAAATGAAGAACGACACATGGTGTTCGTGAATGATGTATGCGGAAAAATGGAAGTTGGACTCGGGAGTCACATAACCAGTACTAAGCAAGTATGTAAAAATAAGCAGCCGAGCGTAGAGGTACACTCGGTGGCGTGGCCTCCGAGTGAACGTGATGTGTGAATTACAGGATACTCGGGAAGATGGAAATAACAGAATGTAAAACGACTTAGCTGTCTGAAGGCTCGCGAGTGGCCAAGTGGTGAAGATGTGTTCAACCGATAGCAATGAGCGGGACAGCCGATTGATGTAGATGTGTCCAACCGAGTGGCGACGCATGGGGCAGCCGAGTGGCGAGGATGTGACCAACCGATAGGCGACGTGCGGGGCGGCCAAGTGGTGATGAGGTGACAAACCGAGAGGCAATGCGCGGAACGGCCTAGTGGTGATGAGGTGACCAACCAAGTGGCGACGCGTGGAGCGGCCAAGTGGTGATGGGGTAATCAACCGAGTGGCGGCGCGCGGAGCAGCCGAGTGGTGATGAGGTGACCAACCGAGAGGCGACGCGCGGAGCGGCCGAGT